>NC_052245.1:1555782-1894065 GCF_013401445.1 Tripterygium wilfordii
AGGTTGCTTGTAGCCTTGTACATTGAGAATAATATTGCTGAATCATTTCTTCGTACATTGTGAGCATAGACTAAACATTTATCAACAAAATGTTTGGTTATGAGTTTCATATGATTAAAGCAGACAGCAAATCTTAAACAAACCAATGTTTCAAATTTCACCCTAAAACTCATAAATCTTAAAGTTGTCAAAGTAGTATGATTAAATGCATTTAGAACTTCTTGGTTCGTGTTAGGATAATACACGCAGGGTATAATCAATAACCAAAACAACATTTTGATCAAACACTGGCCATCAACACAAAACAACCTTCACACAAATCATAAAATGTGAAGCAAGAAGATAACACGTCACGATATATTTACATGGGAAAGAGAGAAATCATGGCAATAACCAGATCACAGGAGGCAGGAGCAGATAACATTGCCCGTCTTTTTTTTTTGATAAATAACATTGCCCGTCTTAAAGATAAGTAATACAGAAAACCTCATCCAGCATTCTCAAATACAACTGTCAAAAGCATGAATTGCCATGATATCTACCATTCTCACATAAAAGTTGTGCATCCAGTAAATTTAGAATTCGACATTGAAAAGTTATCCATGACCAGAGAAATGACCCTAGCTTTAAGAAACATAATATATTTCAAAAGCTTCATTGCATCTTGTGTATCCCAGTTAGACTTCAGAAGCAATGGAAGTTTTGAAGGACTAGTCTTTGTCATCTCAGTATGGCCTGTACCTCCAGTCTCCCCTCGAAGGCCTTCCACTAGGCATTCCATAACCCCACTGCAAAAGGCAAACGATTCATTACTTACCAGAAATATAAGGTCAAAATACGAAATTCCTAGGACGTTTGCATTCATACTTCATATTCAGAGTACACAACCATGCACACACTTTTAATTAATCCATTTTCTTCACTTCGTCTAAAAATACTCGACTATTCTAACTACCAGAAATTCAACTAATATTTATAAGTATACTCACATCATCAAATTCCATGCTTCCATACATCCTGCCATAGGTGCGCATGGGACCACCATAACCGCCATAAGGTTCAGGACCATTCATCATGAAATTTCCACTGGGACCAGCATCTCCAAGAGGTGCAGCGGAATCAAGTGCAACCTGCATGAAAAATCCATGAACATCTTTTTTTGGGGGGCATTCCAATTTCATTAGTTGTTTCTTCCACTGGCATCCATCATACAGCATGTCATAATTGACAAGGGAAAAAAGATGAAAGATGAAACTCATCGCAGAAGGATATTGCTATGAGTGTCATGAACTGGGTCTACAAGGGAACTAGCAATAAGAGGGGTATGGACAAGGTACATAAACTCATCCTCATATCACAAAAAACAATTTATGTAGTCTAAACATTATGATACTTAGGTCACAATGAAAACATCATAACTTTGGACCAATTGATCATGACTAAAAACTTCCAAAAGTACAACTTACATTTTCATGATTCTGCAAACCAAAATTGAACCAGGCATTTCTATAAGACATTAGACGAACCAGACATTGAACTGAGCTCACAAATTTTATCCTTAATCCAAATTCTTCTCATCCAATTGAAATTAGTCCAAACTCCATTTAACGATGTCCATAACTAGTGAAGCTTAATTCATGTAACTATGTAAGTTCTATTATCAATCGCATCACAACAATGGTTTATGAATAATTTGTGAAATGTATATTCTATGTTTCTTTTACTAGAAAAACAATTGGTCATGATCCACACACATTTAACTTTGCTACAGACAACAAAAGGAGGAAAAGCCTTCATTTTATACCGGCTGTCCTAAAATCTCATGAGATCTTCGAGATACACGATCCGCTACACCTTCTTCTGCAAATGTTACAAATCCAAAACCTCTGTGGCCAGCTCTCCTGGGATCCTACATACAAAAACATTCAGATTTTCATAACACTGATCAAATTGATTAATATATACACTACACAGCTGCCGTCTCACCTTGGGTACATAAACATCTATTATACGACCAAATCTACCAAAATACTGGCGAAGGTCTTCAGTGGTTGCTTCAGGAGGAAGCCTACCAACAAAGATCTTTTTACTACCCATTCCACGAGCAGATTCTCCTATCCAACAAAAAAATAATTGAGATTGATTGGTGGCTGTTTAACAGTGCTCCAGTTATTGGACAAGTACAAGATTGGTAATAGAACTTACGTCCAAAAACAGAGCCTGGATGATCATATAAGGTAGGAGCACCAAGTGCAGCATACCTAGTTGCTGCAGATATATAAGTGTTGTACGCCCCATATCCTCCCTGTGGCATTCTGCTTACAGGCCGGAAGTCATCTTCCTGCAAAAATAATATTACATAAATATATAGTTGAAATCAATTTAACCGTCCACAAACTTGAAATGTTAAAACATAAATTGCACCAAAACAGACTTAAAATGAATCAGATGATATTTTATAGCCTAAATAACACAATGCAATTGTAACCCAGTCAAGAGAAAGGACTTTTATCCAGTAAATAATAATCTAGACTAATCGAAGGGAAAAAAAAAAAAAAAAAGGGAAGGTTATGACATGATAACTTGCCTTAGGTGTTGCCCGATCAACGACAACATTTGAACCTCCCAATTCATGAGTGTCAGACATCAAATTATCGACGGATTCTGTAAATAGAGAACAAATATTCAACGCTTCCGAGTTGACATTCACTTTTCTTATAAAGAAGTAATAACAGCTGAAAAACTGTCAGAATTCAGAATCTCAATACTGGGAGCAAGTTTTGCAAGCAGAATGATAAAGAAAACCCAGCTATAGTGCCATTAACTTGTATGAAACCAGGTTTTGACCAAAAATTAAAAAACAAGGCATGCTTACACAAGCAAAAGCAAGGCAGATGACAAAGTTCATGATATTTTTATTATAAAAAAAAGTTAAAAAACAAAAACAAAGATAAATATGAAAAGGGAGCAGAAATTTGAAGTTTGAGGAAGAAAGAACCCCCAAAATATGCTACATTGACCACCAACAATACTGATAACAACTTTTCCTTGCATTTCCTCTGTCTTAACATGCACTCTCCCCTCCACATAAGTTATTGTATTAAGCAGCCACAAGATCTAACTTACGACAGATCAAAAATTGGTAATCGCCCAATATTAGTTATCAAATGCCTATGTGTGTATTGCAAGATTAAACAAAAGTCATCAATGCAGACAAAATAGAATCACCTGCACTAGCAAAAGTGATGAACCCAATTCCACGATGTGCCTTCGAGTCTTGGTCCTGTAAAACATATTGACCATTGCCCATGATTATTTTGAATTAGTCTTGGCAAAAAAAAGGGCCAAATACATTTGGATGCACATGAGAATGGGCTGAAATAACCTTTGGCATGTATAAATCTGTTATATCGCCATACTCCTCAAAATGACTGCACAACAATTTCAGAACCGACCACATTAATTATCAACATGGCTCAAAAATTAAATATAAGATTTTAGACCATCAAATTGCTTACCTCCGGAATACTGCTTCTGTGACAGATGGTGGAATCCTAGCTACAAATATTCTGGTCACTTTCTTTGCAGGAGCTCTCATCTCCTCCTTTTTAGTTTAAAACAAAGAATAATACAAGAAACACTGTATGAATGCAATGTCTAAATTACCATTAACAAAGAAGTATTGCCTGATCTAATAGCCCCCACCTTTGGAGTAGCTATTTTTACTTCCAGCATTCTGTTTCCAAGGATGTGTTCGCTTGATAATGCATTCTGCAGACAAAAAATGTGGTAAGGTTATCCATAACAATCATTGACATACGGTGTATTAAAAACTTGCCCAACAAAAAAAAACACTAAAGTGCAACGAGTTTGGAAGTGAAGCTACCTTAGCATCTTCAACTGTCGCAAATGTTACATAACCAAAACCGCGAGATCGGCCTGTTGACCGCTCCTAATATATGGAACATGAAAATTAATGAACACAACATAAAACCAATCCAATAGCATAAAAACAAAATGAAAAAAAAATACAAAGGAAACAAAGGGAATTTAGGGAATGACACCCAAATCAAAAAAGTGGCAGAGCCATTATGGTGGTGGGCTTTGGGAAGGGCAAGTGCGTGAGAATTTTCCCCCTCAAAAATATAACCCGCGAGAATTTTTTCAACAGATTCTGTTGAAACATCCATTTTACAAAGATGTCACATTCTCAAAGTTAAAATCCGGAGTTTGCCGATTTGCTTCAATTTCCATACAAAATTAAATCCAATACCTAAAGTCTCCGAGCCAAGGGTAAAGGAGACGGTAGTAAGTAATAACTAATAGAGTCATCAACTGCTATGTACTGCTTTACTCGAGTTACACGTTATCTTTAAAACAAAATGCGGGAAAATGCAATATTGTAAAAAAATAAATCCACTTAATGCTAATTTGAAAGGAAACATAGGGCTAAAACTCTGTTCTCACTTGCAAAATTTTGTGAACTCCATTCAGGTCCTTCATAAAACCCTCTGGCTCAATCCTCCTACTAGACATAACGTTCCACAGAAACTTTTGGAGAGAATCACAATCTTTTTTCACAAAAAGCACAAAGCAAGTAACTGTTTTCTGTGTGTGCTCGTGCCTGCTCGTATGTGTTGGCGTGGGAGGAAGTGGGATAAATAGTTCTTTGAATTTCACCTTTGCGGCAAGACATTAATTATGAAGCCCACAAAAATGTAAAAAATCTCACCTTCATTACAATGCAATCCTCCAAGTCCCCGAATTTGCTCATATATTCCCTCAAGCTGTCGGTATCAACATCCCATGGAATACCCAGAACCTATAAATTCCATTAAAGTACATCAAAATCCGAGCACGGGAAAAATTCTATCAGAAAACGAAGAACAAGAATCCGATCCAGAAAGGCGCAAACTAACCACAAGCTTTCGCTCCATAGGGATTCGTATATTTCGAGCTACAGAAGTCACCGAAAGACGCAGAGTGAAAGTCTAACACTCAAAAAACAAATATTGCTCTCCGCTTTTGACGTTAGACCCCTCAGCTCTCGCGAACTCACCACGACACTCTCTCTTAAATCTCTCTCACACTCCTCTTTGCTCCCTGCACATAACAAGCACACCTCTTTCTCACACACAAACATCATCATCATCGTCCCCATTATCGTCATCGAATACCAAATCAAACTCACCGTTTTCCTCCACTGAACTCAAAGCAATTGTATTCAATTTTTTGCCACACAAATAAAATTAGCGAAATTACTAGGAACAGTAAACAAAATTTGGGGTATTTACACGCTCACTGACCTCTGAATCACAGGGATTTTCAAAACCCTAAATTGCCGATCTTCCTATCTCTCACCTTTCTCTCTCGCTCGCTCGCGCTCTGGACCACCTTCTTGTGTTTGGGAACCACCACACTTGCGCCTCGTTCTCGTTGTATATAAAGTTGGGCTCTCGGCTTTAAAAAAGAAAAGCTCGTTAGAGGACTCCTCGCCACTTGCCAATCAAGCATGGTAAGTTTATAACTCAATGGCGGCCCATGGACCATGGTGGCTCCCTCATCAGATTGCGCGGTCCGAGGAATGAGTTGGGTGTCGAAGAGGATATAGCAGGCCGGAGCCATTAAGGCCCAACAATGTTAGATCATAGATGGGCTGTAACTAATTAGACCAAAACCTTCTCTTTTTTTTACAAACAAAAAAGAAAAGAAGAGAGGAGGAGAGATTGAGAATTTGAGAGAGAAAGAGATACAGGCAGCTTCAACTCTTTTTTATAGGTTCATCGATATTGAATCAATAGAACCGAGCGCACTTTGTAACACTTATTCCATTTTTTACAGACCATATGTTATATCATCATATCCTGATTTTTCGTGTATAAATGTAACTAACGTATCGACTTCATAAAGGATTTCTCCGGCCATAATGGGCATGAAGAGTTTGCTTCCTGAAAAAATTAATGCAATAGTATATCCAAAGAGGTATATCATTTGATGTTGATCTTACTTACACATGAACAGAAATGCCCCTCAAAAAAGTGTATCAAATGTAACAAAAAAAAATTTCAATTTAATGGACTAGCTACTAGAATCAGTACTGCTCGATCTCATTCTTCTTTTTCTTTAAAATAATTGGCAACCATGCATGGCTTCTCCTTGCAGCTGATCGCACCGGTTACACAATTATATATATGGAAATATAATTAGTTAGTTTACATGCTCTATCTGAATCTCCCCCGAGTCTCGATTTTCTTTGAGCTGAGTATATATTTCTGGAGATCCTAATCGGGTTAGATTGACATAATCTTGGGGATTATGAGCTGATAAACCAGGTAGTGCAACTCCAACCAATCTAACAAGTATGAGCAACCATCCTTCTGCATACTCCGGCCCCTTTCTGTACCGAATAATAAAGCTTCTAATCAGCTCCCAAAGCGCGTTTATCATTCTTGGTATGGTTGCCAAAAGAGAGACGTAATTCTTGTGCGGTTCCTCTTCAACTATCTGCATAAATCATCAGAAGAAGATGTTAGAAATTTCAGCCCAAACTCACCAACAATATTATCCTCTTTAGGTCTACCGGTTCACTAGTAAGACTTTGTTCTTCATAAGTCACCGTCAATAATACTTAAGCTCAGAAAATGCGTGGTTAATGTGAGAGGGTATGAACGGTGCTTATAAACCACTTGATTGGTTTACGGCAGAACTACTATAGAGAATTTAAGAGATAATAAATAGAGAGGTGAATTATTTAAAATACTAAGGATCCCAATGTTTTTTTATCTCAAATGCTTAGATGAACACACATTATCCATGTGAAATCGTGAGCCCCACATGATTTATATGAAATCGTGTACATTCATCTCAGCATTTAGGATAGATTGGACAAAAAAGAAGGGGATGCGAAAGACTGTTGGTGAATTATATATAATATTAACCAATTACCTTTCCTTTGTAACAGCTATTGTAGTAGAGGCAGGTCCCAAAGTGCTTGAACAAAAAAGTCGAATCATCGGTAGGCGACCTTGGGATCACATCATTACAATAAACAAACCTCAAATACCTAAAACCATATTTGTCCAACTGCCTCTTCATGAAAACCCTAAACTCCTCATCACCAACTCTAGGCTGTCCAAATGTGAACACTCCCTCCAGTCTCTCTAACAGCCATGTCTCCTCATGCAATGCAAGAATGGCAGGAAACAGAACAGCAAGTGCACCACCCAGGCTGTGACCTGTCAATATAAATCTTGTCCTATTATTCTTCACCTTCAACATCTCTCTCAGCTTTTGCCTTATAGAGTAATATGCCAGTGGGCGATCCCCACCATTGCTGTGTTGCTCATGATCAACTACTTCCAGTGGCCAACCTTGGTACATCACTAACCCTAATGCTTTCATGAAACCTCCATGGATTTTCCCTATCCCAGGAAGCTCGTACCAGGAGATATCAATGTCGGTACACCATGCGTCTGCATCGAAAATTTCGGTTCCTCTAAATGCCACCACAATCATATCAGGGTCTGTGGATTTGTCATGAAGCATGAAAGCCTGCGTTGTATGCTTCCTTTGAAAATCTGAGAATATTATAATTAGATGAATGTTGAATATTAATAAATATTCACCATTAATTCTAATAATTAATGATGTAAATATTGGTTTCAAATTTGTTTGTTTGACGTACCATTCCAATAATCCTTGTACTCGAGTAATTCCATCTGAATAAAATCATATAAAAACTTAGTTAGAATTATCGGACCTTGAATATATATATATATAATCACTGTGATATATATAAATAAAAGTATATAGTGGAACAAATTTAATTAAGTTTTTTCATGCAGGGATTACATACCTTCCAGCAATCTTTAACAGTGGATTCAACAAAAGCTTTATTCTCGTACGATATCTTAGAAGCCATCATTGCCAGTGCTCCATGGTATCTACTATCTCCAGGTTTAATATTGTGGTCTAAATTTACTCTCTTGTCCAAAAAACCAAAAGCTGACATGAAAGTCGCCGATGATCTTGTAGGCTTCACCACCTTACCTATATATTTAACAAATATTTTGGAAATTAATTAATCATATAATTAAGTTGCATAATAATATATATTTCAATTCAAATGGACTAACCTCGGAAGAAATTAAGCAAGAGGACTGCAATATTGCGATTAGATGAGACAAGGTTGAGCCACATCTCAAAAACAGACCCGAAAAACGACATCGGTTTAGTCGTAGATTGCAGTATTTTTTGGCCCAAAAGAGAGATGAAGATAATCCATGTCCGACGCACATTTTCTTCCTTCCCTGTAGGGTACTCTAGAAAAGCTAATCTCTTCAAGTTTTGGTTCCACAAGAAGCGAATCAGATCAACCACACTCACTTCTTCTGGTCTTAATACCATAAAATTTCCAGAGAAATTTGGCGCCATGGTTACGTGTCATTCCAATCTTCTTGTTAATTTTTTGTGTATATATATATACACATACATAGACAGACATTCATGACATATAGAGATGCTAGCTAAGTCGCGTATATCACTAAATCTATCCCATTGTGAATCTAATTCCCTTTTTTTTTCTTCTTTTGGAATATTTAAAAGCTATAGCGTTGCTTTATTACTATTCCTAAATTCATCATGTCAAAAGCTTATCATCTTCATTGGGTTTTGACGTGGCAATGAATAGAGAAATATACTATACTATATATTACATATAAAATTTTCATTCTTCACATGATCAAAAAATTACACCCAACCATTAATTGAAATTGTAATGATTGTGTGTATCAATCTGATGACCAGGATCTGAATCCTTCTTCTCCGTTTCAAAAAAAAAAAACATGATAAAAAAACTTGACTCTCTCTAATTGACCAAAGATATTACTACTTATTATCGCAATTTAATTTATTTTCAAAATTAGTGTAAAAAGTGTATAATTTAAATAAATAAATAAAGGCGTGTACAAAAGGTATGCCACGTGGCGATGACTTTAAAGTAAAATATCAGATTACTTTGAGGCATAAGTCAGCCGAATAGGATCCCAAGAGTGCGAGTGGGACAAAGAGGGTGAAGTACTTTTCGAGTTACACGTTTTTGGGGTTCCAGGTAGGAGAGAGAACCATTACACATAGGACACTATAGCTAGATATTGCAATGGCCCAATGTAGTTTCGGGCTTTCGGCCCATTATTTTACTTAAAGACACTTTTTCAAAATTATTTCTTTGAAAAAAGGGTAAGCAATGATATACTCCTTGTACTTCTCAAAAAAGGATCCATTACTTCTCAAAAAAGAAAATGATCGATTAAGCCCTTCAATTTTATTTTGGGTTAAATAAACTTTGCACTTATAAAAATGGTTTCCATTTGTCCTTAGTCCAAAATTTCAGTAACAAATGTTGATGTGGGTGGTAATATATGACATGTCTTCATTTTGGTCACTAAATAATATGATCCAGTTCAACACGATCATCCATTTTTCAAAGGTTTCAAATTAAATATCCAAAATTTGAATTTGTTCCACTTTACTCATTCGGACAGATTTTTGCTTGTTGGTAATTTGGGTGTAACCCGTTATGCTTGTAATCCATTGACCCAACAATGAGTTGGATTTTGTGAAATTTTTTAGTTTTTGAAGTCCTTTATGTCATTGGGTTGTGCTTTTACTGTAATTAATGATTTTTGTTGGAGTAAACTTCCAGCTAGGATTGTTGACTGCTCGAAAAGGCTTGTTAACGATTTTCTATTTTTTATTTTTGAGACAAGAAATGATCTTGAATACAAAAGCAACTAATAGGAGTTTGCTTTATTCAAAGCCAGGAACCCCAACATAAATAAAGCACATACACAAGAAACGACAATGGATGACATCACACATGCAAGGAGCAGAAGGACAAAATCACGCAGACACCATTGACACATTTTACTTGTTCTAAACATTGATGGGAAAGGGAAAGGTAAAAGGTTTATTCGTGATGGGCTGGGCTTTTACACATGGCCTCCTCAAGTAACCACTCTAGAAAGCCTCGGGGAAAAGCTTATTCATGATGGGCCGGGCTTTACACATGGTCTCCAATGGGTCAAACTTGGGCACGACGACACCTCCCGTTCCTTCATCCATATCAACTAATTTTTCATCCACCCTTTTCCATTCAAAGCATTGAATCAGCGCCGCTACACACAATCCAGTAATGCGACGGGACAAGCCTGATCCAGGACAAGCCCTCCTTCCTATCCCAAATGCTATGATTTTAGCACTCTCATTGCCCCCCCTCATAAATCTTTCAGGCTTGAAACTTGTTGGATCTTCCCAAAGTTGAGGGTCCCTTTGTATAGCCCATGCGTTGACCAACACCATTGTGTCACGAGGCACAAAAAATCCTCCAAGGGTGCAGTCATCTGATGACACATGCGGGACCATAAGTGGCGCCGCGGGATATAGCCGGAGTGTCTCCCATATGATTGCTTGAGTGTAGCGTAAGTTTGAGACTTGTGCCTCATCCACCAAGTTCTCTTCACCCACTTGAGAGTCTAATTCTGCTCGAGCTTTTGCTAAAATCTCGGGTTTGTTAACCAAATTGGAGAAAATCCATTCTAACATAATTGCTGACGTATCAGTTCCAGCCAGCATCATAATCTGCACGACACACATGCCAACATCCAGTGAAAATGTAGCTTTGAATGGATGGTAGGTAGTACGATCAAGGATTAATAACTAATTGCATGTTAGCCATCATGACAATTTGACGGTGGCTTTCAATACTTAGGTTTAATGTCATGAGAAGAAGAAACCATGCATAAAGTTTGCAAAAGAAAGAATTCAATAATTTATTTACTAACCATTATGATTCCTTTGATAACGTCGTCTGTGTACTCCTTTGGCTGCGATTTTTGCAAAGAAAGTAGACGAGCAAGCATGCAATTCTCACTCTCCGGACCTCCTCTTTGACTTCTATGCTCGTCGAGTAATCCTTGTAGAAAAGCATCCGACCTTTGACCAATTCTCTTCACTTTCCTCTCATAACTCCCAAAATCAGTCCACTTCCAAATGGGCAAGAAATCTCCTGGATACGTCGGTCCAGCATTGTTCGCAATGTCGAACATTATCGCCCTAAACTTCTTCGCTTCCCCTTCATTCTCATTCTCACCGTAATATCTCTTCCCCACAACCATTCTCATAATAATATTAAAATTCAGATGGAAAAACAATGATTTCAGCTCTACCTTGGCGAAATCATGGTGTGAACCGCTTGACAACAGGCTGAACAATAATCGTGTGACCTCATCCTGTCGGATGCTTAAGAAGGTGTTGAGTCGTTGATTGGAGAACATTTCAATAGCGTAGATTCGGCGCAAGTTGCGCCAGTGGTCTCCATAAGAGGACTGTGTGACGGTTGTGCTGTTGTAGCTAACATACTTGTTTAAGGTATGTTTAGGTCGGTTGGCGAATTAGACGATGTCGTTCTTAGTGAAGCATTCCTGGAAGAGAGGGATCGATGTCAAGACAACCACGCAGCGTGAACCGAAACGTAATGAGAAGATTGGGCCGTAGTTTTGAGAGAGTTTGAGGAGGGTGTGGTGCAAAGGTTGTTGTTTTAGAAGGTAGAGGTGGCCAAGAATTCCGAGAAATTGCTTGGGCTAAAACAAAAACTTTTCAAGTTGATGGTCGAATGACTCCAATAGTCACTTGAGCGAGAAAAGATGTTTGAAAATTATTTTTATTTTTTTCAGAAAGCAAGTTCGCATGAGCGACTTTGCCAACAAACACACCTTTTGACAGTTTTTTTTTTCTTCCAACAAACGTGTCTTTTGTCAAAATATTGTGAACAATAGAACAACCCTATAAGTACATGTTTTCATGTACATTTGAGAGATGCTAAACATATAGAAAAGAAAAACAAAAGTTTTATATACACGTGCTTTATATTTGCATAAGAGAGAATACCGTCATTGATGTTCCCGTCAGAGATACAAAAATTGTTGCTTCCTTTCTTGTGTAGGACAGTGATAAAGAAGAGACACTTAGATCATGAGGATAATGGCATAGAAGCAAATCCAGAGTTCCACGATATTATATCTAAAGTACTTTACATCATCACAACTCTGCTGATCAAACAGATAGGGGATGGAGAAGAAGTTAATTTGCATGATATGCACAAAGATATATATATACACACACACACGCACACATAAGCCATAACCATTACTGGGTAATGTTTGTATAAGTGGATACAAGTAGCTCTGGAGATCCCAAACGAGTGGCATTTACGTAATCTTGGGTTGAATGGGCGGGCAAACCCGGGACGACCAATCCGATTACCCGAAATGTCCAGAGAAGCCATCCTTCTTTGTAATCGTGTCCCTTTGTGTACGAAATAGTGAAGCTCCTTATCAACTCAAAGAAAGCGTTTATCATCATGGGTATTGCCCTTAGTGGAGAGAAGTAATTCTTGTTTGGCTCTTCTCCAACAATCTGTATCATCACATTAATATATAATTATCTCAATGTCAGCTTAATTATTGGATCAACACTAAAAAGTATATTCATTACTGTACTAATGTTTTACGAATCCCAGTGTTTTTTGTCCTAACTATCCCAAATACGGAAATAAATGCACACGATTTCATATGGATTAAGTGGGGTATGTGGGGCATACAATTTCACGTGGGATCATGTGTGTCCATCTCAACATTTGAAAAACATGTGAGAAAATGCTAAGATCCTTAACATTTTTGTTTGGCTATCAAAAATTACTGATCATAACCAAACCGATTGATAAGTACTGAACCGATCGGTTAGTTATTTTCTCAAAAAAACTTACTTATTTCTTTAAATAACCAACCAATATAATCGACAAAAAAACTGACCGATAACCGAACGTGAACAACCCTAATTTTGTTAATAAAATTGACCATATCATTACCTTCCCTTCATAGTGACGGTCATAGTAAACACAGGTCCCAAAGTGCTTGAACATAAGTGCTTTATCATCATAAGGCAGACGAGGAACAACATCATTACCATAAACAAATCTGAAATATTTGATGCCACGATCTCTCAACATCTTCTCCATATACTGTCCGAATCTCTCATCTCCTACTCTTGGCTGTCCGAACGTGTAAACTCCTTCCAATCTCTCCAACAACAATTTCTCCTCATGCAACGCCAACACTGCTGGAAACAAAATTGCCAGCGACCCTCCTTGGCTGTGGCCTGTCAAGATGAACTTTGTCTCATTATTCACCATTATTTCTCTTAATATCTCTCTAATGGCATAGTAAGCTAAGGGCGCGGGGCGTTTATCGTCTTCTTCGCTGGTTTCTTTAGGCCAGCCGACAGATTTTTGTAGGCCTAGAGATTTCATGAAACCTCCATGAATATTTCCAACTCCGGGGATTTCGTACCAGGAAATGTCGAAGTCGGAACACCATGCATCGGCATCGAATGGTTCTGTTCCTCTAAATGCCACAACAATTGTGTCCTGCTCATTTGTTTTGTCTCGAAGAAGGAAAGCTTGTGTTGTTGCTTTTTCTTGATAATCTGCACATTATTAATTGAGTATAACAACAATTACTATCGGATGGAAGAACTCTACAATAAATTCCGATCTAACGGTGTACAAATAATCTAACATAGTGATGTGGGTGTAACCAAAATCTAACATGGTACTGTGACAGATCTCCCAAGTTGTTGGATACGAATTCCAGACTATGGGAAACTACAAAGCCCTGGAACCATCATTATCTCGAAGAAATTATGGAAAAATAGGTAAAATTTCCAATTCAAACAGAAATTATTATTTTTTGCCAACAGTATATATACTCTTTATATGAAGTAAGCTTACCATTCCAGAAGTCATAAGAACCCAAGAACTCCATCTGGAAAATTGATGAAAATAAATTATCAGTTTACTATGAGAATAACAGTTTTCAGAGAATTTAGTTAAAAACTGTGATACATGGTATATCAAGTGATAAATGTACGTATATGAGTATTTTACCTTCCAATGATCCTGGACTATAGTTTTAATATAGGCAATGTTCTCATAAGATGCTTTAGAAGCCATCATGGATAGTGCTGCAAAATATCTGCTGCCATCTCCATGTTTGATGCTACTGTCCAATTCAACTCTCTTGTCGAAATTTCCAATAAACGAAATGAATGCCGCAGAGGTTTTGCTGGGCACCACTACACTCCCTAAAATATGTAAACAATACATATATGTGACCAAATTATGAAAATATTAAATACTCGCCCATGAACAGATGATATATATATATAAAGTCCCTCGCTAATTTTCGTGTAGTTTAGTTAATTAAAGTAAGTTTTATGAGACTTGTGTGTTCGAGAGACTTTCTCAATTACCAAAAAAAAAGTGTTTGAAGGACTTACCTCGGAAGACATTCAAGAAGAGCACACCAATATATATATATATATAAAGTCCCTCACTAATATTTAGTTAATTCAAGTAAGTTTTATGAGACTTGTGTGTTCGAGAGACTTTCTCGATTACTAAAAAAAAAAAGTGTTCGAAGGATTTACCTTGGAAGACATTCAAGAAGAGCACACCAATATTGCGATTGCTTGAAACAAGGTTAAGGCACATTTCGAACCATGAACCAACCCATGACAATGGCTTGGACCCAAATTGCAGAAGCTTCTGAACCACAATGGAGATGAACATGAGCCATCGACGCTCAAAAGTCTCGTCCTTTGCTTTGCTATCCACAAATTTTCTGTTCTCGATGTCAGTGGAGAACAAGATTTTAAAGAGATCGAATAGATTTACCTCTTCAGGCTTCAAGAGCATGTAGCTATGAGCAAAATCTTTATTGCAATCCATGGACGATAATTGCTAATTAATCAAAGAGTAGTACTAAACAATGGAGTTTCTGGGTTTGTGGGAGTATAATTCTCTCCAGACTCCAGCTCCCCACTTAATTTAAACCAAGAAAGAATATAAAGAGTGCACATCTTCTTCAAACTTTTTCCATCTGACAAGAGGGTAAGGTGGATTATCAACCACAATAGTTTTATTCCAATGTTCCTTGCGTAGGTGGGCCATGTACTAAAGTGGAGCTTGCCAGCTTGGTATAAACATATGGTTCATTTTTAAAAATTTTGAAAAAAAAAATCTTTGGAATTAAATTAAGCAAAGATAAAAGCAACTTCAAGCTTACTTTTTCAAACGTGAATTGTTCTGAATTGGTCGGGAGAAAGCAGGTTTCGTTTTTCACGTGGTTCCCAGCATAAATATTCCGGCCTTTGGGTCCCAAGCGTGCCACACAGGAGATTTGGGTTTTGCGGGCTGGCCTGGCCCAGTCCACAAACAGAGATGGACGGGCTGGGCCAGCCCAACCCACGAAATCGGTGTTTTATCTGTGGGCCGGCTCACTTTACACCTCTAATTACGGTCATAGTAAACGAAGGTCCCAAGATGATTGAGCATAAGCTCTTCGTTACTACAAGGCAGCCGAGGAACCATGTCATTATAGAATAAACAAACCTGTAATATTTGATATTAATATTGTTGTCCCTTAACACTTTCTTCTCCTTGTACTCCCCAGATTCCGTGTTCCTTTCCCTTGGTTGTCCAAATGTGGGACACTCGTTCCAATTTCTCCTCATGAAATGCCAACATTGCTGGAAACAAATTATATTGCTCGTGCACCACCTAGGCTGTGACCCCTCACTTAAAATCGATCCACCTATATCACTGATCACTATTCACTGCATTGATGAAACTCATAGCTCTTACCCAATCACCTCTATCTCCATGTGATTCTCTGTCCCCATTTCCCTCCTTCCCTGTACGAACGGCTTCAAATCAATAAACACCACCAACTCCCTGTGACTCTTTTGTCTCTCCCAACATAAATTATATTTCAGCCAGACAAATACACAAACACCTAGCGAACCATTTTTCCCTCCCATGGCGTCCTTCAAATCAAGGAGCTTCACTTCTATTCTCTGGCTCTTCTTGATCACCATCCTTTCTGGTAGCCCCAAAATTCAGGCCCAGGTTGATGAGTCGAAGCTCGGTCTAATGACAGATGCTCTGGAGTGGCCATTCTCGATGTCTCTGTACAGCGACCTTGACAATGTCGACGACTTGGAGTTCGAGGATGGTGTTGATGTTGGCGATGATGATGTAGTTGATCGCAGCAGATCTTTGTTCTGGCAGAGGGGGAGGCGGTACTACATTTCGTACGGGGCACTCTCTGCGAACAGAATCCCATGTCCACCGCGTTCGGGGAGGTCGTACTATACTCACAACTGTTTCAAGGCCAGAGGAACTGCACACCCTTACACTAGAGGGTGTTCCGCGATCACCCGTTGCAGGAGATGATGAGTTTGGGCTTAATTTCTGCATCCTCGAATCACAGTTTCGGTTTTAATAAACATGAGCGTAGTAATTGAGTAATATCTTTTGATTCTGCAAAGTGTTCTATGTTTGCTATTATTAATGTGAAGCCTTGAAGTTATCATTCCTTGTTTGGCCAATTGTGCTACAGCTTTAGAAACTAATCTTTCAACAGCTTACATAACTCCAATCATTCGGCAATAGCTCAGTTCAGTTGTTTATCTCTTTGGATTTAAAAGTACTGAAATTGGAAATTCAGACCAACTAATGAAGATATTTCTATCCTGGTTATGCGGGCTGGGTGATTGCTCGGTTTGGAGCTTTCACCTGGTTCTCTTCCTGTAGAGCCCATGATGCAGGACAAAATAATGAGCCCATAGTAGAAGAAAGGTTAGGTTTCTCTAATGGGCTGTGGGTTTAACTTGTTCAAAACCCACCTTAGTTGGACTTTTTACACAGTTCAAAGCCTCGTTGTCTTTAAGATAGTAAAGATTGGCCCGTCCAATGAAACATGATCTTGTAGTTGTAGCCTTGTGGGTAGGACTTAGGAGGCTGCAAACAACGCAAAACCTAGATAACCAGGCCCATTAAAGTCCATTTAGGTAACAAAATGTGATCCCAAATATCTTGGAATTCTGCCGCTGGAGAAAAATAAATAATTGGAATTTTGACTTTTTTTGGGGGGCATCTCCGTGCCTTTGACCTCGCATCCTATCTCGTATACATTTTGTTCCTTCTTTTCTTTGCTAAAAACGCACACGTTTGACCCACTGAATACTGACGTTGAGATTGAATGAAGCAGCACAGCCATTCATGTTGCCTAAAATAGTTTCCGACCTCGCCATTTGGAACTTTATTCCGAATGTTCCAAAGTTGAATATTTGACGGCCATAAAAATCTCAGGACTTGATCTCATTCAATGGTCGTCCGGATTTGACCATTAAACCTCTCCATTGGGAAGAAAAGGTGCCCACTAACTATACAGTTTATTATAGAGAATCATACAAGTGTGTGGTAAATAATAAACAAAGTATATTATTATGACAACTAAATCTAAGGGAGACCAAATTGGATGCACAAGCTGCGTATGCATTTATTCTTATCTAATATCTAGAATTAATGGACCAAGTTGGAGTTCCGCTGGTTCCAAGTTTCCCATATGAGACCAAATTGGATGCACAACCTGCGTAGCTGACGCTTGCTTCCTGGAGATTGATTCTCGAAACGGGAATACATCAAACTGTCCATTGTACAACTAACTGATAAATAGGGTTGTTCAAAAAAATTGTCAGAAACAAAACCGACCAAAATCGAAATGATTGGTCGATTTTTTTATAATACAAAGTTACACATTTCACCACTAAAAACCGAACCAACAAAAAATCAACAAAACTGATCATTTGATCGGTTATTTTCATGTCAAAAAAATCCTAAAAAACTGATCAAAACCGACCACGAACACCCCTACTGATAAACCCCTGAACCACATGATTGTTCTTTTTTGGTTTAACCTCTCTCGGCCGTTAAAGGTGCAACAATTTGTGATCCCTAACCCAAAAAAATCTCAAATAATTTTTTGATCATGACAAGGTGGGTCCGTGTAAACTGAAATCGTCCCCAACAATCAAAACAATAAAATAAAACCAAAAGTCTTACCAAAAAGTGAGCAGTGCACCCAACATACGTTGGCCTTCCTTTGATGTTGACTTGGGGAGGCAAATAACAACATGTATGAGAAGGGTCAGAGACTCAAAATCAAACACGACTGGCTCAGTTAGTGGGCCACTCTACGTGGATCTTGGAAACTCACATGACATGAGGCCCAAGATTGGTCTCCACCTCCAGAGTCCACCAAAACGAGGCCGTGTTATGTGTAGATGTTTGAATGTGAGTTGAAAAAATTGACAGTTACAGTAGCTGCACATGTGGGCTGCACCAACGGTTCTTTGTATCTGTTGATTAGGCGGTCACGTGGCCTGCTTTATCCAGCCGAAAAAAATCCCGTTATTTTCTCCTCCGTTTCGGCCTTTCGGGTTAGCGAAAAATCAAATGTTTGACGGCGACACAGATTTCTTGGTGCCACTTGTAGTATTTTAGTCTGCCCAAAACTTTTTATAAATGTCAGCATCACTTGCACTCAATTTAATGTGCACGATTTTAAATACAATATTATTCTACAAAATGGCACTATGATTTTTTAATTAAACCGTGATTAACTCGTTTTAATTCACTAAATAAAATAATTTAAGCTTCATAATCTTGTCGGTAACCTACTACTGGCAGCAGGTGTTTGATCATGCTGATAGTTCATATAACAAATAAACATATTAATTTCCTTAATTTTTAAGCTTAATTTGTAGGTCCAATAAATATTAATCCTCAGCTAACTGATGACCTAATTTTGTGTATACGACGTGTAACCTAATACACCTTTCTTTTCAATATAAATTTTAAAGGGATTGTAATGAAGATAGGAATACTGTCAAGGGCTCAAATAATATTAATCCTCATCAAGTCTGTCATGCAGTAAATCTAGCTAACGTTATTCATTACGTCATATCATAAGCTTTTAAGATATATATTATCTTTGAAAATTACCTGTTGGGTCCCACGATGCTTTGTGTTCAAATTGGATATATGCATTCCGCTTGTTTGGTAGAAGAATTTATGTTTGACAAAAAATAAATTGATAACTTATAAGTTGTTAAATAGTTGTAGGGTTTTTAGGGTTTGATTAGCAATTGGAATAGCCAATTTCAAGTTTTTCTGATTTAGGGTTTCTATTGTTTATGATTTTTTTTAAAAATATTTGTTGGGTAATTAAATTGTTTTAGTGATATAGTTTTGTTAATTTTTTGGGTAATTGTAATCTTTTTGTCCACCCATGAAATTTTTATTAAAAAAATTAGTTATTTCCATCTTAAATTTTTTTTTGGCACGGATTACTTGGTTTAACGGTTAACCTACCACATCAATAGGTTGACTAACCGAAATTAACAAATTCTGCCTGGATGATCAAATTGACAAAAAATGAACTTTTGGTAATTAAGTATTTAAGTTGGCATAATTTAACTTTCAATGACCAAATTACAAGGCTGACAATCTTTGAGTGACCACAAATTCTATTAAACCTATTCAAATTTATGCACCTACGTTTGTTCTGATCTAGAATGGACAACGTTGAATTTCCGCGGTGTCCCAGTTTCCCATATGAGACCAAGTTGGATGCACAAGCTGAGTAGCTGACCCTTGCTTCTTGGAAATTCTCTAAATGTTAATACTACTAATTTTGCTCTCATAAAACGTGCTCAATGTGAAGTTGGTGTTTTGCTATTTTTGTGGAGATGGAGACCCGATTCATTTCCTTGTTCTTCACCCACGTTAAAAGGGATGGGGCCTACAATTTGGTAGGTAGAAGTTTTTAAATCCCTATTTCTTTGGTAATGTGAAATCTATTCAACTGTCCATTATACAAAACCTTGAGTCACATGATCTTTTTTTTTTGTTCAACCTCTCTCGACTCTTAAGGGGTGCAACAATTTTTGATACCCAATCCAAAAAAATCTCAAATAATTTTTTGATAATGACAAGTTGTATGGGTCAAAAACCGTTGGTCCGTAATACTTAAATGTAAGTTGAAGGGCCCAACAAGGTCCCTGATTAAATCAACCCAAATATCTGTTCGGAGGTGCACCGGGCCCAAGTCCAATCGGGAGCCCAAGGCCCACGGTTAGAATGGGTGCAAGATCAGTCACCTGACGCCCAAGGCTTATAATGCCAAATGAGTCCCAGATTGGGCCGCAAGCCCAACCATGACCCAACGAAGAATCTTGTCCGTACGATCAACACGTGTTGACCACGTGATTTTGAACACTATAAATAGAGGATAACTCCTCCTCATTTACTCTCTAAACTACCTAATAACTATCTCTCTAAAAAGTCATTCACTTCTCTCATTAAAATATTAATCACCATTTACTAACTTGATCGTCATAACTTCTTCGGCTGACACCACACTGGTAACCTAGCTTTACGGTCGACTCTACCTTTGATCTTGCAAGATTGTCATAGGTCTTATCCGACGATTACAAGTTGATTGCGGATTTTAGTATCTACACAAGTTGGGTCCCATTGTAGCAATATAGACCGTGTAAACTGAAATAATCCTAACAATCAAAACAATATAATAAAATTACCACGAATGAGCAGTGCAGCCAACATATGTTGGCCTTCCTTTGACGTTGACTTTGGGAGCAAGTAACATGAGGAGGGTCAAAGACTCAAAATCAAACATGGCTGGCTCAGTTGGTGGGTCACTTTACGTGGATCTTGGAAGCTCATGAGGCCCAACTTGGTCTCCAGGATCTTCCAAAACGAGGCCGTATTACGTGTACATGTTTGAATGTGACAGTTGAAAAATTGGTTGTTACGCTAGCTTAGAAGTTATACCCAACTCGGTGCGAGACTGCGTGCTTGCGTGTGGGGTCGACATCGCACCAAAGGTTCTTTGTATCTGTTGATTACTGATTAGGCGGTCACGTGGGCTGCTTTTTATCCAGCCGAAAAAAATTCCGTTATTTCTCCTTCGATTCGGGTTATCGAAAGATCAATGTTTGACGGCGATCCAGATTTTTTGTGCAACTTGTAGTATTTACTTTTTTTTACATAGATTTGATTATATTGATTCACCCAATAAACTAAGTAATTGAGACCCATAAACATTCGAGTAATCATAAAAATAGAGCATAACTAAAAGAACTAAACGAAAAATAATAAAAAATATATAAGAACACAAACATTAAAAATGATCATCATTAGACATTTTCAGACGACACCATATTACATCGAACATTACCGGACTCCAACGATCTACATCAGGTATGGTATTTACTATTTAGTCTGCCCAAAACTTCTTATAAATGTCAACATCACACTCAATTTGACGAGCATCATTTTAAATACAATTTATTTAAGTACAACATAATATGTTTTTGTCTTTATTAAATCGTGATTAATTCGTGAGCCACCGCGGGAGACTAGAGTGAAGGGATTGCAATTCCATATTCACCAACAATTATTAATCCTCAGCTAACTAATGACCTGATTCGATGCATGCTACGGCCGATGTGTAACCTAACACACCTTTCTTTTCAATATAAAGGGATTGTAAATGAAGAGAGGAATATTGTCAAGGCCTCAAATAATATTCCTCAATATCAAGTCTCTAGCTAACGTATTGCATTACGTCACACCATAGCCTTTTTAAGATATACATACTATCTTTGAAAATTACAAGTTGGGCCCCACAAGGCTTTGTGTTCAAATTGGAACTAGTGTTGGGAGACGGGAGTGGTAATGGTGGATGGATGCGGGTGCCTGAATTGGTGATAAGATTCATTAATGTTTTTTTATTTTATTTTAAAAAAGTAAGAATAAAAATGTAAAAAAAAAAGTTATAGTTGAAAACTAAAGAACCATTTTTACAATATGATTTAACGGTTCTTACCACCCCTATAATTTATATTTAGGAAAAATAAATTAATTTATAAACTGTCAGATGAGTTTTATGGTGTTTGGTGCAATTTTTAAAGCTGACACTAGTTTATGCTTGATAATTTTATATTATGTTATTGTATTTTTTTGAAATAAATTCGTTAGGAGAGTAGAGTATAATTTTTGAGGGCATATGCTAACGTAATAATAGACCCAATATAAATATATAATAATAATAGACTTTGACATTTAAAAGTTGGGTCTGCCTTTCTTTCTTCAGTCCCAAAAGATGGTGAAGTGTGAATGAAGGAGTTCATGGGGGTCCCACTTCCAACTTCTATGGTTAGGCTGAGATAGCGGAGACAAACAACGTGAGAAAATGTGATGGCTGAGGTTGGCAGGATCGATCAATCGTCTCACACTCTCTCTCGATGGCTTACTGGCTGTTGCCACTAACAATATTCTTGCAATTCAGTCCATCAATATATTCTTCTAGTAGAGACTAGAGAGATTCAAATTCGATTCATTATATGTTAAAAGTCTCACAGCTTACTATGAAGGTGAAACAATATTGTGGTTTATAACAACTAAACATGGACCCCCCGACCCTTCCATGATTCTCACACATGGAATAACATGCATGAGTTGTGAAGTATTAATGCCCTCGATCGATCTGATCTATTCCTCATATTCGACCATTGCCTCATATTGCCTTGCAGGCTGGTCCCACTCCACCATGTTTGCATATATAAAACCAGGTTATAATAATATTACAATTCTCACTCTATGATCGAGAAATGAGATGGTCCAACTTCGGGATCGATATTCCCCTGTCCCTCTTGACATGATTGCAATCGAATATATAAAATATTATTATACAATATACGTGATCATGACACGTGACACACGCCATCCACGAATCTTGCGTCCAAACACGGCTACCGCTACTTATATATTAAGTTACAATTTAAACCATTTTTTGTATATATATATAAACGATAATATTAGACAGTTAGTTGGGTATAAGGGTCGTTGAATTACATATCTTTTGCTTCAAGAGATGACTTGAATTATATTACCTTCTAACTTCATAGATAGAAAATCAGGCGGTTGGGTATTTAAAAAAAATAAAATTGTTTCACACCAATCACGTTTTTCTTTAAGTGTCGGTCATATTATTTATGTTACGTAACGTAACAGTTCATAAATTGTTGAACTAGTAATAATTAAACAAGGCACCTAGTCAAATATTGTCAAGAAGAAGACAAATTAAGAAGGAAAAAAAATTAATGCCCATTTGTGATTAATATGCATGCATATGGGGGTCGTGGCTTAACACTTTCCTCGTGCGTACCTAGTATCATGCCAAACTTGACCAACTTAGGGGAGTAAAAACACAAATTATAATGTATTATTTCATCCTGACCCTTCAAAACAATTAATAAATTGGAAGAAAATATCAAATATGGGGGGGATGTACCTGCATATTGTGCTGATAAGTGAAGGTTCTAATTATAGCATCCTTGCTAAGGAGAACTGCGTTGAGACCACGAAGTTGCCTATTGAGTGTGTAATGACTTAAAAAACCCAAGTCTAAGTCTTTAAGGTGTTGTAATCCATGTATGGTTGGGGAAGATATTAATATTATCATATGAGTGGCAGTTTGGTCATTTCACTTCTCCTTACAAGTAGTGGTGTAGTGATTGCACAGTCCGAGTCCGCGTGGGCCTCAGTAAAAGTCTCAAGGAATCGAGCATATCTACCACGTTTTCGTAACAGGGTGGGTTGGGAACTGGTCTTGGCCACCGTATCCTTGCCTATCACGTGCATTAATTACACAATATCAAATTATTTGTTAATTTCACTGATTTAACCAAACCTCTTGTCCCCTTATATATTAGCCATCTTGCGCCAACGGTTGCGATTGTGAAACAAACCGCGTGTTTTCTCTTACCTTCTCAGTGAATCGGAATTCTAACACCCAAGTGGAGAAGAAGTTCAGAATCCCTATTTAAGTCTCTCTTCTACCATACCCACAAACCCTTAAGAGATTCATCGAAATTCAATTCAATTTTGAGTTTGCTCCAATGGAGTGGGTTCGAGGAGAAGCAATCGGTCATGGCAGCTTCGCGACGGTCCATTTGGCAAAGAGTAGTTCCAGTTCCTATCAGTATCCTTCAGTGATGGCGGTGAAGTCTTGTGATGTCGTCGACTCGGATTCGCTCAAGAACGAGAAAGAAGTTCTGGGTGTGCTACGGAATTGCCCACAAATAATCCGGTGTTACGGCGATGATTACAGTACTGAAAACGGTGAGCGATTGTACAATTTGTTTCTGGAGTATGCGAACAGAGGCAGTCTGGCTAATCAATTGAAGAAAGCCGGTGGGTGTTTGCCGGAATCCGATGTCAGGCACTACACAAGATCGATTCTTCAAGGGCTTCAACACATTCATTCAAGCGGGTTTGCTCACTGCGACATAAAGCTTCAGAATTTGTTGTTGTTCGACAATGGGGCAGTCAAAATTGCTGATTTTGGATTGGCGAAGAAGTCAGGGGAGAAACAGAGCAGGGGACAAATAAGAGGTACTCCTCTGTACTTGTCACCAGAATCAGTTAATGAAAACGAGTACGAGTCTCCGGCCGATGTGTGGGCTCTTGGGTGTGCGGTGGTGGAGATGGTGACCGGAAAAAACGCTTGGAATTGTGGGCCCGAAGCCAATGTTTTCAAGCTGTTGATTCGAATCGGAACTGGGGACGAATTGCCAGTAATTCCAGACGAATTGTCCGAAGAAGGGAAAGATTTCCTTGGCAAGTGCTTCGTTAAGGATCACAGAGAGAGATGGACGGCGGAGATGCTTCTGAATCATCCTTTCGTTGCAGCCAGTGAAGACTTTATCGTCGTTAACGACTATACGACGGAGGACAGCATACAATTACAGTTATCGCCGAGATGTCCTTTCGATTTCCCAGATTGGGTTTCAGTCTCTGATTCCCTCGTATCTTCACCGGAAATCAATTTGTGTTTTGATTATTTACCGAATCCGGCGGAACGAGTCCGAGAATTGGCCAGTCGCTACACAATTAGTTCAGATTGGTCATTCCCTGGAAGTTGGGTCAATGTTAGGTGAACAGAGTATTCTTTTGGTACAAGAATTTGATTGTAGATTACGATACGTTGTACATAACAATTTTGTATATTGAATCATTCAACTTACATTCGAAATCAATTGCGATTTTTGCTATTTTCATGGTTAATTTTATGAGATTGGGACTGTTCTTGCAAATGTGTTCTGTTATGACTGCTAAGATGAGCAGTTAATCTTTAATTTTGTTCTTATCAACAGCTTTACAAGTTACAACTTCATTAGGGGAACATACCTTTTTTTTCTTCAAATCAGTAAACCTTTTCTTTTCACCTTGGCAAACAAAACACTACTTGATTTTCTCCAACCGATGGCTACCATGAAGGGATTCCTACACTTGAACAGAGAGGACCATTTCAAGAAAGAAAAGAAAGGTGACTGATAGGTATCAAGTCAACCATTTGTCGATAGCCTAACTAGCTATCTATCTGCACTTACGATGTAAATAATTAATCGAGAGTTTGATTTTAGGTTGGTGCAACCATTTCAAGTGGTTTGCGTTGAATTTCGACCCAACTAACATCCTAATACTACTTTAATTTTGACCGTTCAAAAAGGACAAGCCTTCTAAGTTGTTACCGGTAATCAATTTTTTTTTCTTTCTCAAAGTCCTCTTGTTCAAAGTGATGTATGCATTTGGTCATTATTCATTAACATATAATTGTGAATCAATAACGGTATTATTGCTGACAATTAAAATGTAGGCGTGGGTAAACATCAAACATGAGATTCCTACTAATAAAACATGTGTTCAAATGATTGTATGTGTTTAAGTTGATTTTTGCTTGCGTCGCAGGTTCAATCAATCTACACAGGTTTACTTGGAAATAACGTTTCTTTTGGCTTGGACCGCTTGGTCGAGTTGGTCTGTCCATTAACCTTCTTACATGTTAATAATCAAAGAGATTGATGAATGGTCGTTGGGTTTGTTACCGGACAACTTTGACTGGACTTCGAACCTTGCAGTCTTGTTACTCTTCTACCAAGTGTTCCATATTCTTTTGATTTTCTTCTCCACAACTATAAAAGGGAAACACCTTCTTACCTTCCTCTTTGTGAAGTGCGAATGGGCTCAATTAGCTCAGTTCGAACTGGGCCTAGAAAACCCTGGGCTTAATTAGCTCTACATACTTGGACTTTATTGGCCCTATGATTGTATCAACATTTTCTCTCTCATGCAGAATTGCATGGGCTTTGCATATGTCCTTTTTTTTTTGATGGGCATATGTCATTTCCAGCAAGTCAACTGTTGCTTTAAGCCTTGAAGGAAAAAAAAAAAGGCTAATTCATTCTTAATGCTCTTGAATAATCGTGATTTTCTCATTTATATCATTGAAGTTTAAAATTTATTGATTTTATCTTTAATGTTATAAAAAGTCATCTAATTTTGTCTGGATTTCCAGTTTATGATGATTGAGTGTCGAAATTTGCCTAGTTCGCTACCAGAGTGACACTGTGGCACACACACTTCGACGTTGGGCGGTTTTGCTTCTGTGTAGGGCAAGATCAATTTTTCAAGGACAACCAATCCCTATTTTTTGTTTTCTTTTTTCAACATTTCACATTTATTTTTTTATTGTTAGAAAAATGCTACATGTAATGAGACGTGGTGCACCTATGGAAAAATATGCCATATCAACTACACGGGAAAAATCGGGCTCGGGACATAATTGGATGCGATTTTGAAACATTAATCAAAAAATTTTGAACTTGAAGGATATAAATGAGAAAACGAGGATACTTCAACGACATCAATAATGATTTAGCCAAAAAAAAATATACATGTCTCACGTAGAAAAAAAAAATTATGACCAACAACATAGTATTTTCTTAATTCAAGAAGATTATTATTTTATTTTCTAAGCCAACAATATAAGTACTTATTTCCTCAAAAATCAAAATAGTTACACATAAGTGCAATTATTCTTGAGGGACAGAGCCACATTCATCTTTTTAGGATCCATAAACACCGAGCATTGGACCCTCTTATAGAACTTGGGCTTAACCAATTTACCCAAAACATAAGCCCTTGACCGAACCATGAAATTCAGGGTCAACGGCACCGGCTGAACCGGAACCCCATTCAAGCTGCTCAAAATAGCACCTCCGCCGTACAGTGGAACCCCACTTCCCTGCACAGTCACAGTAATCGATCTCTGGCTCTTTCTCGATTGATAAAACTTCCTAATCTGCAAAACCCATGTGTTATGATGCAGATTAATGAAGTTAATATTGAGATGGTGAAGATTTACGTACGGTTCCAGTGCCCAAAGTAAGTTGAGAGAATGACAGATCCAGAGGTGTTTGCGTCACATGGACTCCAAAAAATGTTGCAGTGTTGCGAAATGTGAGCTTGACTGTGCAATTCATGGAAACCATGTCGGTGGCTACTCCGGAGGCATCCGCACCCGCTTGAATCACGAATTGATCGAAGACGATGCTCTGCAACACAATACCCATTTCATTACCCAACTTCCTTCTTCTTCCACTATCAGAATCACAATCAATTTATCAATTCAAGTACATTTCTTTGTTTAGTTGGTTACCTTCATTGTGATTTTGGGTTTTTGAGGGCGACTGGCACCCCAAAGAATCAGTGAAAACATAGAGAAGAGAACAAAGAATCCCACAACAAAAGCAAGAAAATAATAGCAGCGACGGGAGAGGCCATTTGAAGCAATATCTCCATCAAGAAGGCCCTCTTCTTCAATCGAATCGAACCCTTTATTCCATCCTTTGGTTTGTCCTTTTAGGTCAGACCGACTGTTCTTGCGGGTGGGTTTGAGAGAGCCAGAGAATCTGGTGGAGGAAGACTCGCGAGAGTGAGGGCCCAATGAGGAATTGGAGTGAGAGTGCGGAGGAGACCCCATTGGACTAATGACCGGCGTGGAGTGGAAGGAGTTAGTGGTCTTTTCACCATCGTGAGAGTCTCTGGATGGGCTCTGGACATAGTAAACAGGGCGGCGAGAAGAAGGAGACCTGGTTGGGGATGATGGGGTTAGGCTGCTTACTTCTGAGTGCGTCTTGGATAGTTGTGCTGATGATGACATTGTTGAACAAATTGAGATCGCTGGAGAAAAACCAGATGCGAAGAAGATAGTCTCAGTGTGTGTGATTGTTGAATCTTGAACGTCAAACAGTGTTGGATCTCAAGACCGTACAACAAGGTATGGTGGTGGGATTTGTTTATTGTTTTCCAAGCATTGCTTGTGAAGTAAATTAATATGGGAAGGTGGATTTGGCAGCGAGTAGTGAGGGTTGTCGAGTCTTTCTTGTATTCCCCATATTGTCAACTCTCAGTACCATTAATCCTGGAAGAATTAGGCATCTCAATGAGAGAAAATTGAATTGACAGCAATGGCATGGCTCTTTTTGTCAACAGTCTTACCTTGTTATTGGCCCGGGCTTCATGCTTCTGTGTTCAAATGTCTTACCTTATTTTGTGGGTTTGAAATGTGACAAGACTCTGCCTTTCAAATTCAATAAAAGATGAGATTTTTTCTAGTCAGGAACGCTGGTTCCCACTGCAGTGACTGAAAACGAATTAAATGGGAAAAAGAACAAAGGAAAGAAGCTTATTTATGCTCTTTATTTCATTATAGGATGGCTATAGCCACATTTATTTACGTCTTGTAACACAATGACGGGAAACACCCAAGCCCCTGGAGCTATGACCTCAAGGAGGTCTCTGGGACAATGCTTGTGGCCACTATGGGACTTCTTACAGTATACTTACCACTATCAGCAACCCAAATCAAAGAGCCATGAACTACGTTTTGTTTCAGTAATTTTGGACCTTCCAAAGTAAGCTTGTAACTTATCTTCTGATACTTCTTTTTGAACACTAATTTCTCTGGCTCTACCATAGCCTTTACTCCATCCATACTACTCAGGTTTGCGATATAAGTCGAGCTCACCTCCCCCACATTGGTCACAGTCCTGTGAAATACCTGAGTAACTTTGGCATCTGAATTGGAATCATTAGTATTGAAATATGCTATGAAAGTTGGATAATTAAGATCAAACGACTGATTTACACATTTGTGATTCGACCCCGTAATGACTCGGATCTGTTGTGCTGTGTAGTTCATTGCACAAAGAAGTTGTATGTAGTCTTGTGCTGTTGCATCATAAACAAGGCCAGGTTCAATTGCCTTATTAGGATCAATGTGACCGGCTCCAATGTCAAGCGGAGTAGCCGGTAAATCCCACGTTGCAGGATCTTTAATGGGGCTGAGGGTGTTGTCCAACGGATTAGCAGTCGTCATTAGGGCAGACCGAATGGCTGCAGGGCTCCAGTCAGGGTGCACTCCCTTCACTAGTGCAGCCACCCCTGCCACATGAGGTGTTGCCATTGATGTACCTGTATCAAGATAAAAGTTGCTATACAAATCACCTGATCGAACTGTGGTCACCGAACTGTTTAGCGACCACGACGCTATTATTAGTGTCCCCGGAGCTATGAGGTCTGGTTTTAGGACACTGGGACAGCTTGGAGATGGCCCTCTTTGGCTATAGCTCTCAACCTTTGGTGCAGGCTTTGTACCTATAACTGTCTTTTGAAACTCCAGAGTTGCCCTTGGATCACTGCTCTTCTTTATGTATTCTATCACAACTTGGCCATCCTTTGTACTGATAAACGAAGCCGGAAACTTGCTTCTAGTGTAGTAATCTAATTCAAGAATGTCAGTAATGAAGATTGCTCCAGACACTCCTGCAGCATCAGCATTTTCAAACTGACTGCTGAAACTCAGGTTATCCTTGCACACAACAATCTTATTCTTAACTTTTTTCAATTCCTTCACACTTTCACACCCATCAATGAAAACAAGGGGAATCCGATTTAGAGAACTTTTCAAAGGATACAGTGATGGAAACCTGAATTGAACACCGTTTCCTAGAGTTAATAGCCCTCCAAGATCGCGATCGATTGTACCTGCACCAACTGTTGCCAACCATGGAGCACCATTAGCTACTGCTTCTACAGGGCCTCCATTTCCTGCCGCAGCTGCTACAAATATGCCTTTCTCCACAGCTTTAAAAGTTGCAATAGCAACTGTGTCATAATCCAAATTGATAATATCATCATCATCTTCGTCGTCGCCTCTTTTGATCAAGGACAAGGATAATATATCCACTCCATCTTCTATTGCATCATCAATTGCAGCAATAAGATCACTAGAGTAAATCCCCAGAGGCCAAATAACTTTGTAGATGGCAATACGGGCTTGTGGCGCAACCCCGTTAGCCGTCCCATTGGCATAACCAAAATAGGATGCATTTTTAACATAGTTTCCAGCAGCCGTGGATGCAGTATGGGTTCCATGTCCATTCGAATCACGAGAAGAGTTCATGGAAACATCTGCATCAGGAGTTTGAGCTACTAGACCCTTGTTGTAAAATCTAGCACCAATTAGTTTCTTATTGCAGAGAGAAGAATTAAATTGTGTGCCGGACTCACACTTACCTTTCCATCTAGAGGGAACTTCAGTCATTCCATCATCATTGAAGCTCTCACTCTCTGGCCAAACCCCAGTATCAACTACACCAATGATGACATCCTGACCATATTTTGATGCTGGCCATGCACCAGAAGCAGAGGTTAGACTCAGAAATTGAGAAGTGTGGGTTGTCTGCATTTTAAGTGGATAATCTCTAGTGAATGAAATGAAGCCAGGGGACTTTCTGAGGGACTCGAGCTCATTTGGAGTGAGACTTGCACTAAAGCCATTCATGGAATTCTTGTAAGTATAGATATGTCTAGATCTGGCAGTGGGAGTGTCTGATGAAATGGATGAAAGGGTGGATAAATACCAGCTGTGGTGGTCGGAGAAGACTTTGGGCATGGCTGATAAGTCCATGTGAATGATATATGTTTCAGACTCTGCCCAAGTAGGCTCCATGAAGCTGAAGATTGTGAATACGAATGCATACATAAGCTTGAGAACTGAACTACCCATGCCTGGAATGCTGGATAGTGCTCTGTGGAGACAGTCTTAATAATAGGGGATTCAATAATTCTGCCTCCACATTGTTTATTTAAGTTTATCACAAAAGGACCACAAAGTCAAAGCATATGTTTTTTCTTGTGGTGGTCCCTACCATGAAAATACATGCCTCTTGGCTCTTAAGAGTTGTAAAATGGGCCGCGATCCGTGGGCTGGCCCGGTCCAATTGACACCTCCACTTCCTTTTATGTCCAAAGTCCAAACTACTGCAGTAAAGTGAGCAATGCTGGAAGCTGTCCATAGCAAAGTTACGGGTGTTCACAGTCAAAGTAATCGATCTCTGGCTCTTTCTCGATTGATAAAACTTCCTAATCTGTAAAACCCATGTGTTATGATGCAAATTAATGGAGTTAATGTTGAGATGGTGAAGGTGTAGGTAAGGTTCCAGTGCCCAAAATAAGTTGAGAGAATGACAGATCCAGAGTTGTTTATGTCACATGGACTCCAAAATATGTTGCAGTCTTGCGAAATGTGATCTTGACTTTGCAATTCATGGAAACCATGTCGGTGGCTACTCCGGAGGCATCCGCACCAGCTTGAATCACAAATTGATCGAAGACGATGCTCTGCAACACAATCCCCATTTCATTACACAAACAGAGAGAAGAGAACAAAGAATCCCACAACAAAAGCAAGAAAATAGCAGCGACGAGAGAGGCCATTTGAAGCAATGTATCCATCAAGATCTCCCTCTTCTTCAATCAAATCGAACCCTTTATTCGATCCCTTGGTGTGGTCTTTTTCTGTCAGACCTGCTGTTCTTGCGGGTGGGTTTGAGAGAGCAAGAGAATCTGGTGGAGGAAGACTCACGAGGCAAGTGTGAGGTCCTAATGAGGAATTGGAGTGAGAGTGCGGAGGAGACCCCATTGGACTAATGACCGGCGTGGAGTGGAAGGAGTTAGTGGTTTTTTCACCATCGTGAGAGTCTTTGGATGGGCTCTGGACATAGGAGACCCGGCTGGGGACGTTGGATAGTTGTGCTTATGTGTCACTTAGTCAACAAATGCTCAGCATTTGGCACTTTGGACTTTGAGATATCGCTTGAAAATTCCAGCTAAGTTTTCTCAAAAATAGAATTAAGAAAAAAGTGCCGTGTCATTAAAAATTTGTACTTTTAACTTGTTTAGTAGAGCTTATTTTGAAACTTATATGCTAGCTTATGAGTTTCAAAATAAATTTTGTCAAACAACCCACATAAACTAATTTATAAACTTTAATAAGCTCCAAAAAAAATAAGCTTCAAATTGAAGCTTATTCTAGAGCTTATATTTGTTTTTTTTCATTTTCTTTTTTATTAAGATAATATCATATATAATTTTAAAAAAAAATTATTTTATCTTTTAAATTAAATTTAAATAGACTTTTTTAGAACTTATAAGCTAACTTATGCTATAAATTTTGTCAAACATCTAATAGCTTATAAATTAGCTTATTTTTCACAGTTTATAAGCTAACTTATTTGGCAGCAAATAAGCTCTGACAAACTGACATTTTCTTTTACCTCATCTTTTTCTTTGTTTATCTCAAACAGACGGAGTGTGGAATCAGAGATAGGGTCAAAGCCGGAGTCTTCTCTCAACCTTCTGTTACACTGAGTTTGTCGTCGGCAAGCCAATAGCCGCTGAAGCCTTCAGCTACCTCCGCGTTTCTTTAAGTGAGTTCGCTTGGGGCTTATGGCGTAGATGTCATTAGATGATGACCTTACCACATCACTTATAAAATATAGTTTATATTGTCAAGTAAGTATTTATTGACCATAATTTGTTGACTTAATATCATGTTAGTAGGACTCTTGACCGGATCATTTTGAAACAATGAGTGATGACATTGTAAAAAAAAAAAAAATTTAAGTGTTAAAAATGTAACAATCCTTATCTTTGAGTGCTGTAAATTATCATTAGCCCTCCAATAAAAGATCAGGAATGCTGGTTCCCACTGCAGTGACTGAAAACGAATTAAAGGGGAAAAACAACAAAGGAAATAAGCTTATTTATGCTCTTTATTTCATTGTAGGATCATGATGATAATGGCGATAGCCACCTTTATTTACATATTGTAGTAGTACAATGGTGGCAAACACCCAAGCACCTGGAGTTATGATCTCAAAGAGGTCTCTGGGACAATGCTTGTGGCCACTATGGGACTTCTTACAGTATACTTACCACTATCAGCAACCCAAATCAACGAGCCATGAAGTACGTCTTGTTTCAGTAATTTTGGACCTTCCAAAGTAAGCTTGTAACTTAGCTTCTCATGCTTCTTTTTGAACACTAATTTCTCTGGCTCCACCATAGCCTTTATTCCATCCATGCTACTCAGCTTTGCCGTATAAGTCGAGCTCGCTTCCCCGACATTGGTCACAGTCCTGTGAAATACCTGAGTAACTTTGGCATCTGAGTTGGAATCATTAGTATTGAAATATGCTATGAAAGTTGGATAATTAAGATCAAACGACTGATTTACACATTTGTGATTCGACCCCGTAATGACTCGGATCTGTTGTTTTGTGTAGTTCATTGCACAAAGAAGCTTTATGTAGTCTTGTGCTGTTGCATCATAAACAAGGCCAGGTTCAATTGCCTTATTAGGATCAATGTGACCGGCTCCAATGTCAAGCGGAGTAGCTGGTAAATCCCACGTTGCGGGATCTTTAATGGGGCTGAGGGTGTTGTCCAACGGATTAGCAGTCGTCATTAGGGCAGACCGAATGGCTGCAGGGCTCCAGTCAGGGTGCACTCCCTTCACTAGTGCAGCCACCCCTGCCACATGAGGTGTTGCCATTGATGTACCTGTATCAAGATTAAAGTTGCTATATAAATCACCTGATTGAACGGTGGTCACGGAACTGTTTGGCAACCACGACGCTATTATTAGTGTCCCCGGAGCTATGAGGTCTGGTTTTAGGACACTGGGACAGCTTGGATATGGCCCTCTTTGGCTATAACTCTCAGCCTTTGGTGCAGGCTTTGTACCTATAAATGTCTTTTGAAACTCCAGAGTTGCCCTTGGATCACTGCTCTTCTTTATGTATCCTATCACAACTTCGCCATCCTTTTTACTGATAAATGAAGCCGGAAACTTGCTTGGAGTGTAGTAATCTATTGAAAGAATGTCAGTAATGAAGATAGCTCCATACACTCTTGCAGCATCAGCATTTTCAAATTGAGCGCCGAAACTCAAGTTATCCTTGCACACAACAATCTTATTCTTAACCTTTTCCAATTCCTTCACACTTTCACACCCATCAATGAAAACAAGGGGAATCTGATTTAGAGAAGTTTTCAAAGGATACAGTGATGGAAACCTGAATTGAACACCGTTTCCTAGAGTTAATAGCCCTCCAAGATCGCGATCGATTGTACCTGCACCAACTGTTGCCAACCATGGAGCACCATTAGCTACTGCTTCTACAGGGCCTCCATTTCCTGCTGCAGCTGCTACAAATATGCCTTTCTCCACAGCTTTAAAAGTTGCAATAGCAACTGTGTCATACTCCAATAAATTGATAATATCATCATCATCTTGGTTGTCGCTTCTTTTGATCAAGGACAAGGATAATATATCCACTCCATCTTCTATTGCATCATCGATTGCAGCAATAAGGTCAGTAGAGGAAATCCCCTGTGGCCAAATAACTTTGTACATGGCAATACGGGCTTTTGGCGCAACCCCATTAGCCGTCCCATTACCATAACCAAAATAGGATGCATTTTTAACGTAGTTTCCAGCAGCCGTGGATGAAGTATGGGTTCCATGTCCATCCGAATCACGAGAAGAGTTCATGGAAATACGTACATCAGGATCCTGAGCTATTAGACCCCTGTTGTAAAATCTAGCACCAATTAGTTTCTTATTGCAGAGAGAGGAATTAAATTGTGTGCCAGACTCACACTTACCTTTCCATCTAGAGGGAACTTCAGTCATTCCTTTATCATTGAAGCTCTCACTCTCTGGCCAAACCCCAGTATCAACTACACCAATGATGACATCCTGACCATATTTTGATACTGGCCATGCACCAGAAGCAGAGGTTAGACCCAGAAATTGAGAAGTGTGGGTTGTCTGCATTTTAAGTGGATAATCTCTAGTGAATGAGATGAAGCCAGGGGACTTTTTAAGGGACTCGAGCTCATTTAGAGTGAGACTTGCACTGAAGCCATTCATAGAATTTTTGTAAGTATAGATATGTCTAGATCTGGCAGTGGGAGTCTCTGATGATATGGATGAAAGGGTGGACAAATACCAGCTATGGTGGTCAGAGAAGACTTTGGGCATGGCTGATACGTCCATGTGAATGATATATGTTTCAGACTCTGCCCAAGTAGGCACCATGAAGCAGAAGATTGTGAATACAAATGCATACAGAAGCTTGAGAACTGGACTAGCCATCAAAGCCATGCCTGGAATGCTGGATAGTGCTCTGTGGAGACGGTCTTATCTACAGAAAATCAATAATTCTGCCCACGTTGTTTATTTAAATTTGTCACAAAGGGAAAACAAAGCTCAAAGCATATGCCTTTCTTTGTGGTGGCCCCTACCAAGCAATACCTTCCGCTTTAGAGGTGCAAAATGGGCCAGGATCCGTGGGCCGGCCTGGCCACTGAAGTCAAGGGAGCAACACGTTTTTCTTATGCTGGAAAATGTTTCTAACCTATTCCATAGCCAAAATGATGGGTCTCCTCGGTCGGTTTCCGTCTATCCTCACTAACATATAAGGCTGAATTCTACTTGCATTAGCAATTAGAGTCTCTGCTTGGTAACTTGTCAGTCGTCAGGCTAGCCAGACATATGCCACTCTCATAGGTGCAAGTACATTTTGATAAGCACCACTTAGATAGTAAGATTTAATAAGAGAGGACATTTAGTTACCATAACATTGAGCTACAACATGAGAGTCTCCATGATATTTTTGGTCTCAACAACATTGCGACCACTCCCATAGCCTCAGTTCAGAAAGAAGACAAAGCTACCATACGATGCAATCACAGTTCAAATCGACAGAGTACATCCTCCACAAACGTCTGCTCACCTTTGCAGCCAGTGATTCTTGATGATGTGGGTCAATCACCTCTGAAAATAAAAACCTCCAAACAAATTGGACTGGTCTTAAACAATTCAAAAACACAGAGATCACCGACTTTGATATTATTGTCCTTCACAAAGCTCCTCCATCCATAACAGATTGTCGCCTTCGGCTTTTCTAATTTTGGGTAGCAGTGGTATCTAGCAGGCCAAGTTCTCTCATCAGAAACAAGGTCGATGGTATTGCTAGGCCCAAGATGCCTTCTGGCAAAATCTATAGGTATAGTCTGCATTTTGTTTCAAAATAAAAAAGAGAGACTAATTTATTGAAAGAATCTCTTGGGAATAAAACATTTCTGAAACTATTTGTGTCTTCTAACAGCTACCCATTAGCAAGACACATAAGGAGACATGCATGATAAAAGCCATTCTATTTTGAACTTATTGCAATAGAAATTTGAAATCTTACCAATTCATATTGGGTATAAACATAACGTGGCTGCATCACGACCATGAAATAAGGATTCTCAGAATGAAAATCAGCTCTCAGGAAAGCTTCAGCTTTTTCTTTGGAGGTCAACCCCAGCCTTTTCTTAACGATCCCAGCTTTAAACTTTTCCATCCCACCAGTAGATGAGCCTCCACCATCTTTTTCATTTTCGCACAATGCAGAAAAGCTTTGAAGTCACTACTCAAATAATAATCATTTTTTTTGTTCCTTTATTTACTTATTTATTTATGATAAGCCGTGAATAACAGGCAGCAAGCACTGAATAAAAGGAAGGAGGACAGCATGCCAGAATATACTAAGTTATATTCCGAGCACTTGAGAGTCTTCCTATACAAATCAAACAAATAGAGAATCCAGAAAGATAGTAAAGCATATCCAGAACATTCTGGCATTATGATTCTTCAGGCATAAAGGCGTTGATAAATCAAACTTTACTATTAAGATATACTTGACATGTTCCCAAATGAATACTCCCGGCTACGTAGAAGGGCGCTCGTGGAACAGATATATAAAACCCTTGGAACATGATGAAGAGAAGTATAACCAGGGCAGGCAGAAACAAGTGCCAAAGCAGAAAAACTACTACAAGCAGAGAATCCATCTAAACAAAGGCAGACAGATGCATAGCCAACCAACAGCTTGAACGCCAAGATGAACAAATCAAGGTAGCATGCAAACAAAAGCAATTTGAACTCCAAGTGAAAGACTAAAACAAGCAGCAAGAGATTGATTTATTATCATTATTATGATAAAAGATCAAACAATCTATGACATAGGCAAAATGTGTGACAAAGACTCCTTACCTCCAATTTTTTTGCAAGAAGAACGTGGAGTTCCAAGCTTTGGCTCACTATATTGAGGATTAGGAGATTTCAATGGTGTCCTTTCTCTTGACCTCTGGCTTGTATCAAAGTCATCCAGATCCACTATTTCAACAGAGTCTTCATCCACAGATCTTTCAGGCTCCTCTTTGATGACATTACTGTACTTTGGATACTTTATCTCCATGGCACTGTTATCAAATATAATTACTTGGAAATCGCTACTTCCTTTATGTTGAAATACAAGTAAGTGCCCGTAGCCCAGCGAATAAAAATCTGCGAATTCCTTCCAACCATCAACTAACCAGACACCATCATTGTTTTCATATACTTCTATAGGCCAAACTGCACCATCTGGGAGTCTAAGGAGCACTGAGTTCGGCAGGCTGCATCCATACTTTATCACAAACTTTTTTGGTATCTCCTAGTAAGACGGGGTACACACAAAATTACGCACATCGAGATTTAATTATACTTAACAATTAGGCATACATATGCGCAAACTAGCAATGCAGTTGTATTGGAAACCCAACTCTAGTTTTAATTTAAGACTTGAGATGGAAACACATCAGTTCAGTGAAAATGCCTATGGATCATTATCCGTTCAACAAATAATGAACCTTTAAATTCAGAAAAGCTTAGGCTTGCTAAGAAACGAGATAATGTATAACAACATACAAATTACCAATAAAATAGAGAGAATCACAGACCTTCAAATTGGCATTTTAAGGTAAAGCATCAACTATGAGAAGGAATAGACATGCAAAGTGCATGATATTTCATCGTTACATCAAAACAAAAAAAGAACACCTCAAAAGAAATTAAAATTGCCATAATGGGTAGTTTATTCTCCACTCTAATCATTAATGAAAAAGTCACCAATTCAACCCTTTCTGTAACAAGAGGCATTGAGGCAGGAATAGGTGGATTAACATGCAAAACTGGACAAAACAACCAAAGCAGGGAAAAGATTTAGAAAACACTACTTACAAGCATCCCCGTTTCAAGGGTTTCTTCAGTAATGACCTTGAAGAAATGGGGTCTTTCAGGTGTAAAGAAGAAAGAACTCATCTTTAGCAGCTCCAAATTAGATGTGAGAAGTGAGGAGTTGTCAAACAAAGGCAATCGTCCTTTGTAGCTTGACCAAACTCTAAGCCCCCTCTCTGTTGTATTTAATGTTGCCGCAGCTAAATATAATTGGTTGCACTGGGATTCTCCAATTGCTGCGGGTCCACCAATTGATATGAAGATGCACCTCCCCTTCGGATGGATGGGAACGGGAACAGCAGAAGATGACCTGGGAGACGAGGGATCACTGTCTCTACTTACGTCTTTATGAGTGCTGGCTCACTCACGAGGTTGGGTTTGGCCCACGCCCACCTGCTTCTGCGGTTTAGGGATCATCGGCAGCTGCAAATGTTGGGAGCCTAGAGCGGAGGGAGATAAGTGAAAACATGGATAGGTGTGCCCTGGGACACGGGAATGGGAGAGAGACAAAGAAAGAGAATATGGTGGGGCTTAGCTAGCAATTGATCACCTTGGCTCGGACTTGGAATACATTAGTTCAGGGCTTACCAACATGGGGGAACTAGATAGGGGGGTGAGTGCCTTTGGTGGCAAGGAATTGGATTCTTATTCGCCTCTATCCGGTCCCGGGACCACTTCTCCCTGTTCCTTTCATTAAGCTTAGCGCCAGGTTCTGGTTCTGTTTTCCTCGCTTGGTCTCAGTTGGAGATGGGATTGCACAAGATAAAAGCAGAATTAACCTTTTGATGTCCATATCTGGGAAATTCAGCAATGCACTTTCCCACGAAATTGAAAACTTTGCCAATCTTGTGATGTTTTGTACGTGATAAAGTACTGGCTGGAGACAGAAAATCGTCCTCAGAAGATATCATGACTCCCAAATCTTGATTTTTCAGACCCCTTATTAAGAGAGACGCCAGAAATGCGGTCGTTGCATCTCGCACACACCATTTTGATTGGCCTCGCCATCTTGAATTGCAGGTACTCTCTCTGTCATAGCCGAATCAAAAGATATGAACTCCCAAATCTTGCTTTTCAGACCCCTCATTAAGAGAGGCGCCAGAAATTCTGCCGCCGCATTCCGCACACACCATTTTGATTGGCCTTGCCATCTGGAATTGCAGGTACTCTCTCTCTACTCTGTGCCGTGGCCAAATCAGAAGGGGGACTAACAGCAACTTCACCCAACAAAAATTTATATTGGGTTCTACTTCTATTACATAAAAAATCAAGGTAAACACGTCTCTCAATACAACCACATCAACAAAACACATCTTTCTATATAACCACATCAACAAAACACAAATTCCTATACATTTTTCTTCCCACCCAACATGGTGGCCAACAAATTCTCATACCCTCCATGTTGTCCCCAATAAAACTACACCAAAACACAATCTTTCAATATAAAACACATCTCCCAATATAGCCACATCAGCAAAACACAAAACTCAATATAACCACATCAGTAAAACACAAAACCCCATACATATTTGTTGATTCAGACAAAATAACACCATTGCAAGTGTTCTATTACTTCTTTGATCTTTTTGGCTACTCCGTAGTCCGTACTCTCTACTCTCTCTGCCTATTTTCTCTTTCCTTCGTGGGCTGGGCCGATGGAGTTATCATAATGTCATAATGATGTCAAAGGCCAATGTTAACGTGGGCTTCCCTAGTTATCCGTTTCCGTTGCTATTAATGGGCTTTTGCAATGTTGGGCTGATCAGGAAGGCCTTTCTCATCAAAAAATTGAGTAAAAATAGAAATGGATTTTCAAATTTTAGTAAATCGGCCCACTAAGAGTGGACTCGGTCCAAGTTGGCCCGCAGAGGACTTGGAGAAATAGGCCAGCTGAGGACTTGGACTCAGTCCAAACTTATTTGGGTAAAAAAGTTTTGAAGCCCACTGCGTTACTTGGGCTGAGGAATTAGGCCCAGTCACTTTATTGGCGCCAAACCCATCTGGTTTTCCCGCTATTTACGAACTCGAAATCATTACCACAATCTCACAGCAAACCCTACAGAGATACTAAGAGAGTAAGAGGCGATCGGCAACAGAGATATACGAATTGAGAGGAAGCGATGGATAATCAGCTGCCAAATGTCGCTGGACGGCGGCGAACCCGTGGTGCGGAGGCTACTGCTCGTGCAAGTGCCTTAGAACGCCTCAAAGCCCTACGTTCCGGTGGCCGCCGCTCCGGTTCGGGGGCTGGATACGATATCAAGATGGAAAATCCTGTATTTGATACAGTCGATGAAGAGGAGTATGACGCCCTGGTGGCTCGCCGTCGCGAGGAGGCTAAAGGATTTATCGTCGATGACGACGGCCTCGGCTACGGGGACTTGGGCGAAGAAGAGGATTGGTCCCTGGCGGGGATGCCTCCATCATCTGATGAATCTGATGGTGAGAGACCGAAAAAGAAGAAAGCGGAGAAGAAAGAAAAAGAGAAACAACCTAAGAAGATTAATTCATCTCTATCAGCTGCTGCCGCAATTATGGGGAAGCAGAGGATATCATCCATGTTTACCACTTCAGTGTTCAAAAAGAGTAGGGAATCTGATAACGTTAAGATTTCGGCTTGTGATAGCATTGTTGATGAGGTTATTGCGGAGTTTGGACCTGATGAGGTCGAAAGAGAGAGGCGGAGGAGACTACAACTAGTAGCAAGGAGTCACAAGCCAGTAAGTTCTCCCACAGTTAATAATGCAAAGAGTGAGAATCTGATTGCTGGTGATTTTAATTTCATGACAACGGTTGAGAAGGGGAGTGTTGTTTCAAATAATGGTGATGGTGGGTTGGGCCCAGGGACAGATTTTCATTTTCTTGAGGAGAAAAATTTAGTTGACTCAGAAGATGTGGATCAGCTGGGAGTTTCCGGTTCCTCTGATTGTAAGTCTGAAAGGTATGTGGATGAAGAGAAATCTGAGAGTCTGGTCGAAGTGAAAATGGAGCCAGTGGTGGTCAAGAAGGAGGAGGAGGTTTATAGTCTGAATGCAAAGATTACAGAAGAGAAGGATCCATCATTGAGTGCTACAGCTGGGTGGAAGGAAGTAAGGAGTGTGAGTAATGGGAAGGATGACAATGATGCAAAGGAAGTAAATAACAGTTCGAATTGTGAGGAAGAAGCAGATTTTGATCTGGATGTGGATGGGTGTTTGCTTTTCTACATTCTTGATGCTTATGAGGAGTTGTATGGTTCTAACGCAGGGAATCTCTATCTCTTTGGGAAGGTACTATTAAGAATTACTAGCACTCTATATATTTTTCTGCTATTCGGTTTTGGAGTATCCACCAATCCACACTATTCACATATTTACTGAAAAAATATACATTCAAAAGGCTCATAGTTGTGCGGCCTGTCTTTCCACCTTCCAATCTGCCATTCAAAGGGTTCATTATCAGTTCCATCTTACTACATGCACCTACTAATTTGTTAACTGTACAAATTATTAGCTATCTGGACTCATGCCTCAAGAGCAATAGCTGTGCTTTAAAATCAAGGCACCTATCCATGTTCGTTACCTATGGCCTTGATGTAATGCAGAACGACTTTATCTTCTGTGTAATGCTTTCTTTCATTCACATATTTAGAATTTTACACCAGCGCCCTTCCAAATTCAAAGCCCCTAGTTTTTTTCCCGGTTTGACTTCCTGGTCTTTGTACAAGTGTCAAGTAGTTTATCCCCTCCACCATTGGCATGTACAATATTCTTATAGGCAAGTGCCAAATGATGTCTCTCGTTGTTTCTAGTTTAAATACTCTTTCCAGTTTTCACATACGAAAAGGTTGTCCATACTTTTCTACTCCATTCAAGAATGTGCAAAGGCATGGTATAACCAGTAGCTTGTCATGGTACTCTGTTGCTGTAATTTAGGTCAAAGCTAGAAACACATATGGAAGCTGCTGCGTGGTTGTAAAGAACATGCAGAGATGTGTCTATGCAATTCCCAGTGGTTCTCTGTTCCATGCTGATGAGATGATGAAGTTGGAGAAAGACGTCCAAGAGTCTCATATTTCTACTACTGCTTTCCGTACACAGCTGCAAGTATGATTTCACTTATTTACCGTCCAAGGATTCTTCTCCTGCTTCATTATTCATTTGCTTCGTTGATTCTTTCTGGAATTTTTTTTATTTCTTAGGACATGGCATCGGGATTGAAGAATGAAATAGCAACTCAGTTGTTAAATCTGAATGTTTCCAGTTTTAGTATGTCACCTGTTAAGGTATGCCTACTCTATCATTTTCACATAACAATAAGTGCTTTGTCTAACTAATGTACTACTGAGTCTTATTTTATAATTGAAAGTTCTTGCCAGAGTTCTTTTCTTCTTTTTTTTGCTTACTCCTTGCATTATGTGAACACCTAACAGAGAAGATATGCGTTTGAGCGTGCTGATGTACCTGTGGGGGAGAATTACATACTTAAGATCAATTATCCCTTCAAGGTATGTCATTAACCCGCAAAATGAATTAATTTAAACTATGGAGTTATGGCAGCCAGTTTTTCCTGATGTCAACTATGGGTATGCGTATTTCATGACTATGGAGTTGAATAACTGTTCCTAACGTCCATTATGAACCCATGCTTCACATAACATACCATTACTTCGGCTGGTGTAAAAATATTTTTTACTATGCTAGTAATGAATATTATAATGAATTCTGTTATTGCAGGACCCGCCACTTCCAGTGAATTTGAGGGGAGAAACTTTTTGTGCTCTGCTTGGAACTCATAGCAGGTATACACCATAAACGTTGCTTTTCTAATGAACTGTCTTTATTGCTTTTTATATATAGTTTTTCCCACCTTTAACATGTTCTTCCACTCATAGTAGAAATTATCTAGATGCATAGCCTTAAAGGTTGAATATTATTTCATAACAACAGATGGATATTGATCTGTCTAGGATAAGATGACAATTTAATAGTTACATTTTTTTTTTGGGTTGAAGGAGAGAGCTGCACTAAAATGCAGGCACAAAGCTAATAATCCTGAGTTAGAAAACCAGAGCCTTTTTCTTCATTCTTCAAATATCAATTTGATTCTTTAAAATATTAAGTGCAGGGTCTAGGAAAAATAAAGTTCCCCAGCAGGTGTGACCCTCATTGGGTATCTTTCAAAATATTTCTTGTGTAATCTTCAAATCTTGCATTTTATCACATGCTGAAATGGATTTTGAAATAGCGTGTATAGTTTTCTACTTCTTGGTCAGTCTTGCCAAGAAATCTTTGCTACTTGAAGAGGGAATAAACACCTAAATTACTTGGATATGAATTGAATAGATGGAACTTGCAAGTCCCAATACTGTTGCATGTGACTTGTTAAATACACGGCTTTGACCCAGCATTACCCATGAAGTTGGAACATTAAACTGAGGCAAAGGAACTTATATTCCCTTTATTACAGCATAATTCTTACTAAGTTTCTGTTTCAAATAATCTGGCACTCATTGCTGCTCCCATTCTGAAAGAAATAATGGGATATTGACAAAGGTGACAATGCAGTGCTTTGGAGCTTTTTCTTGTGAAAAGGAAGGTAAAAGGACCTTCTTGGCTATCAGTTTCAAAATTTTCTAGCTGTTCGTCTTCTCAACGGGTGAGATTTTTTTGTTTAGGCATTTTGTAGTTTGCTCGTGTATTATCTTTTTTTAGTATGTTTAAAACTTTTACTTTTAAAAACTTGTGCAGGTTAGCTGGTGCAAGTTTGAGTTTACTGTTGACTCCCCAAAAGACATATGGACTGGATCTTCCTCAAAGAACAGCATAGAGATTCCTCCAGTGGTTGTTACAGCAATAAATTTGAAAACTATCATCAATGAGAAACATAATGTTAATGAAGTTGTTTCTGCATCTGTCATATGTTGTCACAAGGCTAAGGTTTGTTCAAAAGCCTTTGTTAGTATTGCTGTTTCAGCTTGATTTTGGGCATGTAGGTCATAATTTTCATATGGTTTTCTATCCAGTCATTATCCCGTGGAGCATATGTTCTCTTTTTTAATTTAATATTTGACTAACAAATCAGTTATGCCTTGACCAAAGGTTCTGCATGAGGATTTGAAATCCATTTGATGTTTTCTAAGCTTTGTACGAGTCTCTCTCTGTTTCTGCGTGTGCGTGTGTGTACAAGCATCTCATACAGTGCAGTAATGTTCGACTTTATGTGCAGAATATCTAACTTAACAATGTGCTAGATCCAATTCTTTTTCTTTCTTTTTTTCCTTTGCCTGGTAGTCAACACTTATGCTGTTTAACCCTTCAGATTGACACTCCGATGTTGGCATCAGAATGGAGGAAATCTGGAATATTGAGCCATTTTACTGTTGTTCGCAAGCTTGATGGAGGAATATTTCCAATGGGGTTCACCAAAGAGACCACAGAGAGGAATTCAAAAGCAGGATCGAATGTGTTGGGCTTTGAAAGCAGGTTATTTTCATTTCTAGACTATATCAATCCTATCGATTTGCCCTTACAGATTGCTTACTGACATATTTATATTGACATTGGAGTACTTCTTTCCATCATGTTGCAGTGAAAGAGCTTTGTTAAATCGTCTGATGATTGAATTGCACAAGTTAGATAGTGATGTTCTTGTGGGCCATAACATATCTGGTTTCGACCTGGAGGTCCTCCTCCACAGGGCTCAGGTGGGACATGCTTTCCACTTTTCAGAAAATTAACTTATGATTTGTATCCTCAATTCCTCATATAGTGGTGATAAATTTTTTGAAATATTGCAGAAAATTCGTGATTTTAGAGTTTTGGATGACAAATATTGTACTCTGCTACCTTGTGTGCATTTTTTTTTAATATGGAAGTGCCTTATTTACATTTAAAAGCAAGGTCCATGGTGTTGAAACGTTGAGTGGGTTCCCTGTCTGGTATTGCGATGTTTCTGGACCATGTTGCTAAAAAAGGAAGATTCTGAGTTCTAACATATACTAGTATAGTTCTGTACAGATCTCTCTCTGTGGAATATTGGTTTTAGGATTTGTTCGTATTGTGGACTATGAGATAAGCATGTTTGTTAATTGTTTAGTTTGACGTTCTCCTGTCTACATTTATCTAAAATTCTAAAGTGTGAGCTTTGACTCTTTCCCCATCAACCACGTTTATATGCGCATCATCCTTAAAATGCATGTGTAAAAATACTATGCAGGCTTGCAGAGTGCCAAGCAGCATGTGGTCCAAAATAGGCCGTCTTAAGCGTTCCATAATGCCTAAGCTTACAAAAGGAAGTACTATTTTTGGATCTGGAGCAAGCCCAGGAATCATGTCTTGCATTGCTGGTCGGCTCTTATGTGATACATTTTTGTCTTCTCGTGATCTGTTGAAAGAGGTATGCTACATTTGTTTTAATGTTGGTTTGAAGGAGGCATATCGCTTCTCCAACTTTGTTGCACCATGAAGGCACAAGTTAAGTGAATCCTAGTTGCTTAGTTCTTTTTTTAATCATCTTTGTTTTTCCAGGTTAGTTATTCCTTGACACAGCTTGCTAAGACTCAGCTGAACAAAGATCGCAGGGAGATCGGTCCACATGATATTCCTCGCATGTTTCAAACATCAGACTCCCTTTTGGAACTGGTAGGTAGTGATGCTTATCCAGTAACAAATCACTCTGTTTTTCTACTGATTTTGAACCTTTGGTTTTAGAGACAAGCATAGAAATCGATGTGTAGTCACCATTACTTTTTGTAACCTACAAGTTAGAACATTAGGTTGGGTTATATATTTAGCTCGAAATTTGGTTTTAGGCCAGGATGGCAGTTGAAATCGCTGTGAAAATGCATGAGAAAGTTGCAAAAATCCATGATCTGTGTTTTTCAACTTTAACTTTTCACCTTTTATTTTGATAACCTACCGTTTCCCCGCTCCACTCTTACCTGGTTGATTAGGTTAACAGTCTAGTTTAATTGATAATACGATACTCTCTTAGCACTTTGTATCACAAAATCACTCAATCAGATACATTTTTCATTTTCCCGTCTCCATTTCTCACTCTCCAAACACCAGCAAAGATCAAGTCAATGTGTATAGACACCCATCCCGTAATTTTGAACCAACAAAACCTCCATTGCAGTGGTCTATTTTTCCCCCCTTGAGTCCTATTTCATATGGAATCAACGTGGATTTCTTTTGCTTGGGAAGCGACTTGGAGAAATGTTTCAACCGAATAGGTGTTATCTACTCATCTAATACATCTGAAATAGTGGAGCACTGCTCTGGACCAGGCCACTGAGGGAGTTGGACTGCACTATTGTAGAAGTGACCTTGGTAATGGCAGCATCAGTTGATGCCAAAATATGGATTAGTAGGGGTGCATGTACTTGTAAAGAAAAGAGGAGTTGTTTGCTTTGATGCTCTGGTCATTCTTTGAATCATGTGCAGAGAATATCAGAGATTTTGATGATGACAAGTCACCTCATCTTATTTATAAAGAAAAGTTGCCTCGTATGCTAACTTTTGGTCCAATGGGCAGCAACTAGTATATACACAGGCTGCTCACTGTTTCTTGATTCTTTGTCTTGTAAATGACTCATTGTACCCCTTTGTGCTCTTATTTGATTTTGTTTAATCTTTTGCCTGTCACTGCTGTCAGACACTTTGCTTATGTAATTGGAAATTTATCCCTGCTCCATATTGTGCTGACATATGATAATTCTCACACGCTTATAATGCATACAGATTGAATATGCTGAGACAGATGCATGGTTATCTATGGAACTCATGTTTCATTTGAGTATTCTTCCTCTTACTAGACAGCTGACCAATATCAGCGGCAATCTCTGGGGGAAAACTCTTCAAGTAAGTCTGCGTTCTTTTCTTCCTTTATACATTATCTTCTGTTGGATGTATTACCTAGGTTGATACGTGTTTTCCCCAGGGTGCTAGGGCACAGAGAGTAGAGTATCTTCTGTTGCATGCATTCCATGGAAAGAAGTACATTGTTCCAGACAAGATTTCATCTCATACAAAAGAAATGAAAACAGCAAAGCGAAGGATAAACAATAATGCCGATGACAGAAATGTTGGTGCTTTGGATGTGGATGATGCAATTTTAGATCACGATACTTCACAGAATGATCATGCAAAAAGCAAAAAGGGCCCTGCCTATGCAGGAGGGTTGGTTTTGGAGCCAAAAAAGGGATTATATGATAAATATATTTTACTTTTGGACTTTAACAGCCTATACCCTTCTATCATCCAGGTTAATCACATATCCTCGTCCCTTCTCTCTTCTTACAAGACATGCGTACTTATACACGAGCACATGTATTCTCCCTTCTTCCTAAAATTGTATCTGTGTTTTTGCCCTCACCATGAAACTTCATCATTTACTTATCACTTTTTTTTCCTAATGTTGTAAAGGAAGAGCCAAACCTTGTCCAGAATTAAGTGAAAAATAATTTTCATTTTTTCTCCTCATATCGAAAAGATGTTGGTGGATTAACTCCTAATTTTTTCTTTTCAAGATGGACCACAGTTTTAGTAGGAAGGTCAAATCGTATGTAGAATTCTACTGCTTCTCAAAAGGAAATATGTACAATGACATTCTTTTTTGTTTCTTTTCTTTTTCATCATAGTGCAAAGTACATGGAATTGAGGCTGATTTTAGATTTTATTGTGAGCATTGCAACTTAAATTGATTTTGCAGGAGTACAATATCTGCTTTACTACTGTTGAAAGATCTCCAGATGGATTAATCCCCAGTTTACCATCCAGCAAAACTACCGGACTTCTACCAGAGGTATGATCTCTTCCTTTATAATGAATCCTTGTCGCTGATCATTATTTAAGGTTTTTTCTTTTCTTTTTCCAGTACATAAAATGAGTGTAATTGGCAGTCACTTTTTATGTTCACCCGTAGATTTATTGCAAAACAAACTATGAGACCAAGAGTCATGAGAAATTAAATTTAGCTGTCGTTTTTTTGCTCGGTGTTCAGGGTGGTATTTCCTCTATGTGCTCCTTGAAAAAAAACCATTATTCTTACAGTTAGGGATTTGTATGCCCTTTATTTTTTTTTCTCCTTTTTCCTTAGCATAAGTAGGTGCTGATACATGCTTTCACTTGCTGTCTGAACAGTTGCTGAGAAATTTGGTTGAGAGGAGGAGAATGGTCAAGTCATGGATGAAGACTGCATCTGGTCTAAAGGTCCAGCAGCTCGACATTCAGCAGCAGGCTCTAAAGCTTACTGCAAACAGGTTCTTAGTTTTTTGTTATGGCTTCAGTGTTTGGTTCATGGGTTTGCAAAAGTAACACTTCTTTGCTGTAATGGTTTTTCGATTTATACATTCTGACTTGGATGGTGCAGTATGTATGGATGCCTTGGGTTTTCCAATTCAAGATTTTATGCAAAGCCTCTTGCAGAGCTTATAACACTGCAAGTAAGAATAATTTGTTGCCTATGCTGAAGTTAGAAAGCATCAAATTTCTGGTTTAAACATTGTTCAACTCATGTGGTTTTCATTCAGGGAAGAGAGATTCTACAGAGTACCGTTGACCTTGTTCAGAACAATTTGAACTTAGAGGTCATTCCTTGGCATTGAAAGAATATAATTACACTGCCTTCATCAATATGTCATATCAGTAAAAATAACACAATTCTTGAAGGATGCAGGTGATATATGGAGATACGGATTCAATTATGATTTACAGTGGACTAGATGATATTGCAAAAGCAAAAGTGATTGCTGGGAAGGTCATCCAAGAGGTGAGGCCATAATCGTGTACTCTGTACATATTGAACATCACTAATTTGTCTTCTTCACTGCAAATACACTGGAAGTGTGTCCTGCATAATGAGATTGAACTTATGCTGATTCTCCTTTGAAACAACACTGGTAAATTTAGTAGAGTTACAGTAAGAGATCTGCATTTTTATTCCAGTCATGAAATCCCTTGGTCTTATCTTTAAGATGATTTAAGGTTACAGAACATTCATACTTCTTAAAGGTGGTGAAAGACACGAGATGTTGCCATGCTAAAAGGTTTGAACTTGAGTACACAGTTTTGTAACTATAAAACTTTAATGGATGAATGGCTCAAGAAGATTGGTGTTTTATATGTATTGCAGCTTTGACCAGAATTTTAGGTTACACCAACATGGGTTTCATGGGCATCACTTAACCTCAATATATATCATCCTTTTCATTTCTATTACCCTCGTGTGATGCTCTGCATTAGGTGTCACCTCCATATTGTCTTTGTGTCTAGGTTAACAAGAAGTACAAGTGTCTTGAAATTGATCTTGATGGCGTGTACAAGAGAATGCTGCTTCTCAAGAAGAAAAAATATGCAGCTGTGAAGGTGCAGTTCAAGGATGGCATGCCGTATGAGGTATTTCTTTGTACTCAATGTTCATTATCCTGCTTGTGAAAACAATCAAGGTCTAAACCTCTGGTGCAGGTAATTGAACGGAAAGGTCTTGACATGGTCCGGCGAGACTGGAGCTTAATATCCAAGGAATTGGGAGACTTTTGCCTCAGTCAAATTTTGTCAGGAGGGTATGATGTATATGCCATTTCAGTTGCGGAAATTGTCTGGATGTGTAATTTTTCATCATATCTGTTACTCTTATTCTTGCAGGTCATGTGAGGATGTTGTTGAATCAATACATAACTCTCTCATAAAGGTACGTTATGGTGTTGCATATACTCCTATATTGTAGCTTATCGTGAAAATCTTGGGGTGGATGGGGGGGCAGGGGCAGTGAACTTGGAGCTTTTATAGGCTTGATCTTCACTCACCAATATGAAGGTTTGTGGTTTTCTAGTTGATGGTAGAGTAAATTTTAATAAAATCTGGATCTCGGGGATCTACACTGTATTAACAAATAAACTATGATTATAATTTCCAAGAGGAAAAGTTCAGCTTTAGGTCACCTTTTTGGGATGTAAAAAGATACGAATTTGGCTGTCGTCAGTTAAAAGGTTGCTATATTTTGAGTCAAAGAATGCAAGACAAGATAGTGAAGTAAGCTTATGCAATCACATTTAAAGCGTCCCCTCAATCTCACAGACGACAAAAGCGATCACATCTTCACAAGCTTAAGGCTGTAAATTATGTGTTGTCACAATTTCAGAAACTAAAGTACACAATAGAGACGATATTTAACCACAGGAGCTCTTGAATTTTTGGAATTTCATTGAATATGTGGCATGGAGGAACCATAAAGTGAAATCTCTGTTAGTTTACTTCTACAAGTTTAGTGTTTGCAGTACAAGGGTCACAAGGAAGTTGCATGATTGATAAAAAATGTATACAAACTTGAACACACTCTTGGCTTTCCTTGACTCTGCGTGCAGCAGTCTTGTGTGCTTGGTGAATTTTTCATAAAGTTAAGAGACCCTTGATTAAAGTTGAGCAATGAGGCGAACAAAGCATCAATAATTTATTAATTCTACTCGGCTGTTGAAAGTTCTTTGTACATCCGTTTACTGAATTACTGATATAATTCCTCAAGAAGAGTAATTGATGTTATGCTCACATAACAGGTGCAGGAGGATATGAGGAATGGGCAAGTAGCGCTGGAGAAATATATTATCACAAAGTCACTAACTAAACCTCCTGAAGCCTACCCAGATGCGAAAAACCAGCCGCATGTTATGGTGTGTTGAGAGAAATCATTTGATTCCTGTCGATAGATATTGTCTTTAATCTTTTCTCATATTCTTTGTTCTAATGTTTCCGTGATTCATTGCTATAGATTTAACTTCTCCTAGCTATTGTTTAGGTTGCTCTGCGATTGAAGCAAAGTGGTTATTCTTCTGGTTGCTCTGTTGGTGATACAGTGCCTTACATAATATGCTTTGAGCAGGTATGAGAGCTAGTGTCTGTCTCCAATATAATCAGCAACACTGATGTTGTATTTCTGACGCTATGTGTTTTTCTTGACAGGAGTCTGGTTCAGGTGGTTCAACTGGGATTGCACAGCGTGCTAGACATCCTGATGAATTGAAAAGAGACGATGGGAAATGGATCATAGACATTGATTACTACTTGTCACAGCAAATTCATCCTGTTGTATCACGTCTATGTGCTTCAATTCAGGGAACAAGCCCTGAGCGATTGGCTGATTGTCTAGGGCTTGACTCATCAAAGGCAAGCACATAATTTTACGCATCTAATATTTATTAGTGGTGATTTTTTCCTTTCCTACTGATCACTTACAGAAAATGATCTTATAGTTCCAAAGTAAGTCAAGTGAAGCGGTCCGCAATGATCCTTCTCAGTCACTGTTACTTGCTGCCAATGATGAGGAGAGGTAATTATCTCTCATTCCCAGGGGTGTTTTGATTGCAAAAAATTTTATATGAAGGTTATTTTTCATGATGAATTTTTGTTGTTCTATCAAACTGAATACTATGCGAATATGCGATGAACAAATATGTCAATAAAGGCTACAGATGATTTCTAAGGGAATGCCTTTTTCTTACCAGTCTCTTTAAACTTGAAGTTCTGAGGTCCTAATTATTGTCTGTTTCCTGTATAACTTTCATGATCAATGTGTAACTTTCAGGAGATCATTATACCAATAGCTGAACTATATTCACGGCAAAGCTGTGGAATTCAATGAATAGGTTTCTTTGAGAATTGAAAATAGCAAATATTGACGTATGTCACATTTTGTTTGCAGATACCAGGACTGTGAACCATTGATCTTGTCGTGTCCCAGCTGCTTTGTTACTTTCAACTGCCCTGCTGTTTTCACTTACCTTTGTATGTCAATCTCTGAGAAGCCAACGAAGCCGCAAATAGATGAATCTACATACAATTTCTGGCGTGTGTTACGTTGCCCAAAATGCCCAGAGGAAGGTGATATGGGTAGAATGTCTCCAGCAATGATAGCTAACCAGGTATCTATCAAATTGTTGACGTAAGTTTAGGCATAGATGCTCTAGTTGGCGAATGTGGTTTCATTAATAAGGAATACGAGTGAAAACGGCCAAAAGCAACAAAATTGAATGGAGAAAAAGATACAATGAGCCCAACAAGTTTGGATTGGGGCTTGTTGAGCACGGGCCTTTGGTGAGCCTTATGTTTTCTGCGCTGGCCGTGCATCTCAACAAAGGCTTCCATATAACCTGATGCCTTGTGATCACTAGTTTGAAAATGATCAAACTTGAGGTTCTGGAATCATATTAAATTATTTTATGACGCTATAATCTCCTAACTTGGGACATTTGATCATAATGATGTGCACCCATCAGTATGCTGCACGCTACTATTTCAGATTTCAAGACTCATCTATACATGTAACCTTGTCTTTGTCAGGTTAAAAGCCAAGCAGAGAGGTTTGTGTCAAGATACTACAAGGGCCTAATGACGGTAAGTTACTGTGCAAAACAATGAAATGCTGATCTAATCGTTGGTCATAATTTATTCTTATTCACTTTCAGTGTGATGATGAAACCTGTAATTGCACCACCCGTGTTCCCAACCTTCGGGTGATTGGTGATTCTGAGAAAGGAACAGTTTGTCCAAACTACCCTCACTGCAATGGCCGTCTTGTAAGAAAGGTTTTCATCACAAACTTTGAACTCCAAACAATATATTTTTAATTATGAAAGCATCCTGATTTAAGTTACTGAGATTTGAATTGAATTTTTCTTATACTAGTACGCAGAAGCAGATCTCTACAAGCAACTGACGTATTTCTGCTATTTGTTGGATACTGTACGTTGTATAGAGAAGGTTGATCATCTTGGTCACTGTATATTTATTATTTCTTTTCTAACTCACTGATTTGTCATTTCAACAATGTTGAATCCATTTTTAATTTATGATTGTTGGGATCTGCAGATGGAGAGCAGCTCTAGAATGTCACTGGATACAGAGCTGACCAGAATTCGGCCAATGGTTGATTTGGCAGCAGCAGCGATTCAAAGGATTCGGGACCGATGTGCATATGGTTGGGTACAGTTGAAGGATCTCATTGTAACAGTTTGAAATGATAAATTATGCATTTTTTTGTAGCATATATTATTGTTAGGTGAAAACCAAAGTTGCAAATCGGCTAAACATGGGAAAGATGATAGGTTTATAAGTGTGGACAATATCTTCATTGACACAAGTTCTTTTTGGGTATCCGTGTGTACTTAGGCCTGAAGTAGATAATATCATACTAATGTAGAGAGATGTGAAGTTCATAGTCCCGACAACAATTATAAATAGAGTATGAGAAATCAATATACGATTGTTCTCTATGTATGAATTTGTAAAATCGGATACCCAAAATTGCCCCCCTCAATAAAGTGAGAAACTCTTGGGTCTGCCCCTGGTTCCATGCAGGTTAGCTCACCATTGGACTAACCCTTGATTTTAACTACGTAGAAAATGCAGTTGACAGAAAAATTGAGAATTTGTTCGACCAGCGTGGAGAGAAATCAATAACTTTATTAACTTCAAGGCATCAAGCAATCAATTATTTAATTAAAAAAATCATGGTTCCTAGATCTCAAAGTGTACAAAATTGACATGAACCAAAGAATCTGATGTAGATTTTATAAGTAGCTTGGCAGCTACATCAGGAACGTCAGGTCACCTGGATTTATACACTGCTCCAGCCTCCATGCGAGCCTGTTTCAGCCTATTCTCAATGCAGAACACCAACTGGTGCCTCGTTGAGCCATAAGAAATGAATGAAGTCGTACAATTTTCCACTCACGCTCACCTGCATGCATTGAAATACAAATTGTCATCGTTGCAACAGCCGAATAAAACCTATTGGAGTAACCTGGGCATGAGATATTTGCAGTACCTTATAGGGTGTCGGGTTAATTCTCCTCATATGATCAGACCGCATTTGCTCAAGCTGTGTAATGCATCGCTGTCTGGTGTCCTTAAGAGGTGGTAACTCCTCTCGTGCTTTACCTTCAAGAAACAAAGGAGTTCAGATACTCGTTGGAGACTTCTAAGACTCAATGTGAAGCTGATTTGATATGACATTAAGGAGATTCTCATGCCTAACACAGAATTTTCAGCGCCTATTTAGGAATAGTTGAGTTGGCAGGGAATATAGCCTTCTATTGGGAGATCCAATTAGACGTGCCATGCTAAATCCGCACGACTTACCAAGTCTCAAAGAACATCCATGAGCACCCAGGGGAATTTACATGGAGTCAAAGGCACACAGTTACCTTAAGGAGAACTTTCAATATTGCATTTAGTTTGGTCTCTCCAAATAAATGCAACCATAGACATCTTGCCCTTCCACGATTTTGCATACACTACGGGAGCCTTGTTCCCAGGGGTTATTCTTTATACCAGGTGCTTAAGCAAATTGTCCAAAGGGTTAATCATTTCCAAATAATTTCACAACCATGAAACTCCTACCTGTGCTCCCGGGCCAATAACACTTCATAAGCTCCTCAACATGTTGAGGAACCACATAAGCTCTCTTCGATTCATTGAAAGGATGACGGCACAGGACTTGTTCTCCAACCTGAAGTTTTAACAAAAGACAATGTCATTTATTTACTGTAATGGTTGAACTGTTGCCCTTATATAAGAAGAGAAATTGCCAAGTAATGTTTGCAAGAAAGAAGGTATACCGTACACACATATGCTCACATCTATGACATGCAAGTTGAACTATCATGTGTATATGTGCTCGCGGAAGTATAGGTACATGTGTTCTCCCACCTTAGTAGCATTTAATGTATGTAATTTAAGCTTTAGAACTTGTGACTCCAGCAAATGATTCTTTTGTATGACCTACATCTATCCCTTCTATGGTACCAATTAGGTACTGGCCGCGTGGAAGGAGTTGTTACTGGAAATCCGTTCTTTATTTTTCCTGCTTTTATGTTAACAAGAGCCATGAGGTTGCTCGTACCCAGCCCATAGATTTGCCAGAATCGGATAGGAAGGCCAGGTCTCAATCAACTTGCCAATTTCAGTCTTACTACAGCTCAATATGATTTGGAAGGAAAAGGCATTGTCCAATGACTAAAGATTTGCAAACACGAAAGGAAAAAGAATTTGCACACAAATAGATTACCTTTGGAGACGGTTCATTTTCCCCCGTCATTATGTCCACAAGAGGGTAGCCTCCCATGCCATACAATCTATAACAACGCTTTTTACAAGGTATAGAGACCTAGAACCCAAATAGAGGTTAAAATTCAAAAAATATGAATGGTTAATGCCACTAAAAGTTTTCTTAGCTTTGCAACCATACCTTTGTAACATCTTCAGAAAGTTTGATGCGAGGTTGGTCGTTTATCTCGACAAGCTTGAAAACGCAACCCAAAGCAGCTTGAGCATAGCAAGTGACCAGATAGGTCCCTATTCCATATGCATCTACCTCATGACCCTGCCAAAACAATCTAGTCATCATGTGGGTACCATAAAATGCATGGTCTTTCCTTTTTCGCCCATTTATTTCTGCACCAAGAGTTTTAATCACAAAACGCTAAAGATTTGAATATCATTATCTTAGTTCCAAGTCATCTGCATATCAAATTACATACATGGTTCAAAATTTATGGTTTTTGACCACCATTGAAGTGCATGGACTGGGTACAGCAATGATTTGTTCATAGTGTTGCCAGTTGGTGAAGAAAAAGGTCATTTATAGTATCTATTGATAAAAGAATCACTTGTTCATGCGCTCAGTACAGTGTAATCAATAATCAACTTAACTTCTCTATATTTAGTACGATAAAATCACAAACAGATGATTGTACCAAAGACATGCTAGATAAACTCCATAACATGGAAAAAAATTCTTCATGTGTATGTGTCTGGTGAGGAAATCTTGATGAGTATGTGTTTGGTGAGGAATGCCAATAAACCAAGACACATTAAAGCTAGGACCAGGACATGTAAGGACTTTTGAGGACATGTCCTACAAAATTACAAATACAAGTATAATGCATTATAAGTGCAAGAATTGAGAGCCTTAATGGTGATTCAACAATCTTACCTGTACAACAAATTTTTCAGTAACAACTGCATCTGAATATCACTTTTTAAGTAGTACTACATGAGTATGTTTTAGTCAAAGGGGAGGAGAAGAACATGGCAAAGTACAAATTAAAAAATAGAGAAATCAGAACCAAGTCTAGGAAATACACATCAACTCTTTTTGATGCATCTTAAACAAGGCAATGGCTTCTTCATCTCTTCGTGTTAAGGAAAAAAGAAAAACAGGATCATTTATATTCGATTGAACCTATCTATTTGTTTCCATTTTGAATTTGTGGAGGAAGGTAGAGCGCAAAACGTGTCAAACAACAGAACAAGCTTCTCAGCAAATAGATTTCTTGCCAAAAGGAAATGAAACATCTTAAAATTTATGTAAAAGCTTCATTATACTTCCTAGCGGAAATTTTTTATCACATTGTTAAATTCTGAAGCAATTTCAAGGTTTAGAATGATTACCTGTTTGTTCAATGCATCTATAGTTGCCTCATTCAGATCATTACTAGCAGTAATACTCATCTTGCCAAAATCTGGTACTCCAAATTCTCTTTCCATCCCGCAAAAGAACTTTCGAGCCTCACAAGACAAATATGCTAGGTCACCAGAGTCCAACCTAATGCCTACTGCCTTGTAGCTGCACAGCACATCACATAAACAGAGTGACAACAACTTAGCATAGCTTGATGGTTACATACATTGGATCAAACAATATGTTTCACAAGAAGATGTCATCAGATAGGAAGAAGACAATTAAAAGGAAGGAACATTCACAAAATGGTGGACCAAGATTGATAAATAATTAATGAAACATGAGATATAATAGCAAACCAAGGAAAGGCAGCCACCTGCAGAAGATTACCAAAACATCTTTCAAATTGTATTCCACCATTTGTACACACTGATTCCAGATTCCAGACACAGTGAGTTTAAAAACTATCTAAGTACCAAGGCTTCAAAAATACACAGCAAGGGTATTATGTTTTTGTTGTTCGTTAAGCGAGAGCCATTGCAGACAAATCTAGGTGCAATCATGTCAGCATCGATAAACTGATATATTTATATCCATCAATGGGCACCACCATTGCCTTCATCATCATTATGATCATTTTCAGTTTAAGAAACTTACAAGGGCCACAGTAAGAAAAGCATGAAGTAAGAGCACTTCTTGTCATGTCTGATTTATTATTGCTTACTTCAGTGATAGCACCAATAACAGAGGAAGTTCATGTATGGAGAGTGGTCACTTTGAGCGAAAAATACTGAAAGTAAGGACTGGTTCCACACTATTTCAAAAGACAGGGCTTTCACTGTGCCAACACTAGAAGATAGTCTCACCATTGCTAATGCTCACATAAAAAGATCTATTGTTAAGTTAAAAAAGCTAAAAAAATGTCTAATTCTTCCATACATACCCCAAATCATGGAGTGCTAGGGCAACTGCACAGAAGTTGGGGACTCCACTCCGCATTACCTGTTACCATGGAAGCCAGTGTTCTAATGTGACATAATTCCATCATAAACAATGATGTTCATATCAAATAAGATATATACTGAAAAGCAGAGTACAATATACAATGCTCAATTACTAAAATTTCCACTTTAATTTTTCTATGAGATAACATACAATCATGCTACAGGAGTGCTCTTAAAAAGGCACCAAATACTAGGAAACAAAATCAAATTTTAGTCAAATTCCCAAGCGAAAGAACAACAAAAATTCCTATAAAGAGTTATAATTGCCCATCTTCAATGCCTAAATATTTCACTAATCAAAAAGCATCTTGTTTAAAAAAATTGTCGTTCAAAAGTATGGGGGAAAGGGCAAGCTTAGAGGAACAAACCCATGCTAATAAAACATTATTAACAGATATGAAAAATGCTCACTTACATCATAAGTGTCGACGAGGGCTAAAAAGTTATTAGGAAATGCCAACGCATAAGAGGTGAAAGCAGCTAGCTCACTTTGATTGGTCTCACCAAAACTTCCACGACATGAATTTGCACGCTGCAAAGCAAGCTTAATTAACCAACTGGATGACATTATAGACAAAAAAAACTAGATAAACGAATAGCAAACAGCCAAGTGAAGCAAGAAAATACAAGATCCGAGAATCCATTAATTGTATCACTGAAATAAACAATACAGTGGAAAAACATTTTATGCTAGTAAAAACCGAGCCCCAAGACTCATTGTCTTCAGTTTCTAGAAGAATGACAAGATACATGTCACCTCTCAAATGTTCAATAAAACATCTAGTACTTCTCATCACAAATTGTTATCATCCAACATGAGCTCAGCCACATAAAAGAAACCCGTAGTTTTTTTCTAATATGCACATGCGACCTTCTATGCGTGTTAACAGTGACATGGTGCAAGGGGGTCTGTCTTTGTTTTCAGGATCATTAAATCAGATACAAGGAAAGTTCTTCACTACTTATGTACACAAGTTCTTATGTAATAACATGGACCGTCCAGAAACAGGAAAACATATATTCAAATGGTAATAGAAGTAAACTATCATAGATCAAAAACTGAAAAGCACATAAGCTGCCCAGCCTATTTTTGAGAAGGCAAGGAAATGCTGGCAAGTAAAAAAGAGAGAGCGAACCATAAAGAAGCTCTCATCTATAATACAGCAGGCCAACATTTCTTCAGAGTAAAAAAGGACATTTTCGAAGAAAGAAATGTGAACAGCTGTCAATAAATCATTCCATAATAATATAAAGAATCTACGAGGTAGATTACAAGAACACCTGAATCTTGCTTAACCATGTCTGAACCAAACTCACAAAATCTTCACAACTACTTGAGCCATCAAAGCTTCGAAGCGTTTTCTCTATGATCTCATGAGGACTCTGCAAATCACTGGATAAAATAAGTAAATAATAACTTAAACTCCACACCCAAAACAAGGTTGTCCAGTGCAAAGAATTAGGGCCTTTATATGATCCCTCTAAGGCAATGAAAACTTTTAATGGCATCGGTGAGTAAACTTCTCAACAATTATCTGTTCACATTTAGAACTTAGGTAAAATTTGACAATTTTTTACTTTGAAGTTACAAGCATTTTGGAAAAGCAAGTAAACATTGTAAAGAAGGAGTAAATCTTGAGCAACCTAAAGCAGAACACTTGAAAGAAAAGCAAGTAAACATTACAGAAGTCAAAATGAATAGGATGTTCCATGCCTTAAACATATCGTAGAAAAGCCCAAAAAATGATACAATGGCACATATGTTAAGTGTTTTCCCAGGAACTAAGCCAAGGAAATGAACCCAACGATACACTTTCTTAGACTTGAGGTGCTTTCATGCATTCAAGAAACTGGAAATAGCTCTTCCAAGGATATAATATGTGCCTATGCTAGTTAGTTAAACCACAATAAACCCTTCAGCCATCAATTCCTATATCAAGTAACGTCAGGCCATTGAACAGGAAGAGGCCATAGGTTGTTATTAGGATTTAAACAAACTTAAAAAGGAAGTCAAATATTGCCAAAGAACTAATGGTCCTTATAGAAAAGCAACTGAAAGATCTACAGGAACAGAGCCGTAACACGACTTTTAGGAATATGCAAGGACATCACAGATGCTACATTGAAGCATAATAGAGATATACGCATTCCAGGTCTCAATTCTGTGTAAATTGGATGTCCCTCACAAATTCACAATAACAAATGTAGACGCAATGAAATTTCTGGTGAGAATTACGAACCATAAAGGAGCTCACAAATGCATGGGAATGTGTTCCACGAAGAGGTATCCCAAACAATTTCCCAGCCGCAACATTGCTGCCAATGCACAGCACAGAGCAGAAATAAGTCTAGAAACAATTTTCTCAGATAAAGTACAAAAGGCACATAATGAGATAAAAAAAAAGACCGAATGATATGTTTCAATTGATCTTCATATTGATTAAAAGGAGGACACTAGTGCCCTCACTTGACATCAATCAACAGGGTTCTAGCCTTTTCTTCAGTGTCTGGGGAAGGCAAATGATACCCAGCCTTTTCCCCACATGGCCAAAAGACTATCAGTCTTTTGAACAAGTGACACCAATGTGGAAATATAGCAACTTCATTGCTGTGCCAGCACAAGTAATTGATAACTTCTTCTTATAAAGTTCAATCAGCAATCTTAACTCTTTCTTGGTGACAAAACACACACAGTGATCTCTACAAGATTGACTCCATCACAGTATCCACCTACCTAACTTGATTAACCTTGGCATTTCAGGTACATCGAATTAACCATGACAAATATGCTTTGTATAAGAACGATCAAACAGAATAAACAACGAGAATTTGAATCTTCCTTGTGCACTTTTGGGAGCCATCCTAGCAGGTTACACCATTATTAGAATAAAAAAGTGATATAGGTATTCGAGCTGAATCAACCAGGATTCAACCAGCATTTTTCAAATGAATATTACCATGGACGTGCAATAGTAATCATTCAGAATTAGGGTCATTTAGTTTGAGGCCAAAAAAAGGGTGAAAAGTTACTGGAGTACCATTTGTTGGAATAGAAATTTAAGCTGTATAAGTTTTTAGTAAACTAGATTTGGTATAAGGTTAAAAAAACTAGTGTAAAGGAAATACAACAAATTTTATTTCTACAATTTCAAGAATAAGTAGGAAAAATATAAGAAACCAATAATAAATTTGGTTGAGAAGATGTAAAGGCCAGGACCCATGGGAGAATGAATTTAAATCGTGAAATGCTAACTTTCCCGGGTAATATCCTGATTTAGTGGTAATCATTAAGCTTCCCTTGCCAAACATATTCAAAGGGGATGAAACAATGTTTCCACTAAGCCCAAAACAAGCACATCCTTAAACATGTGAAAATCAATATAAATTAACTTCGCTAGCCAACTAAAGGAAACGTTACCAATGAAAAATGCTGATTTCCATGAAAAGAATTCAATATCAATACGGCAGAGGGTACCTTGTTGCATCAAATCCTCCCATATAGCAGTATTTTGATGCTCCAATTCCACCATCCGGTCCCTGCATCCAATAAAGAGATCTTTTTTTTTAAAAAAAAGAACCCTCTACCCATAATATAAAACTAACATGGAACCAAGAAAAAAAAAAGGAAAAGGAAAAGAAAACCTGAGCCCTCCGAAGCCCAAACTCAATAAGCATTTTGGATTTCCCAGCTACAGATCGATGCCTTGCTGCATTTGTTGCCACCAGTGATGCATAATTGATGAGATTCACTAGTGGAGTTTCCAGCAATTGAACCACCTGAATTGGGAAAATAACACCCGTTGAAACCATTTTCTTAACACTTTAATGAAAATATCCACTAAAGATGCACTAAAAAGCGCAAAGAAAAGACCAGTTTGAGGGTACTCACAGCAATTGGCCCTTCAATTCTCAGAAGAGGAACCTTAGGGAAAACAACTGTTCCCTCTGGAATAGCATATAATTCAACATCAGAGCAATCCAGTCGCCTTAGGTAATTGTAGAAGTCATCCTGAGTAGCCATACAAACTAGTGAGACAAACATAAAGAGGTGAATATCACGCCCACATGTCTAGTAGATATGCTGATGACAGATATGCACAGATTGGGTGGAGTAGCCCTAGTCTGCTAGGAGTCTGGATAATATGGTTAGATAGGTGGTTAACCACACCCTTTTTTGGGGATGGTGGAAACTCCATAGTAAATGAATTCATATTACTTAATGTCATAGACGCTCTTCATTATCAATGATAATTACTCTGTCGATAAGCCCTGCCTATGTGTGCCACACTGCCACTTAAGTTTAACTTCTAACATTCGGTGGAAAAAAAAAAGAAGTGGTGTAGTCTACATTATTGTAGTGTTTCTTTTATGACATCGAAACTCTTCAAGGTCCCCACGCGAGAGTCAGGACCTAACTCTTTTTTGGTGACGAGGGAACCCACATAAAGCACAGCTCATAGGACTCCACCTCAATAGTAAACCCACGGGCCACATGTAATACCCACAAACCACATGGGCCGGTTAAGTTCTGGGCTGAAACCCAGTGCGGAAATAACGCCAAATCACTCCAGAGTGGGTGTTAGAACCTGCGACCTCCCACGCACATGCTTTAAGAGGTTCAAACAGCTAACTTAACCATCTGAACCAACTATTTTTTTGTTGAGTCAGGACCTAACCCTGCAAAGTGAACCCTGAATACTAGCAACCATCTACAAACAACAATTATCAATGGTGCAAACGTGCAACAGTTGGAATTCAAACTCAAGACCTTTGAATTTTAAGACAGAAGCACATAATTATAAAAACTCTAATTTCATGTTTGCATTTTCCTATGATGATGCTCATTTCATATTAGGGTAAAAGTGATCATTGAACACTTTTTGATCGTAAGTGAGGACTCTTGAACATGAGTTCCAAACATGATCTGAAAACATACCTGTACTTTAATATTTCAAGACCTACTTTGCAATTTTTTTTATGATTTTTAGTTTGAAAAGAAAAACAAAGTAAAATCACAACCACCCAAAAAGAAAAGAAGAAAAGAAAAATCTGACCAATATAACTGGTTTGATTTACCTCAGATGAACCAGGTAAAGATTCACGTATGAAAGAAATATCATCCTCTTTGAATTTGAAATTTGCAATTAATCTTATGCATTCTTCTAAACCACCAAAGACTGTATATTCACCACCGAAAGGGTTCTTCCGAAAATACAAATCAAACCTGAGAAAAACATGATAAGAACACAGATACCCCATAAATTTAACTGTCCAAAGGACTGGCATGCAGATTGGAAGAATAAGAGTACAAGTTGATAGCAGTAACAAAGGCTCTGAAGCTGCACCAGACTAAAAATATCAAATGAAAGTCAAGCTAAAGTGAGGTTATCAAAAGGGTGATATACTTTTTTTTCCTTCTACCTGACATGAAGTGGCCACGTTTGAGAACTAAGCCTAAACACTTGTGCTTGGAGGCTTAAGATTGCTAAACGAATTTGGATGATTGGAATCTTTATAGCTTAGTAATTCCTCAAAGAGTTAAAAAAAAAAAAAGCACGTCTGAAAATAAATGCTATCAAAACATATAAAAGGTTATAATCTGCGAAGGCAAAATGCTTTGCATTCCATCCTTGGCTGCTGAATGACATACTTTCCATTGATTAACTTCCTACCAATAACCAATCCACTCTCAAAACATTATTAGCAATGTAATGTTCTAATGGGGCTAAAAAATGTTTTTCATCATGAAGTACTTAAAGAAAACTTCAGGAGTTTGTGATTTTGATGAAATAAAAAAGGGAAAAACACCTGGAGAATCTAAATTCCTGGAACTATTTTCTTTTTTTCAATTCCATAAACAAAACCAAAGCATGGTGAAACTGAGGGATTTGCGACACCATAGGGACATCTTTTCGAAGACCATCTAAAATTATTTACAATTTAAGACAGGATAGGAATAGTAGTAGTTGAAGAATGAAGACAATTGAAAAAAAAAAAAAAAAAAAGTAAACAACTTTCGTGCACAAGACTTCCGCAATGGGCGGGATTGGGGGATAGAATAGACAAGAATTACACAGCTTTTTTTCCACATAATATGCAGAGAGGCTGTTTTCGGCTGTTTACTCATGTGAAATCTAGGGTGCACCTATGCAACTTAACCATTGGACCACATGTTCCCGCTTGGAGACAAACCGAAGAAACGGTTAACTGCAAGTGATTTAATTCAATTCAATAATACATTTAACTATATTTGCAGAGTTCATCTCATATCATTAATTGAAGACAATATAACAGAAAATTATCTGCATGGTATAATGACACACGGAAGAAACAGTTAACTGCAGGTGATTTAATTCAACTCAAAGCTCTTTTAATTATATTTACAGAGGTTCAACTCATATCATTAATGCCAGTTGATGTGATTACAACAGAGAGTCAGAGAGACATGCATCCTAGCTATTAAACAACCATCAAACACCATTAAGCTCCTAACAGATGAAAGAACCGTTCCACAAGACAGAATTAAACAAACAAACAGTCAAGAATGGTGAATATTAACTGAACATAGATCCATCACTATAAACTACAAAGATTAATTGAATAATTTGCTTATTCTTTTCTTTCGGCAGTGATAGAAAAGGGAATGCAACTTACACAGCACGCTCGTTGTGCTTGCCGGCTTTCCAATAAGCGTAAGCCATGGTGAACTGATATAAATCCGTAAGCAGAGGAGTAACCATCGGGTTCGTCGGCCCGGCAATGACCCCCGAATGATCATCCACAAGTCCGTTCGCCTTCGCTGTCATTGTCGCTCCTTCGATTCAAATTCCTAGGGTTTGTTTTTTTTTTCTCAAACTATTAACTGCTGCTGCTACTACTCCTGATGGCCTTACAATCACTTTATATAGCCTTACTCGAATAGAAAACTCGTGCCGTGACGAAGGGGAAAAAGACCGGGAAGGGAGACGGAGAAGAACGTGTTCGAGAGATAAAGACCGTTAATAAAGGGGAAAAAAAACCAAGTTCATTTCCTGTGACGTGTAGCATTTATCCTTCGTTTTTGACCATGTACTTCATTTCCTTTCCTACTTACAATTTGCAAAATAATATATCCTTAATCAAAACAGAGTTGATTGAGTTGATAATGGATTGGATTATTCCAATAAAAAACATATTTTTTTCGTTAAAATACTCTTCTTGACAAATAAGAAAGACAAGAAAAAGTGCTGCCAGAATAATTTAAATGGTTTTTTTTTTTTTTGCCAAAATAAAAATGGATATGTTTTTCGTTGGGTAGTTGTGGCTTATTTCCATTATTTCTCTCTCGCCTTTTTTGTTTGTTTCTATTTTATACTTAATGCTATTTCTGTATGAACTTTGAAATCTTTCCACCTTTGGCAACAAAATGAGAGGAAATTTCAAAGTTAAACAGAAAAGGGAAAAAAGGAACACAATGTCGTGTGAATCACTGCAATGTTCCAGTAAGCAGAGAAAAACAGGGATAAGCGCATAGCCCTCCATAGTGATGAAGAACACGCCATTGGTGGGGTTGGTGATAACATTTTCACATGGAAAAAGAAGGGACAACAGGTTTGAGATGATGAACTTGATCGTAATAATTCTTAGCGCAAGATGGATGGGTTAACCAGTCAATTGAGAGCGGATGGATTCCATGTTACCAAAAAAAAAAAAACTTCCAAGTCTCAAACATAAAGTCCAATCCGCAAGTAGAATGGGCTTTCAAGTTTCAAACTTGAAGTCAAATACGCAAGAAGAAGAATGTAGTCATCAGTGCAGGTCAACATTTTTGGTCAGTGATAAGAAAAGGTCCTAATATCCCGCATAGCAAGCCAACTAGAATCCGCAGAAGCTAAAAACCCTTCAATGCGGCATATTGAGAATACTTGTATTATTGAGAATGATAGCCACATGGTAGCAGCAGAGATAAAAACATGAAGCCTACACAAACAAACGAGGCATATACATCCATGTTCTCTAGATTACATGTTGGTAATAAGAGTTTCCAAAGAAAAAGGTTCTACATTCACATGAATTGTGTTCACCTGTTACATTAAAGAAACATATTCTTCTTAATCACAAGGATGCTCTGATGCAGTCCTAAAATATATATGTGCTCAATTCTGTAGACTAGGACATATAGAACTGGAGGACATAGTAGCTAAACCAAAGCCAAAAGGTTAACAAAGTAACACAAGTTGGGAGCATTCCCCTGCCAGTCTCAACATCCCTCAGTTTAGGCAAATCATCTTCTGGCCAGCATATACTGTTAAAGAGGCCTATGCATGCCAACATAGATACTAAAAACATCTTGGTCAAGTATATTTTAACCATTTGTATGCGGTGAGTACGAATGGTAGCATTCTATATTCTATGAAGGCAGGCCTTTAGGCTGGTCTTGGTCGATCATGCATGCATCTATAGAGATGCGGTCCTTTATTCAAATGGAGGTAATACTGTAGCCGTGGCTCCCATCTCAAATTCCTTCAAAACACCTGGCAAACCAAGGGCTTAAGATTCTTATGTTCCTCCTGGACAGATAAACATAAAACACATAGCTATGCTTTTGGCAAGGGGGCCCACAGTGGTTGGAAATGGGAGGGCTTGTATATTTTTCTACTGGAACCTTCCAAACCCTCCCCTCTCCAACCATTGCAAACCTTCCTCCCAAGCATGTATACAAGGGTGATATACAATCAACATCATGGTCTAACATTTTGATCTTCAAGCAAATCTCGAAATGTGAACATATGAAAAGATCTAGGTTCTGTGGACCCACCTGATGTATTTGTTTCGGAATGGTTGACAATTAGATGCCGATGTGGCAAAACATTTTCCCTGCAAATATCCTTCAATTGCAAGAACATAAGGTTGCTAACGTTACTCTACTCACTGCATTCTGTTCATATGTATAGTATTAATCTTACCTCTGAAGATGTATGAATATGAAAGGGTCCAAAGTGAGCTTGCTCCGATGATTCCAAGAGAAATGAGGGTTCTGAGTTCATAATATTTGACATTGCAGCAACAGGTACATGTTTTGAAACACTGGATTGGTTAGGATGACTGTATATAGCTTGTGTCGAGGTTTCTTGACTAAGAAGACGTGTGCCTCGATCATTCATATGCTCAGACACATTTTCTTCACCAAAACCTATTCTCAACTGTGAGAGTTGGAATGGCTGCATCGCTCCAGGTAAGCACAAAGGATGCAAACTTATTCCATTTCTCAATGATAACATCTGACAAATGAATCAAAACATCAGTAAATCAAAGTCCTATTAAATATCATCCTTTAAGACTGCTCGTTATTCTTTCATACATATAACTCACTGTGGGGCTTGTAGGTGGAACCAAATTTGTGAAGGGAAAAGGAAAAGAATTCTCTAAATGAAATCCAAATTCAATGCTATAGAACTTAGCTTCATTCATCAACATAACCACACATAAGTTCCATGTCTGCTAATAAAATTACAATTTCCTTAAAAACTTGATATTGTTTGGAAATAGGTTCCAATTATCGGTTGTCTGCAGTTGCTGTTCTTAAGAGGACTTCTTCAACCATATCATGTACATCATTTTTCAAGGTTATATTGCCCAAGGACATTAATATTAAATAATCTAGACCCCAGAAATGTAAATGACATAATCCCACCCAAATGTCGGAAGACTCATCTTTAACAGTCAATCCATCAAAGACCATTGAGCTTTAGAAAAACAGAGCAAATTCTTCACTCAGATTCGTTTAGGAGCAAATTCTTCTAATATTGATGAAAGGTTCCAGTTGCTTTCAAGTTCAAACAGTGATGACGTTTGTATGACGATGGGTCGTGTGAGAAGTATAGCAGAAATTTATTTTTTTAAAAAGGAAAGAAACTAAATAGTTTCTCAGGAATTGCAGAAACCAAATGATGAACAGAAAGTTGCAAAGTGGTGGGCATAAGAGAGCGGCACAAATATTCATAAACATAATTTCTTTCAAGAAGTTACCAAAAACAAAATCTTGCAATGATCACCAAACCGCAATTATCGTTCATAATCAGTCGATTTTTGAAATCTAAAAAAGCAAATAAATTCTAATACTCCTTGAAGTAGAAAAACATGGGATCCGTAAGCATGTTGACCAAGTGAGCAGAGTTAGCAGACTATTCCCAGTGGTTGTTTCTTTGTTTCTTTTCAATTCAAAAAAATCCCAAGGGCTACAACCTTATCTTAAAACTTATAATGCCTTGTTTACTATTCATACCAATTCCATCCTCAGCATAACATCCAGAATTGTGAAAAGGATATGGCCCAGTCATCCATTCCAAAAGTTTGATAGACATAAGGGGTTCTAGCACAAAATAATGAAAAAGTGGCCAACCTGTACTTGCAATTGAAGCTGCTTGAGGTACTCTATAGCTTCATCAAGCATCGAAGCCTTATCTGTCTGGCAAATAAGAAAATCCAATCTCAATGATTTAGAACTTATAATTCTGTAAAGTAGAGGAAAAAAAATGGAGTAAAACAGATATTGACCTCCTAAGAAAAAAGGAAAGAGAAACAAAAGTTACCTTGTTAGAATTTGGTATAAGATTTTGCAGTGCTTTCATCTTTTCATTAATCCTGCTCCTCCTCCTCTGCCCGATCAAGTTCCACATGTAAACAACACACAGAAAAATCATAGAACTATAAATTTAACCAGAATCACGGTTGTGTGGTATGAAAGCCAACCTTCTCGGACAAATTGTGAACTTCTGCAGCTCTGCTTCTTTTGGATGAACCACGCGGAGGAGCGGGTTTTGCCTGCAGCTCCTCTGCTAAAGCATCTAGACCTTCATGCATTAAAGAATTCTCGAGAGAATTTAGTTCCTGTAATATTCATTGAGAAGAATCAAAATCAAAAAAAAAAAAAAATTCTAAAAATAGAAGTCAAAAAAAGGATTTTCTTGTTGTTGTAAAAAGATCGAAGATTTCCTAATCCTTTCAAATCAATAGTTGTATCTTGTTATTTAGAGCAAGCAAGTTCAACTACATTTTCTACGCAACCCAAACAAAGATCCAAATACCCTACCAAACCCCATTTTATTCTCCAAAATTCAAAACCTCGATCCTTTTGGCTTTCTACCCATTTTCTCAGCAACCAAACAAAGGGAAAAAATTAACCACCTCACTTTCACAATCATACTCATCGGCCTCGTTCTCACTCGCCCCGAAAGAAGACGAGTGCACATTCGCCATGCTCGCTCTCACATCCCCTAAAACATAGCCACTAGAAGAAGCGTGAGCTCCATCAGACGTATCAACGGCCGTCAACCCTTCAGGGAACCGTAATCGGGACGAACGGTCATGATTCTCCAACGGAATAGACTGCGTATGTGGAATAAGAGAAGTCGAGGACGACGAAGAGGAATTGCTGAGAATTTGACGGAGGAAGACCGAGAGTTCGTCCGGCGGACGGTAACGTTGTGCTGAAGTTGAAGACGATAAACGGGTATTGTTTTTGTTGCTAAACATATCTGCCATTGCTCTCTCTGGTTTCTCTCTGTGTTTCTCTGTTTTCGTTTCGTTTACATATGGTCTTGCTTCTCGCCCATTTTGTTGTGCTGCCTTTGTCTCGGGCTCTGCGTAATCCCAAAAGACTAATTAACAAATCACAGTCTGGTGCTTGTACTTTAGCAGTTTAAGCTCAATTCCATGCGCTACTAAAACGACCGTAAAATCTCGCTTTATATCACGCGTGTCTCCAGTCTCTCTGCACGTGAGGTACACTCATGTATGGTAACATATTGATTTCTTCACATTCTATGGCAAAACTTAAAACATTATTATTTTCCTTTGTTGCATCATTTTATTCTCACAATGGGGAAATGTGACTGATAATATCAAAAATATTCGTCCAATGATATGCTGACATGTGTCGCCATACAAACTGAAGAAGAGGAGATCGAACTAGGCAGCATCTCAACCAACCCATATGTTATCTCAGAAAAATTATAAAAGATCTATATAGGATTCATCTCCATCAATTTCACTTGCAATCAAAGACGATCAATAATTCAAAAATCATATTAACAAAGAAGAAAGAACTTCACTCATGTAAGTGTCTCTTACATTGACTACTCACTACTAGGCACTAGCCAAGAAGATAGCTCTAAACACCGAGCAATCTCAATAATCCTACTGTGTACCTAGTTGACTCGAGCATCAAAGCATCCTTAAGGTGCGTACACAATGGAAACCCAAATCTTACGTTTTTTTACTATGCATGTATAAAGTAGTCCTCTCTTGATCCTTAATCTAATCAATTGATACGTATGCAGAACCTAGCAGTCAATATCAGTTACTATCAAGACTTTACGTGGCCAGTGAAACAATTGAAACGGTTGCATGTGGATAAGTTAAATGCACATGTTAGAATCGATTCCTTTGTCAGTTCATGGCAGAATTCTTTGCTGAGGAATGATCTCTCTTTGAAGCTAATTACAGACCATTAAAGGAAATGCTAAGTTATCTGCGTTGCAAGGTACTACTACTAATAGTGATAATATGACAAAATGGTGATGATCACAGTTATGGGCAAAGAAATAGACAATGCTAAAGCAACTTTGTGGAATGTAAACTAGTTGTTTGAATCACTGATCAGGCTATTTTGTTTTGGTATGATTTATTGCTTCATTCAATGGTGTGGATCGGGTAGTCAATGGTAGTGGGTCAGAGAATCCGACCTCTCACAATCCACCCCTATCGTTATCTTGTCCAAACCCAACGAACGCCCACCTTAACCAGACAACATAATGTTACTTTACCCCAACCAAATATTTATCAATATCCTGGTTGGCCGAATTTTCTGTCCCCGCATCAAGACTCGTACGTGGCAACACTTCATTGGTGAATCAGATCTTTTTTATCCAACTGCTTTGGTCTATTGTAGGGGCGGGACCACCACAGTATCCGTGTCGCTATCATCAGACGTCACAGTCATCGGATCATAATCTAGAATCGGAAAGAAAGTAAATGTTTGTGTTGTGTAGGGTCCAAGTCAAGGATTTTGACGTGTCAGAGAAGATAGGATGAGTTTTGTGCTTTGGGATGTCCATTAAGATGATCTAACGGTGGATATTGCTTGTGGGTCAATTCCTTGAAACGATTTGATTGGTAGGCTTTGAATTTTAGGGAGGAATATCATATCATATGTTCCCGATGTATTATTACGTGTCGCGACCTTGATCGTACAAGACTGATTATTTGTTGTTGTAATCGCACGGCTCAAAATAGGTAGAGGACATCGGATCAACAGACGCTTTTTTGTGGTCCCACACATGTCCTTACTCCTCTCGGCCTTCGAACTTCAATGCTCACGGAAACAGGCACATGGAAATACAATTTGAAAATGATAAACATCTCAACATTTGATATCTCCGTTATTCTATTGATTGAGTTTAATGTACAGAATTTAAGTAAATTCGTAAACTTCACATGTCTCACATGATATTATTAACATCCTTTATTAACTTTATAATTAAGCGTGTTTTTATAAGAGTACTATTGGGATGAGTGACCTCATGAAAAGGCAAAGCCATGTGGACCAATGTATTCACAGGAACTGGACAACCCAAAGCGGACAATATTGTTGATGTGTATTGAACTGAAAATTCTAATAAATATGCCCATAAAATCTTATGTGTACAACTCAATAACTGGAATAACTATAACTAGAACATAAGTTGTTGAATCCCCATCATAAATTATAATCTTAAATGGTACCGATGAGTGTTAACAAAAATGATCATAACTGGCTCAAATAAAAAAATAATAATCATGAGTTGCTACAAAGCCTTAGTGAAGTAAGTGGTCAAGCCCATAGTACAGTTTCTAATGATCCTGTGACTGTGATTCCTGTCCCTTTGAGATTCAATCACCCAAGGCCCAAGCGCTCGCTATTCACTCACTCTCGCTCTCGTTCTTCGGCCTTAACTAGGAACAATACGACGACGCTCGTCGTTTGCAACTTTGCAAAATATTACATTTTTATTACAGATTTATTGGGCCTTACAAAACATTTGGATCTCTGTCTCAGATATAAGGCTTATGCAACTGTAGCCCAGTAAGTTTATTACTGCATTATTGGGCCTTAAAAAACATTTGGATCTCTGTCTCAGATATAAGGCTTATCCAGCTGTAGCCCAGTAAGTTTATTACTACATTATTGGGCCTTAAAAAAATTTGGATCTCTGTCTCAGATATAAGGCTTATCCAGCTGTAGCCCAGTAAGTTAATAGACGATTCATGCATGTTTAGAGGCCCAAGCTCTTCGGAACCCAATAAATTGAACCCAAAATATTGGCCCCACAGAATCACCAATAGAGGTAACTTGTGACCTAACTAAATTCCCCTCATCTCTCCATGCCACAACAAAAAAATACCATCAAAATATCATTTGTTGTATCCATAAATTCCTCCATTGCCCATTAAATAATTGTTTTTTGAGCATCCATGCCCCTAAAATACTACCATTGCAATTGTTCTAACAGCACAACCCTTAAGCTCCAATATTCTTATGCTGTCATGCATGTGACGGAGATCAAATATAGGAGTATAAAATAAAATTATATATATGAAAATAAACAAAAGAGACCAATATCAAGGAAATATGGAGTGATTGGATGATTATAATTATTTTTATTTTAATTCCCTTTGAGCCAACTATTCTATTAAAATCCTCACAATTTTTTTTTTCTTTTTAGTACTCAAAATCCTTCCAGTTTTACTAATAAACGTCTAAATCACTATCAACGAGAAGCGACTCGATTGACAATCGACTAAATTAAGCATATATGTGTCAGATGTTTGATTCCAATGACAAATATATTTCTCAGCGGTATTTTAAAAAAAAGTCTAAATGACTAAATATATAACTTTAAAAATGTGGTAAAAAAATGGAGAAAATTGATTAAAAAAAAAAACACACAAAATAATTGTTGAAAGCTGAGCTGGCATGGTTTATAAATACATAAAAGCTAACGCCACGTGACAGAACGATTACGTCTAAGTATATAAACGTTGAATACCCAAACCAACCTCCAGAGAAGTCCAGCACATGAAAATTGGAAAAAGTAGTAGTAGTAAATACAGCCTAAATTGACAATTAATGACATGACGTTATTGTACGCAAAGTAACTGATGATGAATCCAGAATCCCCTTACTATTAAAGAGATTCCTGAAATGATGTCAAACCATGACCACATCCTTACTTGACCCTTCTCCTTCCTTCATTATTACAATTTCTTTTTAAGACCAGTTCTTCTGGTTCCATTGTTCAACAATTCAGAGTTATGGGAGATGATGCGGCGATTGATCAATTACCCATAGACGTACTGGTCCACATCTTCTTGTTGATCAATTCCTTCACCGATTTGGCACAGTGGGTTCCTCTTGCAATTGCAATAGTTTTTTTTTTTCTTTTTCTTTTTCTGTGTCTCTGTTGCTTGTGTTTTGTGGTGTTTGAAAAATTATTGTGTAGGTGTATGTGTTTGTTTTGCAGAGCAAGCAGTGTATGCAAGAAATGGAAGCAGGGGGTGAAGCAGTCAATTGGGCGGAGGCAGAGCCTGAGCTTTGCTGGTTGGAAGATGGACGATGCTTCCACTGCCCGTCTCCTGCGTCTCGCTTACTCACTTAAGGAGCTCAACATGTATATATACATATGCCATGATTCAATCTTCTCAATTTGATTTTATTTTTTCAGTTGGTCAATAAGTTTTCAATTTGGGTTTGTTTTTCCAGTTCCAGGGGACGATGGGGTTGTCAAATAAGTGACAGGGGATTGGAGGACATATCTTCGGCTAAGTGTGTCAGCAACCTGACATACATATCCCTTTGGGGTATGACAGGGATCACAGACAAGGGTGTTGTTCATTTGGTAATCTAATCTTTGATGTTTATTTTCATTCTTTGTTAAGAAATCAACATTATGTTTTCTGGATTTGCTGGAACAATGTTGTTTACCATTTCCATGTTTATGGTGACATGCCTCTGCACATTTGGGTAAAATCCATGACGAGGAAATTGTGGGAGTTTCTCTTCGGTATTCCCTTTGCTTATACTAAAGCTTAACTTTGATACCCAATTCAAGTTGTGAACTCGTATATACTTGCACGATTTTGTTCTTCCGGGTCATCGCCTGATAAAGTATAAACCACTTGGATTATGCCAATCAATCCAATGTAGGATTTTGTCTCATCAGTGGCAAGCTGCCTAAAGCAATGCAGATAGCTTTTATCAGCCATTGATGGTATCTCACATTTCCTGGACAATGTTCCTGAATGGCTTTTACTTCACATATTGACAGACATCAAGAGCTAATTCCCTGCAACACCTGAACATTGGGGGTACATTCATCACTGATGCATCTCTGTTTGCAATTGCAGACAACTGTCCATATCTAAAGGTGAGTTATTTGAGCTTTTCCCATATACATTACCTAAATTTCTCCATTTTGCTTCAAGGAGATCACTCCATGTTTTTCTCTCTGTTTGTTGTCTTTTATCGCAGAGTGTAATACTATGGAGCTGTCGACATGTAACTACCGATGGGGTCCTTGTTCTTGTAAGCAAATGTCGCAAGCTTGAATCCATCAATATATGGGGAACCAGAATTCCTGTAGACTGCTGCATAGCTATGCTCGCCATTCGTCCGTCTCTTAATATTAAGCTTGGAGGATTGCTGTAGAAAATTCACAAGGCAGAAGCTTTTCTTGTGGCCAATTATACATGGTTATGATCGATTGCATTCATTTATCCTTTTGTACATATTGATTTCCATCATTTCAAGTGCCTCTCTGTTGCACACAGGAACTTCACAATGTAAGGTGTGGCTGCAATTGCATCATGCAGCTAGTTACATTCTTTGTTGATTTGTATATCCTATCTTCTGATAATAATGAGACTCACAAGTTTCATTCTTCTGGTATTGTACTTCAGACATCCCGATCAAATAAATGCTTTTGTCGAGATCTCCTTGTTTTGTCCCCTCTACACATTTTCACGGAGATAAAAAAACACTTAGATCCTTGACATTTTTGTCTGAAAGTTAGGTACTTTGGAAGGTTATTGGACACAGAACAGAAGTTCCAATTCCATTCTCCAAAAATGTCGAACAACATGCCAGATTTCCATATAAAAACATAACTAAAACACAAAGGTACGAGACAAGGAAACCAGGGCAAAAGAAAAGGTACATTTCTTGACACCTGCTGCACTTGCATTTCTTTACTCCTACAACCTATTAACAAAAAACCTGTAAGAAACAGATGCGTAGGAAAAGATAAATCAACTGAATAGACCTTGAAAAACAATTTGCTGAAAAAAAAAATCAAATTTAAGATTACAGCATGAATCGAGCACTTAAGCAACCCTTTCTTAAAAACAGAAACAGCTTAAACAACCCAAGACCATATAAACCCAAAATCATTTATTTTGCATATCATGCTTTTCCCCCCTCATCTGCTTCAGAGTAAGTCATCATGGCGTGTTTTACTTACACTTGCATTAAATCAGAAGCTCATTTAGAAGATGGATAGAGGAGGTGGATATCTAACAAGTGCTTTGGAAGTTTGAAAGAAGGAAATAAGCAAACGAATGGGATGCAGGAGAGCACGGAAATACAAGAAAAAGGCCTTTAAGATATAGGAAAGGGTTGAGGAATCGGGATTCGGGAATGGGATGGAAAGGAAATCATGACAAATTCGTGCGGCTGATACGAATATTAGTGATACAAACTTGATAGCATGGATACGATAAAAGTATTCAAGATATTTCATTACGAGTCTAAATAGTAAAGGGCAAGAAAATTTGAATTCTCTCCCTCTAGATCCTCCAATTTGGAGGACGATGTGAAGAGTCTCAAGAGGGATGAGTCTTCATCAAGTAGGAATAGTTAAACTATTCACAAGGAAATTTTTAAAAAATTCAAAGACGACAAGAAGAAAAATGCAAAGACAACAAGAGCCTATAATGGGAGGAAAAAAAAAAAAAACACTTGCAGTACTCAAGCTCCGGCCATTAACATAACAAAGCACAAGCATACCTGAGTCACTTTGCAGCACATCTGCGTCTCTCAGATAAAATCAATCTCAGTGTTCTGCTTAACCTCCGTTTCTTTGCAGCATTTCTCTTGAGAAAGATAGGTATGAAGCACTACCAGTTCCAGCTCCAAAATTCACCGACATACTATAGACATCTACTACAGTTTGATCAATAATGGTCGATGGTCTACCTACTGGTTTCTCACTATATTCATCATAATAAAAACACCACTAATAACTAACAAAACTAAGTAACTTGAAGAATGGACTGTTGAAGCTGAATTTGTGAACTGAACAGACCCAGAAAAGCTTCCAGCAGTACTGGTTAGAGGACTTCTATTCGGCACAGCAACATTTTTGCAAGATCCAAAAGGTGCTCCAGCCTGCAAAATTCCATAAATGCAGTGGTTTCAGCAGAAAAATCAACATTTGAAATAGCATGCAGCAGCAACTGTCAGAAGCTCCCGAGGGATACAAAATTTCATGGATGCCAAAGCCTACTATATTGTCCAGTACATCAATCTAACATCAGAAAATCAATGGAAGAATGCTCTTCCATCAAATTAATTTTAAGCTACTGGCATAGGGCCTAAAATCAGACTTTACTGGTTGACATGTATTCAGAATCCTAAGAAATATAGCGACATGAGCTCAACAATTTTATCTGCAAGAGCATCACAAGATACGTGTCAGTTCCTTTACCCTCTTATATACAAGGGGAAACTGAACAGAGCTAGGTCTTGGGATTCACATAGGAAACTCAAATCTTGTTAAAGAACGTAGAATGTAGTGAAAGCAAATTTGGATCTAGATTTGGAAATATGAGTATATTTGAAAAATAGCTCTATTTCCACTTTGTTTGAATCTGGACCAAAAATCAAAGCTGGTAGGTATGGAGCATCAGTACAAGTAATTTGGAACAAACCTGGCAGGCAGTGATAGTACTGCAGCCACAGACCATCGCGCCATTCATTCTATCCAAAGCATCAAAAGCACCACCTCCATCACTCCTCTGCAACATTTTCAAAGAAGTTAGGATGCTTGGTTGCAGTCCATGCATCATTTACACGAGTTAACTTTTAGTACCATATAGAAGTTGACGGCCAAAAAGTTGGGCATCACATTTCCTGCTGCTTTATAACAGGTACCAACCATCTCAGCAAGTGGGGTTGAATGCTCTTTGCATGCTTGATCTTCAACTGGATATGTTGGGAAATAATTCATCAGGAAAAGAGATGCACCTTTCGAAGTAAGTGGCTTTGACTCTTTTCTGTTTGGACACGAGCCTGATTTCACCCCAGGATCACCGGCTAAAACCCAAAACAATAGGATGCCGTTATTGTAAATACATATACATCCAAAGTCAGAAAAGTAAGCTAGTGTGTATATACCCTCATTTTCCTTCATATACTTCCACTGATAAGCAATTCCTTCCTCTGCTTCCTTAGAAGCAATAGAGGTGAAAACCAAAAGCCGGTAATTCGCTTGCACCATCTCATTCACAGTGGGCCAATCATCACCCTTTTTAGGCATTTTAGACACAGGAAACCAATACTTGTCCAATCCAGCATTAGTGAACAGCGTTATCAACCCTTTTGGAGTATGGACATAGTCCTCGATTATAATGGTTACAATCTCAGTTGGGTTTTGGCTCAAGAAAGCTTCCACTTCCCTCAAAGTGTTAATGGCAGGTTGCTGTGAATAAACCATTGGCAGCATTAAAAACTACTGCTTTAAAAGATGGATGTTAAAACTTAAAAATCAGAGTTGAATTGCTAAGATGATGGAATGGACAGTTGGATTACAAAGGCAGTGAAGTTGAAACATTGCCCCCGAAAAGAATGGCAGAGCCAGATATCATCCGCAAAATCGTACAAATCCAACATCAGTCCCCTCACTCCATTCTAGTCAATGACATTAAACAAGAAAAAAAAAAAAACAGAAATCAATAGACAGAAAAATATGAGAGGGAAAGAGAACAAAAGAAAAGTCCAGGATAACCGACATGAATCGCAGCATCTACTTGAATTATCACGTCGTAATTGACTATGAAAAAAAATGGGTAAATGGGTATTTCAATTCATTTTTCTTCTGTCATCACTTAAATTCTCCAGAACCAAAAAAGGTGAATCAATCTAACCAAAAGAAGTAGAAGCACATACGTTCAATTGATTGGTGACCGAGTCTTCTTGATTGTAAAATGTTAACCTCTGAACCCCGGGCAAAGGCTGTGCATCCACTATGCTAAACGAATTATGAGTCACCAACCACGTATACTTGTTGAAAGGCAACCCTCCAATCTACACAGTCAGAGAAGAAAAGATCACCACTAAGAAACCCACAAAATTAAGCTTCAAGTAGTTCATATAAAACGCACCAAATGCAGGATATATTTAACACCCATGAATCCATGATGAATCATGATGAAATATACTCAATTGAATCAAAAGAAAGCTTACAATTGAAGTGGGTGTGATAGCTTGGCCTCTGGTGCAGAGAGGCTGAGTCCTACCCAAAGCAGGGCAGTTGCCACAATAGAGTCCAGGACCACAGTCCGTGGCCGCAGAGCAAGAGTCCAGCACCTGCAATTCTTCATAATTTAGCACCGTATTCAACTCAAGAATAACAAAAGGTAAAGTTGTGTACGGATCAAGAATCTTTAGAGAGAGATCACCGCTGCATATGCTAGTGTGACTAAGAGTGATGTGAATAAGAGAAGCGTCACCAATGGGACTCTGCATAAGCTACGGTGGACCGCGGAACATGCCGACATGGCCACTGCTTATCAGCTTATGCAGAGCTCGAGAAGCTAATGGAGAGAGAGAAAGAAAGAAACAAAGAGAGAGAGAGAAGCAGAGCAGGTACGGTGCACAGAATACAAAGCACAATAGAGAAGTGACGTGTGTTTTTGGATATTAAAGGCGGGCTTAATCATCAGTTTTACCTTTATTTTTCCTTTCTTTTGAGTTTGGACAACTTCAACGGCACCGTTTAGATGAAAATGCAGGATTCGGTAATTGACTACCTTGTCCTTGTCACGATTTCTTCGGCAAAATAACCTCTTTTCTTTTTTTTTTGGCCCTTTCTCTTATAATGTTGGTGGTTGTCTGTCTCTATTCTCTAGCCTTTGGTCAAGAGCCTCCACTTCGTGGGTCTTTTTCGGTGCCTCTCACGTAGTGGGGTAGGTTTTTTTCCCCCCTGCGCAGCCACATACAGGTTGCAGAATGCAGGTTGAACTAGTTGGGTTAGAAGTTCCATTTCTCTGTAGGGATTTCAGTCGGCCCAATTGTCTTTGTTGTTGGGGACTGTTCTGACAGTCCAAAATTTACCCTCATTCAATTATCATACCAACTAGATAGTTACTTAATTGAACTAGTTTAGAAATACCATTTTTTTTGTATGGGTTTAAGTCGACACAATTTTATCAATCGTTACGGACCGTTTTGACAGCCCAAGATTTACCCTCACTTAACCATCATACCGGATTGGATGGCTACTCGATCACGAAAAAATTGTTGGACTAGTTAAAAATATTTTTGTTTTGAATATAATAGTCTGAGTCAAATTCACAAATAAAGAAAAAATAATAATCTTTTCATGTCACTGCGCACACGGCTTATGTTGGCGATATGTTGGAATGAAACAAGTGGTGACAATTTATAATGCAATCGTGTAGGGTAGCTTGCTTTGGTGGTTAGGAAATGCACACATTCATTAATCCTAAGTTTGGTCACCTGAAAAGGACAAAGAATATGCCCAGAACAAACACTTGCGTATCAACCTTGCCCCGTATATAGCATTTCCATGGAAGAGATGGATTGACTCTAACATAGGCATCAATATATAAAAGGGTTTTGCTAAAACTTCATAAAGGTGCAATATAAAAGGGTGTTCATGAAACCATCCCTATTTAACATTCATAAATTCACTAAGCCTTTGTAGTCTCTAGTGCTCTAGTGAAAATTCTGGTAGCTAATAAATATGAATTGGAAAAAATAAAGAAAGTTAACCTGGAGATGACAATGGCCATCCACAGTAACAAAATGATAAGTGGAATTTTGCCTAACCTCAAGGTCAATGAGAATGATGTTTCTGCCTGTCAAAGAATGGCAACAAATTTTAAGTTAGGTTCAAAAGAATGCTTGAGTCATGCAAGTTTCTTAGCTCGACCACTTGAATGAGCACCATCTTCCTTTTTGGAGCCAGATGCCTCTGGCTTCCTAGCCCAAGCAGGAGCTCTGTCTGGCTCATAGCGATAATCATAGAACAGCTCCTCTCCTGAACTTATTCGCTCCTTGGCAAATATGCCCACTCTGTGATCACCTGCTACCATAATAACCTGCCCACACAAAGCCTTTGTCAAAAGCAAGAACTGCCAAAACACCCCAATTGTGATGCCACACTGTTTTAAACCATGCAGTTCTAATTAAAATTCAAAGTCAAACTAAAAGTTTAGGCAGTTATAAAATGGCACAGCCTGCATGCAAATGCATCCAAGGGGTACCTTAGCATAGCAATTTGGATCAGGAGAATGGTTGGCAAACTTCAATTTGTCTCCCTTCCTATAAGCGTCAAGAACAAACTGCAAAATATGTATACTGGCATCAAAACTTGCTTTCAGGGTGCAACATGAAAGGAAATGGATGGTTTAAATTTTCACATAGAATTCAAGGTGGTTTAAACTCATGCCTGATCATTCAGATTGAAGAGAAATGATGAGTTTTCACGGTCATAGATCTTTCCACGCTTATCTGCTTCCCGGTGCGAAATCAGCTCGCCAGTGTACTCTCCGAGGTATTCATGTTTGCCAACACTATTCTGAATAGTGGCCAAAAATTGCACATCAACAACTGAAAAGACCAGATTGACAATCATATCAAATACAAAAATTACCTTTAGAAAAGCGCCCCAGCCAGATACATCAGACCTTCCAAGCAGAACCTGCACATGTATAAACATTAAGTCTGATCCTCATCCGGCTCAGTTTCATCTACCCAATATTATAAATGGTCCAAATTGTCATCATCAACCAAAAAAGGAGCAAAGATAGAGTACATAAAACAACACAAAGTAGGATCACATAGTGAGAGTTTACTACGATTCTAATACAAATCTCTGCAGTTAACTGAATAGAATTTTAACAATCTTCCACATCTGAAAGACCTAACAAAAACTAAATATTGCTACTGTAAGAGGCACACTACAGATTGGGTTTACAGTACTCCATGGCTGAGATGCTTTAATTCAAAACTTGAGGATCGAACCACTTCAACAGATCTCCACAACAAAAGCAAACTAATAGATAATAGCAGTAAAATGCATCTCAGATTATAAAAGCACATACCCTCTGTTGTTGTTTGAGAAGAAGCTTCATATTCCGGCACTCATAATTATCCCCTCGTTGATTGGGCACCCCAAGACTACCATCACCACAACTGCAAAGCCAAATTAAGAGGCTCATATACTAGAATGTTGAAAACATAGGTTACTAGAATGCCAAATACAATTGTCCATCCATCTAAAGGAAAAATGAATTACCAATTTACCATACAGCAAAAAATCAAGTCGGCCATTCATGGTTTTCAGAATTTCAATAAAACTATAAAAATATAAGAACATAAAAGATAATAGTTTTTCAATTAGTAAATGCACGAATTAGTGTGCATACAACAGGCTCCTTCATCCCCCCCACCCCCCCCCCCCCCACAGCAAAGAAATACTTTTTTTTAAAAGGAAAATGTTATGAAATAAAGTTAATATACAAACTTGCCTGACCCAGCAGTTCCTACACACGTCTGGATCACATTCCCTGTCTGCAGCAAAGCACGGACATTGACGACTTCGACATTGACTTTTAGCACAATGACAGCCTCTAAATCGATTTTTGCAACTCTTAGGACATCTGCATGTATATCTAAGTGTCAGAAGAAATTATGCAACACAAAGACCAAACGCTTATGCAACTGTAATACAGATAGAACACAAACAATCACACCGAGGCACACAGTGCACAGAGATTATGAAATCTAACTACTTCAGTATTTTGCCAATTATAGAAATGAACAAAGTATGCAAAATGAATACTGTGTCAAACTGTCAATATTAAGTTCTGTAGAAAGTGAGGACTGATAACACCACAGGGAGATTCAGGACAACAGGTTTTTGATTGTCATATGACTCACGTACAATATAAACAAATGACAGTTTAGTGAAATGCGCACTCTAGTTTTAATACGGGTGAAAAGCTAAAGACTGACCCACAATACTTCTCACAGCAAGTCCCGTTTATAAGACATGCACACTGTTTTCCACAAGCAGTTTGGCAACCGCATGGATTATACTGCCGGCATGGCTGGTCTTTCCTCTCTGAAATCCGCTTCCTAATGGAATGGTAGGCGGCAGACTTCCAAGTATATTTCAAGCGACGAACTTTGCCCCTCCTACGCAAAAACCTTGATCTTCTTCTTACTTCATTGTTGCCCTGTCAGAAGTTCAAGTATACCCACCAAATTACAAATGAGAAAAAAATCACTTGTTGACCAAAGTCATGTCGTGCGATACAAATTAGCAAAATAAAACCACTAACCATAGCTCCATTAAATTCAAACTTGGAATAGCCTTCACCAAGGGAATTTGCTCCCTCACCCCCTAGACAGGATAGCCTATTCTCAGAGCAAGTCATATATTGATAAACTTCCCAACATGTCTTCAGGCCATTTAGAAGGTTTCTAGCAATTAAGCAGCTGTCATGACAAATTCAAACCACTTTTAGAAGGAGAATCAATATACTAGTTATAAGAATGAACTTCTGGAAAGAATGTTCAAAGTTGGCAACTTACATCTCGCAAAACAATTGCAAGTTGAACTTTAAACACAGCAAAACAAAGAGAAAAACCTGGTTTCAAGGAATCCAAAGTGCAACTCACAAACATTTGGATGAAATTAACGTTCATGCTCAAACTTTTAAGAGAAACTGACGGGACAATAAGCATTGTAACGAGAATCAATCTGATTTTGCCAGGAAATATGCTAGAACTTCAAAAGCCAAGAAAATCTTCAACAAAAGCAAACTGATTTGAGAAATGTCATTGAAAATTACTTTTTTATTCGTGACTTGAACATAGTACTGCAAAACCAACAAATTTGTCGGAAATTTCTTTCAAGAAGCCTCAAGCTAAAAGATCAAAATAATAAACCAAGAAATTCATTGAATGACCAATGCAAAGTAAAACAAACTCACAAAAAATCAAATAGCCATTTGGACATCCAGGTGACATATGGAATATTGAGCATAAATGAAATCACTAATAAAAAATTAAAAAGTAAGTTCAAAAAGAGAATAAAAACTGAACATATCCACCAACCTTTTCATGCCAAAAATCTCAACACCTTTCTCAAAAAGGCCTTTCTCAACAGCTTTCCAAGATTTATAGTCACTTAATTCTTGTTTAAAGATGTTCTCATCTACAAACTCTTCTTTCGTCAATGTGTCATCACTGCTGCACGTTAGTGGATCTGTGATCATATCACTTGACGGACCCCCAGCAGCTTCACCCTCTACTAAAGTATGACTATCCTGAACTGGCAAATCCTTCCTCCGAGACCTTCCAGTGGTTAGAGATTTTGCTTTCTTATGTGAAGAAGAAGCAGCATCTTTGTTGCCTTTACGAGAACAAGACCTTAATTTGATATCATTTTGCGAGAAACGTCCACTCACCATGGAATCAGAATCAGAAGCCACCATCTTCTTTTGTCTTTTCTGCATGCATAGTAGAACACGTTCAGCAATACGTTTAGTGTTCCTCCTAGAAGTTCCACCCTTTCCAGCAAGCTTAGTCTTGAGGGGTGACAAGTGGGCGGTAGAAGTGCTTTCCTGCTGAGGTCCAATCTCAGAGCCACTGCTCTCTGAAACGTTTTTAGCATTTGATGAAGCACTTTCACTTGGACAGGACTTTCCCTTCTTTCTAGTGGATGGACCACAAGACTTCTTCCTAGATGATGCCAGAGTGCCAGCACCAGCAGATAAACACACCAAATTATCATCAATATCACACTTCGTTGGAGAATTCACCATAGCATTTCTTTCTGCCTTCAGAATCAGACATGAATCATTTAAAGATGCTTAAATATTTTCTCGGAAGTTATGCAAGGAATAAATCATGAACTAGAAGGATCATATTAATCAGCCAACATACCATTCTATAGCATTGTGGACCACATGGTACATTTTCCTCGTCTGGATGACTCCACGCAGGTGGTTTCTCAGCCTGACATTATTGGTATTAGCATGTAAGTGCCATCACATAAATGAAAACCATCAAACTGTCAGCTTTAAAGGATCAACTTACAGGAAAAACAAGATCTTGCGAACATCCATGTAATCTGCAATCAAATACCTGCCAACCAAAAACAAAAGTGGGAACCGAAATAAGTACAAAGAGTTGGCATGATATAACTTTAGAACTGAACAGTACAAGGAAGGTGCTTACAAGACATCGACGACAGAATAGGTTGTCAAAAGAATCCAGAGCTGCATCAACATCTTTGTCCAGAAAGGCATTCATAATTGGTGCCTCATTACTCCCATTCTCTTCCTTAACAATAACTTCATATCTTGCCTGTATAAGATGTTTGATTGTGTTTCATATCTGTGTAAAGCCAGCACAAAGCAAATGGGAAACGGCTGGTCCAAAGCTTACACCATGACCAGTTTATATAAATGGCATACAAGAAACCACAGAATTAATGGAAAAAATCAAAACAAACATTATGGAAAGGGAAGCAGCTCCTAGCCCATATAGAAATCTCCAATCATCATGTCCAAGAGGACATGGGTTCAATTCCCATAACTTAATTTCCCCCACCCTGTGCCCAGTAATGAGCCTTATCCTTTTAAAAAAGAACACGAAAAAGGCATGTGAATAGACAACAAACAAAGAACGAACAATGCCAAGATTTCCTCATATGTGCATACCTTGACTTCATCTGAGCTTCTAGAAAAGCAATTTGCTAGTGCTTCCAGCACAACATTGGATATGCCAACTTCTTTTATGGTCATCCTAGAAGAACAACATAAAAAGATGATCGGCTTCGTAATACATGCATAATTTAAACAAGGAAAATAATTATCTAAATAACATTCATGAAATGCTTAAAGAATATAACAAAATTATGACAACAGCACTTGGATATTCTTTTGACAACAAGGATAACATTATCAATTAATCTGGCACAAAATCATACTAAGACTTTGTACACGTAAATTGACTTCCAAACACAAAAGAAAATATAAGGAGAATGCAAATGCATTATGATATAAAGATGCAGAAATTTCCATGCAATGCATATATAACCAACTATAAACAAATTGTGAGGGATCACTCTTGAGCCATTATGCTAAAACAACCAGTAGAGAAAACAAAAGAAAGGCATCAAAGACCACACGATCATACACCAATTAGCTAGCACAATTATACCGACCGAAGAATATAATCTTCAAACTCTGCAAAATCTCTCTTTTCCTCTTCTTCTTCAATTGCTTCCTCCTCACTGTCACTACATATTAGTGCTTCACCACCATTTTGGTCATAATAAATTCTCCTTCGACCCACCACCGATTGATCCTCGGTCATTCTTTGGTTTCTGCACCATAATATTACATTTTATAATACATTGAGCAAGAAAAAAATCAACTAAAAGAAATTATAAAATGTTACGAGATCTATAAATCCTTGTACTGCTCTACCATCTCCAAATCTCCACCACATAGATAAAATGATGTTAAAAACAGTTAGATTAGGGTTATTTTTCGTAAATATAAAGATAAGTCAAACTCCTTTATTTGATCAACTAGATTATGTTTCCTCATTAAATATAGTTCACAAAGTACATTTATCCCTAAATGCAGTTCAACCCTAGACCATTTTTTTTGTCGGGGGTGGCAGTGAGATGCAACAAAGGAGGGAAAAGTAGTATACAGAGCACAACTACATTTATCCCTAAACGCAGTTCAACCCTAGACCATTTTTTTGTCGGGGGCGGTGGTGAGATGCAACAATGGGTTGAATTAGAGGGGTTACACTAAAATCACCACTTTCAGCGCAAGAAAAAAAAAATGAGAATGCATGTAATTAACTATTATATACGTATAACATACCTGTCTAAAAAAATCCATGTAGTATAAGGTGGTAGTTTTTTCACTTCTGTGAGCTTAACGGGCCGAACAGCACTCCTAACTGGAATACTGGATCCTAAAAGAACGGCTGCAGAAGCATGACCATCATCATGAGGGTTATGGCCATCGTTGTCTTCATTACTTACATTGTTACCACTGTGCTTAACAAGTGCATCTTTCTGCCTCTTTGTCAATAGATCTACATTACTGTCACTATCGCTAAACCGGGAATTTCTTCTTTCTTTTGACGATGTATAGAGATGGTTTGTAACAGCAATCAGCTTCTGCCTATTCTCTTCCATCTTATTCTGGTTGAGATCACAAGGCAAACAAACTTGTGAGTACGTTATGAAGACTAATTTAGAAAAGGGCAGTAGATAAACCAGCCACAATCCAGTTCCGTATGAATGCACCTTAATCGAAACTTGGTGCAAATCCCCAAATTGCTTCTTCAAAGAACCTATAAGAGACGAGATCTCCTCAATAGTTGGAGATGTCTCATGTGGTTTTGTCCCCTGCAATTAATGAACATATTTTAGATCAATTACAACAAAAATTAGGTTTCATCTGGCAAGCAACATAAGTTATAAATTAAATTAGAACCATAAAACAAATATTAATGAACCATTATGCAAACCACTATGACAAACTTCAGCTTAAACCAAGCATTCTAAGTTTTTTTTTTTTTTTCTAATAATAATCTGCAAAGTGCATAAATCAATAATTATGTGGAATCCCCACTGTGAAACTTCTTCCGCTGCAATTCAATTTACCCAAGTATTTTTATATGACAATAGAATCACTAAATTATCCGGCAGAAGTTGAACTGAATTGGACTAATATGATCACATGGTTCGCAAGTTGCTTAATCGAAATAAAAACCAATCCAAAATTGTTATGATGCAAATGGCTCGGAATAATCTACATTGTGCATATTCTGAGACAAACTCATTTATCGCAGGTCACAGTGAATCTCACGAGACGCGATCGAGTACCGACCAGTCGAACGGATGCCCAATTTCAAACTAAAAAAATAGATGCCGATCGTAGAAACTCCAGGGGAGCAAATTCATAAAGAGAGAAACGAAAAGTCAAAAATCCGATACCGTAAGGTCCAATGGGAGCTCCGATCTGCTGGTGGACGCCATTGACGGGGATGGAGGGAGAAAAACAGGCAGAAACCCGAATCGAGAAAGGGGCTCCGGATCAGGATCAGGATCCGAATCATGCGGATGAAGAGGAGATAAAAAAGCGAGAGAATTTGGCGGGCCGTGTTGAAACCCTAAGGGAGTGCCCAATAACATGTATTCAATTTGGGGACATTGGGTTTAAGATTTTATGGCGTTTCAATTGGGAGCTTTCCTATTAATTAAATAAGATTAAGTAGACCTAATAGAATTTTAAACCGGAAATCGCGAATTGGACTTTAATGTGTTGGTGGGAAAGGCAACGTGGCACCGAATTTTGAATTATATACTGTTCAAAATATCATGTTTGAACTTTGAACATTCTTCTTATAATTTTATTTTTTTTTAATAAAAGCAGTGTTGTTTTTAGACGGAATGGATGACTAATTAAAATATTTGTAAGTTAAAATATGATTGTATATAGTACTTTAATATAACAATAAAGATAAATTAGTAATTTAAATCATTTTTTTATTTTTTTATTTTATCTCCAAACATGAGATAGCGAAAAATATTCTTCCTTCTCTTTTCTTCATTTCCCTAAATTTTTCAATCCAAACATACTCAAAACTCCAATTTGAAAAAGACAAAACCACAATTTATACCTACCAATTTAAAACGAGCAGTCATTTTATGCAAAATTTTTCACAAATTTTACAAAATATAAGGCTCATATATATACCCAGAAAGAACGTTATATAGTCTATTTAGGGTGAGCTTTATTTACACATCAGTTTTTATCAATTACACCCCATAAGAATTTAAAATAACTAATTACACCCTAAATAACCAAAAACAAACACATTTATTAAATACATCCCAATGACAAAAACCATAGCAAACAACAATTTTTTTTTATCAAAAGACAAAAAATCCACTACAAAGATCAGCACCACTCAAGTAGTAGGGGCCAAAACCAACAAACCCATAATTGACAGTACAACACAAGTGGCTATGATTATTATCAAAAACCGTAAGTGCACACTCATCATCGTCCTTGATAGAGAAGCTGAAGTTATCGATTAGTTATTTCCGAGAGAATCCACACAAGCTTCTTGAGAACAATGAGTATAGACGAAGGATGTCGGGAAGATTATGGAGATCAAGAATTGGATGCCAGAGATAAGTTACAAGTCAGGTTTGGAGTGAGGTGTATTAATCCTATTCCTAGAAAAACAAATGGTCAAAGGTAAATTAACTAAAATTGAGGTGCAATTAGTAAAAACTTGTGTGTAAATAGAGCTCGCCTCTATTTAGTACCCAACCGTCTCTCATACTTCTGTTGGGCTTGAAGATCAGCTAAAAGGCCCATATTCGTCATTTGTCTTATTTTGGGCCCTAGTATTTCTTGTATCATCTTCAATTGAGCTTCACCCCATCATAATGCGACACACACTGCCATTGGCATTGAGTTTTAAATTAAAACCGATTAATACTGACTATTCACAAATATATATATACACAAACATACTCTATTGGTTTCATCATTCATGCAAAAATATAAAAGCTTAATGTGACTGCAAGAATCAATATCATATGTTCATTACGCAATGAACTCTTTTTTATGACCACTTTAAATATATTCAATATTTGGTTAAAAATACATAAACCAAAGCTTAACCCATAAAAAAAAAGCACACGTCATAATTAACGTGACTTATAAGTTACACTGCTACAACTTTATTATTGAGTCACATGTGAGCTTACATATGTTCTCTCCCGAAAAAATCGATAATGCATAGAGAAGCATGAAATTCTTGTCCCACAAATAAAGTAATACTTGTATCTTATATTATGGTTGCAATTCTCATGTTGTGAATTAAATTGTTGTGATTCTACATTTTGATAATGAATTGTGCTTGTTTGATTAGTTGTATTATATAGGGCGTATAAACGAGAAGTGGTTTAGTTAAGTTACACATATGTGTACCTAAGGTTCGATTTCAATGAGAAGCAAAATTTTCAATTGTATTTCAAAAAAAGTATATTTTGTTGGGCCTGGGCTTCAATAAATATCATGGTAGTAATTAGTTTTTTCCTTCAAAATAAGAGCCACGAAAATCATGATTTTGATTCCACGACAAGTCGACAAATGGACTGATGGAAAATAAATATTTTCTTAAATGGAAAATAATAAATATTTACTAACAAACAATAAAAAAAATCCTCTCGATGACTAGGTGTCAAACAGCTTTGAAAGTGATATTAATATGTCATTTTCTATATTAATATTATAGTTCAGGACCATTATTGCCGGTGGACAAAAAGAAAACAAATATATTATTGTTTGGATAAGGCATCTCTTACACTAAGCACAGCCATGAACCCAGAAATGTGAGAAGGACGACTGTGACTGCTTACCCCTAAACGCTTCTTCTCTCCCAACCTCCAAGTAAGTCCTCCTTGGCCCTTCTCATTGATGCTTGTGTTTTAGATATATCTCCCCTTTTTCGCCATCTTTAGTGTCACACGTATGCCAAATCGGTTAGATGTGGCTTGGTGAAGTACTAGATAATGGGCACATGACAAGTGGTATTGGAGTCAAAACCCATGTTTACGCATGTGAGTGTGTCTGACCGTCATATTACGGGTCAGGCAGTGTAAAGGGTTATCTACCCATCTCGTAAAAACGATTACCAAGGAGAAAGCCTAAGCAGGTGAAAAACTCAAGTAGAGTGCAGCTGATGCACCCTCGCTCACTTTTTATTCTCCTCACACGTTAATTATATATGTATGAAGAAGAACAAGCCGTGTTGAACTCCACCAAGAAAAAGAACACAGAGACAAATCAAACACCAATTTGCTTCAAGTACACACCACACATATATATGTTTGTCCTATTCAATTACCTATTCTTCCGTGAGTCCCATATCTTCATCAATATATTTTTTTTCATAAAAATACTAACTGGTGTATGAGTCCATGACAAGTCACCAAACCAGTTGTTGATGGGCTGAGTTTGACTTGGGTCTCACTTGGTAGGCTTGGGCCTAGTCTAGTGGGATGGACTGACATTTGGGTCATGTATAATTAGGCCCATCACGAGGATATCATAGAAATTCCTGTGTTCCAAAATTTTCTCATGTATATGGTAATTCCTTGGAAGTTCTCTTGGGTTGGAAGTTTCTTTACTTGGAAACCTTGGGTTTATGATTATTGTGTTTTACATATATGCATGGCAGGGAAAGAAATTGTGAAGATAGGGAACTATGGAGGTTATATTAATCTCAACCAGTATAGTTAAAGCAGAAACTAGCCCACAGCCAATTAGCAAAATTGAATTGACTCCATGGGATCTCCAGCTCCGCCCACTAGAGACCATTCAAAAGGGACTACTGTTTCACAAACCCGAACCACCGCAAGAGACGAATAGCTTAATCCAGCATCTTAAAACCTCCCTCTCCCGCACGCTCTACTTCTTTCCCCCACTTGCAGGTCGCCTTTCCATCATCGAACACGAAGACAACACAGGCTCCTTTTCCATTGATTGCAATAATACTGGAGCCCTTTTTGTTCATGCTGTAGCTGATAGTGTGACTATTGCTGATATCCTGGAACCCATATATGTTCCGAGTCTACTGTATTCATTTTTCACATTAAATGGAGTTAAGAATTATGAGGGTGTTTCGAAACCTGTACTTGGAGTACAGGTGACTGAGTTTGTGGATGGTATCTTTATTGGTTGCACCCGCCAACCATGTTGGTTGCTGATGGCCCAACATTTTGGAATTTCTTCAACTCTTGGGCTGAAATCTCTCGAGGGTTTGATGTATTATCAAAGCCTCCCTCTTTTAATCGCGGGTTTCTAGAGGGTCTTGATTGTCCAATTCGGGTTCCCTTTTCGATTCCTCACAAACAGAATTCCTTGACATCTGCTGAACCTCTGCATTTGCGAGACAGAGTATTTCATTTTAGTAAAGAAAAAATTGGTGAACTCAAGTCAAGAGCGAATGCTGAGATCGAGACTAGTAGCATCTCCTCTCTACAATCACTTCTGGGTCATATTTGGCGATCTTTCACTCGCAGTAGTGATGGACTTCATCCTGATCAAGAGACGTGCATTAATTTAGCAGTTGGAGTCAGATCAAGGTTAAATTCAATACCTCAGCAGTATTTTGGAAATGCAGCTCAGTATGCGGCTACAACTTCAAAAGTGAGCGTCATACTTGAGGGCGGACTTGGCTACGCGGCTTGGGAAATTAACAAGATGATCGCATTGCAAACAGAAGAGACGTTGTGGAACTTTTTCGAGTCTTGGATAAGAAACCCAATGCTTCCAACAATAGAGAAACTTGTCAAAACTGGTACTTTGGGCATAAGCAGCTCACCGCGCTATGATATTTATGGCAATGACTTTGGGTGGGGAAGGCCAATTGCAGTGAGAAGTGAGGTTGCAAACAAGTCCAGGGGAAAAATAACAGTATTTCCAGGAGCAGAGGAAGGGAGTGTGGACATTGAAGCTTGTCTTCCACTTGAAATATTGCAGGCTATCGCAAGTGATGCAGAGTTCATGAATGCTGTCTCCATCTAATCTTCGTCAACTAAGACATCTTCGCAATTGCTGTTTGAATTGTTATCTTATCAATTGGTTATTTGAGATAAAACCAAGTTTGTTTTATATTTCCCTTGAAACAGAGACTCTACGCAATAATGAAAATCTAGCCTAAGAGATTTTATAATGAATTTAGGTCTCTTAGATTGAACCCACTTCATATCTTTCGACCAACTCCCGAGAGCAGCTTTTGCTAAAACTCGAGCTGTTTTCTGAAAAATCGTTTTAGATATGAAACTTTTGAGTATGTGTCTTTAATCTAATGTCTTTTCTCAGTCACTTGGACTCAAAAAAATGGTTTGGAAACACCCTCAAAATTTTTAATCCCATTTAATGGTAAAAATGAGTGTATATTGGATCCAGGAAATCCACAAGAGTCGCACCATCAGTTACTGCATGAACAAAATAGGCTCCAGCATAATGGAGTAGTCTTGTTAAGGTGGGAAATGGCACGTATTGGAAGTACTGTTGGTTTTAATATTTTCTTTGCAATACTGTCCATCTGGCCTTGTATACAACGAACTGGACCTGGAGACATTGGTTTGAATTATGGTACTCAAATCTGGAAGTTAAAAAAAATTATTTTCATAGCTAAAATAGTGCCAAAACGATTAAGAATCATGGTACTTTTTTTGAAGAAAAGATTACTTACTGTCTTACCACATAGCTTAATTACTCAAGTCAGATAGAGTATAGTTGCTCAGACAAACACAACCATTTAAATCACAACATGCATAAACAGCGACTTCCAAGCATAATAACTGACCAAGTTATCCATGGTTGAAGAAGGTATCCATATTACTTGACCAATATTAGATGGAGACAGCATTCATGAACTCTGCATCACTTGCCATAGCCTGCAATATTGCGGGTGGAAGAGAAGCTTCGATGTCCACACTCCCTTCCTCTGCTCCTGGAAATACTGTTATTTTCCCCCTGGACTTGTTTGCAACCCCACTTCTCACTGCAATTGGCCTTCCCCAACCAAAGTCATTGCCATAAATATCATAGAGCGGTGAACTGCTTGTGGCCAAAGTACCAGTTTTGAGGACTTTCTTCAACAGTGGACATGGGTTTCTTATCCAAGACTCGAAAGAGTTCCATAACGTCTCTTCTGTGTGCAATGCAATCATCTTGTTCATTTCGAAAGCCGCATAGCCAAGTCCACGCTCAAGTATGTCGCTCACTTTTGAAGTTGTAGCCTCATACTGAAGTGCATTTCCAAAATACTGCTGAGGTATTGACTTTACTCTTGATCTCGCTCCAATTGCTAAATAAATGCATGTCTCTTGATCAGGATGAAGTCCATCACAGCTGCGAGTGAAAGATCGCCAAATATGAGCCAGAAGTGATTGTAGAGAGGAGATGCTACTAGTCCCAATCTCAGCATTCGCTCTTGATTTGAGTTCACCAATTTTTTCTTTACTGAAATGAAATATTCTGTCTTGCAAATGCAGAGGTTCAAGAGATGTCAAGGAACTCTTCTTGTGAGCAATTGAGAAGGGAATGCGAATGGGACAATCAAGACCATCTAGAAACTCACGATTAAAAGAAGGCGGCTTTGATAATACATTAAACCCTCGAGAGATTTCAGCCCAAGAGTTGAAGAAATTCCAAAACGTTGGGCCATCAGCAACAACATGGTTGGCACTACAACCAATAAAGATACCATCCACAAGCTCAGTCACCTGTACTCCAAATACAGGTTTCGAAACACCCTCATAATTTCTAACGCCATTTAATGTGAAAAATGAGTATAGTAGACTCGGAACATATATGGGTTCCAGGATATCAGCAATAGTCACACCATCAGCTACAGTATGAACAAAAAGGACTCCAGTATTATTGCAATCAATGGAAAAGGAGATTCTGTTGTCTTTGTGTTCGATGATGGAAAGGTGACCTGCAAGTGGGGGAAAGAAGTAGAGTGTGCGGGAGAGGGAGGTTTTAAGATGCTGGATTAAGCTATTTGTCTCTTGCGGTGGTTTGGGTTTGTGAAACAGTAGTCCCTTTTGAATGGTCTGTAGTGGGAGGAGCTGGAGATCCCATGGAGTCAATTCAATTTTGCTAATTGGCTGTGGGCTAGTTTCTGCTTTAACTGTACTGGTTGAGATTAATATAACCTCCATAGTTCCCTATCTTCACAGTTTCTTTCCCTGCCATGCAAATATGTAAAACTCAATAATCATAAACCCAAGGTTTCCAAGTAAAGAAACTTCCAACCCAAGAGAACTTCTAAGCAATTATCATACATATGAGAACTTTAAAACACATGAATTTCCACGATATTCTGCATGATTAGAGCCCTAATCAAGTAAATGGGTTCATAATTATATTCAGATCCAGGTCTTCATCAACAAGCCTATGAAAACATCATCATACTCGAATAAAGGAACGAACAGAAAAATTACCACAACAGGCGAGTTTGCTAAAGAGCTTACCAGACAATAGGGCAAATCAGAGTGGGTTTCCACATTTTATATCTTCCAAAGCAAACCTAAATCAAGGTTTCGAACAATTTATTTCAAATTCTCATAGTCCTTAGAGACCTCCTCAACGATTGTATTTGGAGGTGAAACCCAAAATAGAGTTGTAGCTTTGAGACTCTGACTTTAAATTAAACGCATATACGAGAGAAAATAGCAAAAAAGAAAAAAGCTTGAAGATTACCCAGAAAGCTTGAATCTTTAGAGTCCATGAAAACCAAGTAATTAATAGAGAATTTTTTGGTTTTGATAAAAGGGAAGAACAGGGGAAACATACTTCCCAATCTCTCCTACTTCTGGCCAGAAAGGCACTATAAAATTATGGTGGATGTCTAATATTCAAAATCAACAAACATTTCACATATCAATTACAAGATGAGAAAAATCTAAAACACAAGAAGCAATTACAAGGGCCAAGAAGAAGGACTTACCTGGAAAGTTGGGAGAGAAGAAGCGTTTAGGGGCAGGCCGTCACAACTCACAATCCTAGCTTATCAGATTTTGAAAGATTTACTTATTATCAGAGGATCCTCTAGCTCATACTTCATACTCCATTGTCGACTTGTCGTGGAATCAAAAGCACCTAGCTATAATTTTAAAGGAAAAAAGTAATTAATACTCCAACAAAGCTTGATTAATTATTGAGACCCGGGCCCAACAAAATATAATCAATCAAACAAGCACAATAAATTATCAAAATGAATTACTGATGGTGGTGTAACCCCGTCACTCCATTTGACGTTTCTTTCTTGTAATTCCGCAGTGAAGAATATTAAATTCTGTGTTACAATATTGCAGAACATATATCTTTTATCAAAGATGTGGCTGCAACTCAGCCTCCCAAGCATTTGCCTCATCTGTTGAGAATGCTCAAAACAAGTGGTAATTACGCTCCTCTTAGTTGGCAAATCTCGTTTAATAGTTGTTTTCTTTTCTCAGTATATCTTTACGAGATTCTTGGCAATCTTCTGTATTGTGAGCTCAGTTGTCCAATGAAGTTGAAATTAGCTTCCTGGGGTATAAATTTATTGTTTATTATATTTCTGCGTTTTTGTTCTATTATGTGGAATTTCTATATATCATGGTCTGTCTGTTAACAGGTGAATCAATTATTTCTCCTGGAGCAAAACAAGGGACAATACCCCTTGCCATCCCATTGGCAAAGAACAGCTCAGGTATCAATAAAGCGTGGAAAATGTTTGAATTTTAGGGGGGGGTGTGGTTTCCTTGCTCATAGGTGTTATGACTGCCCTACTAAGGTGGCAGAGACTTGCATATTTCTGATCTTTCCCTGCATTAAGCATGATTGAACTTCTTTCATACCATAGGATGGAGATGCCAGTTGTGGAGATCCGTAAACATGGAGTTTGGCTCCTGGCAAAGAATGTAAGTGAAGTGGACATACCATTTTACACGTAACACACATCTTTGTACTTTGTTGAAAAGCCCTCTACCGCACGTTCACAGGGACTGTCTATATTTCTCTACACATCATGATTTATTGATTTGTATGTTCCATCTCCTCCGTGCACAGGTGGATCAATTGATTCACGGAATCCTGGTTAAGGTGGGAAATAGCATGTATTGGAAGTACTGTTGGTTTTCATATTTTCTTTAAAATACCGTCCATCTGGCCTTGTATACAATGAACTGGACTTGAAGACATTGGTTTGAATTATGGTACCCAAATCTGGAAATAAATAAAAAAATAAATTGTTTTCATAGCTAAAATAGTGCCAAAACGATTAAGAATCATGGCACTTTTTTTGAAGAAAAGATTACTTACTACATAGCTTAATTACTCAAGTCAGATAGAGTATACTTGCTCAGACAAACACAGCCATTTAAATCACAACATGCATAAATAGAGACTTCCAAGCATAATAACCGACCAAGTTATCCATGGTTGAAGAAGGTATCCATATTACTTGACCAATATTAGATGGAGACAGCATTCATGAACTCTGCATCACTTGCCATAGCCTGCAATATTTCAAGTGGAAGACAAGCTTCGATGTCCACACTCCCTTCCTCTGCTCCTGGAAATACTGTTATTTTCCCCCTGGACTTGTTTGCAACCCCACTTCTCACTGCAATTGGCCTTCCCCACCCAAAGTCATTGCCATAAACATCATAGCGCGGTGAACTGCTTGTGCCCAAATTACCAGTTTTGTCAAGTTTCTCCAACATTGGAGATGGGTTTCTTATCCAAGACTCGAAAGAGTTCCACAACTTCTCTTCTGTGTGCAATGCAATCATCTTGTTCATTTCGAAAGCCGCATAGCCAAGTCCACGCTCAAGTATGTCGCTCACTTTTGAAGTTGTAGCTTCAAACTGAACTGCATTTCCAAAATACTGCTGAGGTATTGACTTTACTCTTGATCTGGCTCCAATTGCTAAATAAATGCATGTCTCTTGATCAGGATGAAGTCCATCACAGCTGCGAGTGAAAGATCGCCAAATATGAGCCAGAAGTGACTGTAGAGAGGAGATGCTACTAGTCCCAATCTCAGCATTCGCTCTTGATTTGAGTTCACAAATTTTTTCTTTACTGAAATGAAATACTCTGTCTCGCAAATGCAGAGGATCAGCAGATGTCAAGTAACTCTTCTTGTGATCAATTGAGAAGGGAATGCGAATGGGACAATCAAGACCATCTAGAAACTCGCGATTAAAAGAAGGCGGCTTTGATAATACATTAAACCCTCGAGAGATTTCAGCCCAAGAGTTGAAGAAATTCCAAAATGTTGGGCCATCAGCAACAACATGGTTGGCAGTGCAACCAATAAAGATACCATCCACAAGCTCAGTCACCTGTACTCCAAATACAGGTTTCGAAACACCCTCATAATTCTTAACGCCATTCAATGTGAAAAATGAGTATAGTAGACTCGGAACATATATGGGTTCCAGGATATCAGCAATTGTCACACCATCACCTACAGCATGAACAAAAGGGACTCCAGAATTATTGCAATCAATGGAAAAGGAGCTTGTGTTGTCTTCGTGTTCGATGATGGAAAGGCGACCTGCAAGTGGGGGAAAGAAGCAGAGCGTGCGGGAGAGGGAGGTTTTAAGATGCTGGATTAAGCTATTTGTCTCTTGCGGTGGTTTGGGTTTGTGAAATAGTAGTCCCTTTTGAATGGTCTCTAGTGGGAGGAGCCGGAGATCCCATGGAGTCAATTCAATTTTGCTAATTGGCTGTGGGCTAGTTTCCACTTTAACTGTACTGGTTGAGATTAATATAATCTCCATAGTTCCCTATCTTCACAATTTCTTTCCCTGCCATGCAAATATGTAAAATTCAATAATCATAAACCCAAGGTTTGCAAGTAAAGAAACTTCCAACCCAAGAGAACTTCTACGCAATTATCATACATATGAGACCTTTAAAACACATGAATTTCTACGATATTCTGCATGATTAGAGCCCTAATCAAGTAAATGGGTTCATAATTGTATTCAGATCCAGGTCTCCATCAACAAGCCTACGAAAACATCATACTCAAATGAAGAAAGGAACCAACAGAAAAATTACCACAACTGGCGAGTTTGCCAAAGAGTTTACCAAACAATAGGGAAACGATGTGGGAAATGCCTTATAATTTATATGGACAAGCCCCTCCCTTACTATTAACAAGGCATTTTTCTAGGCTTGATTGAGTTGGGCCTAAGGAGAAACAAAGCCGTGCGAGTCCGACGTATTCACGGGAACTGGACGACCTAAAATGGACAATATTGTTGGTGTGTATGGGGGTGTGGATTTACAACAAAATCATAGTGGGTTTCGCTTGGTCCACATTTTATATCTTACAAAGCAAAACCCAAATCAAGGTTTTGAGCAATTTATTCCAAATTCTCATAGTCCTTAGAGACCTCCTCAACGATTGTATTTGGATGTGAAACCCAAAATAGAGTTGTAGCTTTGAAACTTGGACTTTAAATTAAACGCATATATGAGAGAAAATAGAAAGAAAAGAAAGAAGCTTGAAGATTACCCAGAAAGCTTTAATCTTTAGAGTCCATGTAAGCCAAGTAATTAATAGAGAATTTTGGTTTTGATAAAAGGGAAGAACAGGGTAAACATACTTCCCAATCTCTTCTACTTCTGCCCAGAAAGGCACTATAAAATTACGGTGGATGTCTAATTTTCAAAATCAACATACATTTTACATATATTCATGTCACTGAAGATGGCGAAAAAAGATGAGAAATATCTAAAACACAAGAAACAATGACAAGGGCCAAGAAGAAGGACTTACTTGGAAAGTTGGGAGAGAAGAAGCGTTTTAGGGGCAGGCCGTCGCAACTCGCAACTCGCAATCCTTATCAGATTCTCTCACATTTCTGGGCATTCCAGCTTATTTAATAATCGATAGGATCATTCAATGTTTGTAAGTAAATATTTATTATTATTTTTTCTATTTAAATAAATTATTTTTTTGGAAAGATTTACTTATTATCAGAATTCAGAGGCTCCACTCGTCCAATGTCGACTTGTCGTGGAATAATTATTGAAACCCAGGCACAACGTGAATTTCGTGTTTCTTCTGGTAAATGCCCCACATCGAATTGATTTGAATACATAATATCTATGCTATATATAAAAGCAGAGGGTCTAACCAATTGCTTTCTTTATTTAACACTTTGATAACCTATATCTTTATTTAACACACTTTGACAATTTATTTGTAAGATTTGAAGAAACTGAAGAAACGAGATACAGGGAATAAATCTTTTGTTATTTCATCAAGTGATAGTTGTGTACATATATAGTTGATTCTAGTTGACTAAAATACATACAGACTTTAATTGTGTATATCACCACGAATCAATCAGTGTTGATTGAGTCAATTAGACTTGATTGGTGGAGATATGAGTGGAGAAGACTTAGGCTTGTTTCTAGGAGAGAATGACGGGCTTGTGGATGAAGACTTATCATTGAGTCAATTAGACTTGATTGGTGGAGATATGAGTGGAGAAGACTTAGGCTTGTTTCTAGGAGAGAATGACGGGCTTGTGGATGAAGACTTATCAAGATTAACTTGTCACATGAATTCATAAGAATTCTCTATTTCTCATCTTTCAAAAAAGCTCTATATATATTAATTGCCATATTGAAATTGAATTTTTTTTAAAAAGATTTATTTACACATTCAATTACAAAACATTTCAAAACCAATAATATAAATTGTTCTTTAATTACACTATAAATATGAAATATATAAAATTATATTTATATAATTTTATAAATATGCGTATTATAAAATTTTAAAAATATATTTTTTAATCTCATTTAAAAAAAATAACAATTTTGGTATGAATACTTTTAAGATTTTACTTTAATGTAAAATGGAATCAACACTAACCTCTTTATAGAACAAAAATAAAAATATAAAATATAATAGAATCAATAAAAATCAAGAGAGATATATTGAAGGGTTATAACTTTTGGCCAACTAAAGACAAAAAAATGACAATGAAATGTGATTAAAAATATCAAAAACTCAAAGAGATTTAATAAAAAAATAAATTTTAAAAAATAGTACTGTAGTGGACAATTGGATGACTTCAATTATATTTGATACAATTTCTCATAAATAATTACTAAAAATCAAATTGACAATCAAAATAATTACTCTCCCCAATAAAAAAAACTTGAGTAAAGAAATTAAAACAAAACATAAAATATGAAATGCAACATTTAAAAGAATATAAATTAAACAAAAAAAACCGCGCATCGCGTAGGATTTCAATTATAAAAAAAAACTTGAGTAAATAAATTAAAACAAAACATAAAATATGAAATGCAACATTTAAAAGAATATGAATTAAACAAAAAAAAACCACACATCATGTAGGATTTCGACTAGAGTCCCCTCTTATACTAATAAGGTATGTTTTAAGTTTAAATGAGTTGTGCTTAACCGATTTGCTCCAACTTGATATATCGAGAATTGTACAACTTAAAATGTATAATAATTTCTCTTCAGTAAGAAAGCAATAGTCGCTTTTATCCAATAAGCAAAGCCAATTCCGCCACTGGTAGTTAATGCAAGCAATTAATGCAAAAATAGCCAACTGGAAAGCAATAGTCTTAATTGTGCCCTCAGAGATATGTGTGGGCAATCAGTTTCTTAGTTGGGGGCCACAGAGACGGGTGCCGGGGCTCTGCTGTAATAAAATTACAGCAGGCCCTGTTGTAATAGTAATTTAAGATAAAAAAAAAATTTTATTTTATTTTGAAAAAATTATAGATGTGTAGTTTACGGTCTAACGAATCTAACGATATATTTTTTGTTCAAAACAAAAATCGTATGCTACATGAAAAATGCTTAACAATTTTAGACCGTCGGATATAAACTCAAAACATTCGGTGTCTGGATCAAGATGAATTTGATTTTTGTTTCAAACAAAAAAATATAATTGGGTTCGTTAGATCATAAACTACACATTTATAATTTTTTCAAAATAAAATAAAAAAATTTTGTCATCCAAAACATCTACAGCGGGGTCTGTTGTAGTAAAAACTACAGCAGACCCCTGCCACCCCACAGAGACCTGGTTTTTACAAAGCATTTTTTACTGTTCTTCGAGTCGCGCCAAAAAGTTATGGACTTTTATGGGACGCTTGCACGTTGATTGCGTTTCTGATCCGACGGATGAAAATCAATAATAAATTCAGATAAGCCCAATCCAAGATTGAAAGCCTGAAGCTTCTGTTTAAGTCCGTTAATCCAAGGCCCAATTCATCATTTAGAAAAGGCCCAATTCATTATTCAAGAAAAGGCCTAATTCATCCATTGAGCCCAACCCATTTATAACTTCTAATAATTCAAGGGAAGGCCCAATAAACCATAAAGGCCCAAGCCCATTTATTTATTTTTTTTAATTTAATTCAAAAGAATTTAGAATTTACATGAGCAATTCCCTTTTTCCTGCCTGTACGTTTCTTCTCTTTATACCGAAACAATCTGAACTTTTGAAGACAATGCGTGTAGGCGGCGGGGTGGCCAATGGATGCCCAAGCGCCACCTCTCTGCTCCTTGGTCGCGGCGGAGCTCGTCTTCGCTACTTTTCTTCTTGTTCGGCTGATGGTGGTGTGACCCCGTCACTCCATTTGACGTTTCTTTCTTGTAATTCCGCAGTGAAGAATATTAATTTCTGTGTTACAATATTGCAGAACATATATCTTTTATCAAAGATGTGGCTGCAACTCAGCCTCCCAAGCATTTGCCTCATCTGTTGAGAATGCTCAAAACAAGTGGTAATTACGCTCCTCTTAATTGGCAAATCTCGTTTAATAGTTGTTTTCTTTTCTCAGTATTATCTTTACGAGATCCTTAGCAATCTTCGTGTATTGTGAGCTCAGTTGTCCAATGAAGTTGAAATTAGCGTCCTGGGGTATAAATTTCTTGTTTATTATATTTCTGCGTTTTTGTTCTATTCTGTGGAATTTCAATATATCATGGTCTGTCTCCTAACAGGTGAGTCAATTATTTCTCCTGGAGCCAAACAAGGGATAATACCCCTTGCCATCCCATTGGCAAAGAACAGCTCAGGTATCAATAAAGCGTCGAAAATGTTTGAATTTTAGTGGTTGGCTGTTAGAAATTGCTTAATATTTTTGTGGGGCGTGTGGTTTCCTTGTTCATAGGTGTTATGACTGCCCTACTAAGGTGGCCAACAGCTCCGCCTGGGTAAGAGACTTGCATATTTCTGATCTTTCCCTGCATTAAGCATGATTGAACTTCTTTCATACCATAGGATGGAGATGCCAGTTGTGGAGATCCGTAAACATGGAGTTTGGCTCCTGGCAAAGAATGTAAGTGAAGTGGACATACCATTTTACACGTAACACACATCTTTGTACTTTGTTGAAAAGCCCTCTACCACACGTTCACAGGAACTGTCTATATTTCTCTATGCATCATGATTTATTGATTTTTATCTTCCACCTCCTCCGTGCACAGGTGGATCAATTGATTCACAGAATCCTGGTTGAAGAAGATGCCAAGAACTCATTGAAAGACAATGGTGAACTATTTCTTGCTGCAGCTGATGCTGGGGAGAATCTTTATATGAAGGGTGACTTTGCCAAATCTAACATTACTGATTTGGATGTCTATCTTTTGAGAAAGGTATTGAGAGACATCTACATTGAGTTCGTTTTAGCCAAATAAAGGACTTTTGCTGAGGAATGGTTTCTTCAGGTTGGTCTATTTCCAGATGTTTTGGAGCGCAAAGTGATCGGACATTTTGAGAAAGGAGACCGTGTAGAATTCACTTTCCTTTTACTTGTAGTTATGAGCATTTTGGGATTTTTGAGTTTGCTTTGTTAATTACTTGTGTACATAAAAAGGTGTCGGCCATGGTGACGGGAGAATTTTATGCAAGGAAGGAGCATTTTTCAGGATTTGCACGGCCTTTTGCATTTAATGCAGAGGTTTTACTGAAGTTCGTGGGGAGTTTCTCTCATCACTTCCTCCAAGAAGTTGTTCCAATTATCCTATGAATTATTTCTTGATTTCATACTCTGACGAATAAGTCTTGGATTTACCAGGGTTGGGCGCAAGTTAGAAGCTAAAGATGCTGCCAGAGGCGCTCTAAAATCTCCATGGTGGACCTTAGGTTGCAAGTACCAGGTATACGCCCTTTGCATGGCCATTTTCTATGCGTGCTTGGTGTCTTCTGTTCAGTTGTGGAATTTTCTCTTCTTCCTTATAAAGTTAAATTGGTTGAATTAAATACTTATCTAGGAAGTTGCTCAAATAGCTGAATGGGAGGATGAGCAAATTGAGTATCTGAAAGAAAAGGTGACAGAAGAAGGAATGCAAGAAGACCTTAACAAGGGCAAGCCACTCGCCCAGGTTCTCAGACGACATTTAATCAGCTCATTAGCTAAACTACTGTATATATTTTCCTCTAAGACAAAGGATTTGCATGATGAGTGTTTGTTCTTGGCTTGGTTTTACAAATATGCAGATCGCATTGGACAAAGCTGCCTTTTTGTTGGATTTAGCTTCTGTTGAAGGGACATGGGACGAATCTGTTGAGCAAATTGCTGAATGTTACAAGGAGGCAGGACTCCATGATATTTCAAAATTTGTGCAATACAACGAAGTATCTCAATAGAACATTGGAATCAACCACTCTTTTGGGGCGTATTTTCATTTTTGTGTTTTCTTGTAAGTTAACCTGAAAGTCAATTTTGATAGATAACTAGAGGTTCTTAATGGACTTGTGTATTGTGAGTTGCAAATGAAGTGAATTTGGATAAGATTTTTGTTCTGCTCCAATTTCTTCATTTCTCAATCTCTACTTGCAATTTAAGATGATACATCCTCATTAAATGTGAAGAAAATTAACAAGGTAATGGTGAATTTTTGACAAATCCAATGAAGAACATTGTTATTGAGTGAGGATGCTGTATTCTTTTCTTGATTCTGCGCTAACAAAAGAGCATTCCAATTGTTATTGAAGATTGCATATGCATGAGAGAGATAAGTATGGAGTTGCTGTTAAGCAAGCTAAATGCCAAGAAATTTTAGTTCATCTGAACGGGAGTTGGAAAGATAGCTTGAGTTTATTGCAAAAGATTCATTCACTACACCATCTCAAGAAGAAACAAAGAAAGGGCACAACCAAGACAGCGAAACGGTGATCATTTCACCTACCAAACTTATCAGTTGTTCACTTTACAGTTATATACACAATACTACACACACAAGCTCGCTCTCAAATGGATAAATACAAGCCTTATTATTTAGCACTTCAACGTGCAACAAACTGAAGAACAGAATTGGCATTGTAGCTACTTCATTCCGCGATTATCTGCTAAGCGGCCAATGGGAGACGTGTTTTCTGCTGTCTACTTTCCTCTTACTCCATAAGAACTTTTTCCACAAACTCCCTCCGGCCCCTTTCTTGCCGGGTACAATGGCCAAAGGATTAATTGCAGCATCATTGTCTTTGCTGGCTTTAGGGGATGTAAGGGTCATAGCTTTAGCATTATCTTCAGCTAGCATCCGATCCAAGAGAGTGGATCTTTGGTTTGTAATCTTGTTCATAGAGGGGAGGACTAAGGCTGAGGCATCGGTTGCAGTGATGGTGGTGTTGGTGTCTGTGTCAGTCGGGGTAGTCACAATCTTCTCAAAAATGGCTACTTCCATAGGCGAAGCCAAAGCCTTTAGTTGCTTCCCTAGGTTTAGAATAGCCTCTTGGCACTCAGCCAACTTCTCGGAAGCTGCAGTGATCACCGAATCCTGCAAGATTGACCAGCACTTATTGATTCAAGTAATGCAGGTGACTATTAACAATAATCTTCCACATAAAACTTCGTAGTTTCGAATAGGAAATTGAAAACATCCTACAACACTAAAATGTTGCTTATGTTTAGCAATTAGCATATACTGGCAAACACTACCAGAAAATTTTATGTTGACAATTAATTCATCATCAAAGCAACCAAAAATAATGCTAAAGAAAATGTAATTGCAAAAAAAGACAATAAACGAATAAAATGCAAGGCCAAGATGTTGTGCACTTACTGGCCGGAGTTGTTTTTCTTCCTTGTTGAGTGCATTGCAATCATTTTTGTTCTCTAGTTCCATTTCCAGAGATGAAAACTTTTTGCAAGCCTCGTTCAATTCATCTTTGGTCACCATAAGTTGCCTGTCAAGATCTCCACCAATCAACTTTTGATCCTCAACTGTTTCCTTAAATTGCTTTGAAGTACCTAACTCTGTTTGCAAGCTGACAGCGCTTTTCCCTGTCTCCTGAAGTTTATTCTTCTGGAGCTCATCCCCGTCAGTGGTTGATTGGGGTTCCAAGTCTTTCTTTTCAGGTTCTATATTGACCAACCCATCTATCGCTGCTCTATTTTCATCTTTCATAGCACACGGGCGCTCTTCCTTTTCCCAAAAATTATTATTCCCATCTGAGGCTGCAACCATTGGCAGACAAGACAATTGCTCTATGGGAAGGTGTAACTTATTTGCTTCTGAAAATTGACCAACTTCTTCACTTTCACTTCCTGGCTCATCCCAATCAAAATGTTCCTTAATCTCATGCCTCATGCTTGAAACATCTTGAAGGGAAAAGCAGTGGTTCATAATCCACTCCAAAGAGGAAGATAAACCCCCTGCGAATTTCTTGACATCAGACTTTCCATTCAACAACTCGTGGCAAGTATGAATAAATTGGTGCAGTACAGCAAAAAGTTCGGAAGATTTCCATTGGAAAACACGAACCACATAGCCTGAAGGTGACTTCAAGTTCTTATGTGAGGAAAAACTTCCATCCTTGTGAGATAAGGTCTCTGGGGTGCCATATTCTTGATATGGTGGAGTGACTCCTTCAATGATCTCAATTATCTTGCTAATTGATTTTTCAAAATCTGATCGAGATAGTTGGTTGCTCTTCTCTGCCACTGAGAAGCCAACATTGGTTACTTCACTAGAATTGTCTGCCGCAACGGAATTATCAATTTGTTCCCGTGAAATGCAGCTAACAAGATGAGTAGGTTTTGAGGCATCAGGACGTTCTATGTTCTCCCTATCAACAACATCACCAAGGCCGTGATCATTTATATCTTCCAAAGCTGCTCTGATATCCTCAAGTATTTCATCAGGTGTTCTTCTACTGACAGAGTTTTGATCCAGAATCAATTTCACAATATCCTGAAGCCAACCAGGGATTTTACCAATTAAATTATTGGGCTTGGTCTCCTGGTTTCCAGACTGACATTCAGACACTGGAACTATTTGCCTACCCTTTGCCTCCGAGGAACGCCCACTCGATTCAGTTTCAAAGGATGATATAAGTGCATTAGAATCATCATGGGAGATGTGAGGACTTCCAGATGATTTGTCAACAGAAATTATTGCCAACTTTTCCATTTCAACAAAGTCATCCATCAGATTTATGTCTGAAACTCCAACAGTGTAGATTGATGGCGACCCCTTCTGTTTTCCATTCTTAAAGTGCTCTAATTCTGAAATCAAAGCAGAGCCCCAGGATTCAGCACAGCTAATCTTATCATCGCTTCCAATGTCAGACATAAATGGCAGAGAGAGCTCATGTGATGTAATATTATTCCTTGTCGACTCTATGGGTGTGGGACCTTCCGATAATTCTTCAACCTGCAACTCAACTTGTGATAATTTAGAAGCTGTATGAGCATATGAACATTGGAGTTCATTTGTTTTTCTATTGAGAGACTCTTTGAGAGTCTTGTTTTCTTCTTCTGCTGAACGCAGTTGTTTTGACAGGAAGTTAATCTTTGTGCTGGGAGTATCAGGAGTAATTACCATTGAGCTAGAGGAACTAGAGCTCATTTTTCTCCTCATCATTTCTTCCGAGTCCCTTCCCATAGTTTCAACTTCATTTTTCATTCTTGCCAAGGCAGCCGGACCTGGCAACCGCTTCCTGACCAGGATACGCAGCCTTTGACATTCTGATTCTAATTTTGCAATTTTCTTGGCACTCTCTAAGTGTTGCTTCTGTGATGCATTTGCTGTTCGACGACTAAATTCTCTCTCCTCACTCCTGATTTCAAGCTCCTTCTCAAGCACCCGAACCTCATATTTCAAGGAAGAATTTTCTTTCTCTGTCAATTCTAATCTAGCAGTCAGTGAATCAAAATCTATCTCTACTTGAGTTCTTTGCTTATTCAAATCTTCAATTAGCTTTTCCTTTGCAAGCAGAACCCTGCTAAGTTGAGTATTCTCAATACCTTGCTTGGAAAGCCTTTTATTGGCCTCTGACAACTTATCTTCTAAAATCTTCTGGGATTTTTCAAATTCCCTTGCTGTCTTCATCACTGCATCATGAATCCTATGTTCCTGCTCTTCCCGAACAAAACGGAGTTGCTGCATACATTCCTTGAGGGCCGCATCCAAATGAGTTAACCTTTCTTCCTCAGCAACTCTCTGCTGCAAAGCTTCATCCAATCTTTGTTTAAGAGATATTACTTCTTCTTCCGTGGTCTCCCAGCCTGTATAGAATTCGTTCATCAGAGAATCTTAAATTGTCAAGCAAAGAAATCACTTTTCAACACCACTTGAAAATTTTACTTTAAAATACCTGTAATGGCATCTTGTGACATCTTCTCATGTTTCTTTGCAATATCATTTTTAGCATCTGAGAGGATGAAAGAAAGCTTATGTTTTAAAATTTTCAGGTCACTCTCCAGTTCTGCTTTCTCAGGCAGACCAATCTGTACATCAAAATCGGAAAATTATATAAAGGGCATTGTCTATATATATGCATATAACTCCAGCATAAAATTAAAGTTTTATGCAAAAAAAAAAAAAAAACACCTCAACAACCGAGGACAGGTAATCCTGCTACAGTTGAGAACAATGAGAAGCCATCAGCTCTATATCTATTCCTTGCCAATGGGCTACCTTTAACAACATTCATTTTGCTGTCCTTAAAAATGCATTAGGATACCAGTTTAATGAATAACAAACAAAACATCACAATATCGACAACTTCAACGTCCCAAAAGATCTTTGTTAGACCAGATGATTTAGGAAAAAAGAGCCATTAGCTTACCTCATCTTCATTTCCTCTCGTGAAGATATTTGATTTCTCGGTTGCAACAATGATCTTCTCTGAAGATTTCTTCCGCCAAAGCCATGTCTTATGATCCATTAATTAACCAAGTCCAGTTTGAAAAGCATGCAGAACTGGAAAAAAAAATAATGCCTGAATTATAAAATAAACAAATTGTTTTGATTCTCTATCAGTATCAGCTCTGAGAGCATTTACGTCTGATCACAAATGGATTGAACCCAACAAAAGCAATCATTCATAACAACCATCTTTCTAACCATGAGTTCTGTTTAAAGCTGCATGTGTATCAATGTATTGTCCTATGTATTTACAGCGGCTTAAAAAATCTCTCTCTCTCAAAACAAGTAAACCAAGATTATCTATGCATCATGCATGGCATCCATAGATACAAAAACAGCAAAAGCCCCAAAATTATCCAACTACTTAAGACACTAGTCACTAATTATTCAACTACTGACTACTTAAGATAAACAAATTGTGCTGCATACATTCCAACAACATCATGAAATTTACCTTCCATATAGAGAAATAGAATGAAAAATATGTGATCAGCTTGTTATCAAGCCAACACGCATTTATTAGCTCCGCATTCGTGTTCTCTAAAATCACTAGAGCTATGACACCAGACCAGAGAAATAAAATCCAAACTACAACGCATGGCATCAAATAGCATTAGCGACGCCGTAAATTTTTTCCTAACCTTTGATATAATAGCACCGGTCGCGAATCTGTCACGGTGCATAAATCATCAGAGCCAGTAACAGTGCCCTTATACTCACAAGAACTTCACTTCAGCGACCGAAATCGAGACTCAAAATAAATACGGAAACACGAACAATGTGCTACGCCACTGACAAGCACTTGCTGACCAACGACTCGATCGGAAGAGCATGGTAATGGGATGATAAAAACGGCGCTCTAAAGGGAGAGTCGGTTCGAGTATTGCTTCGTTTGCGTGCGTATTAAATGCGTACTGAGTTGGCGCGTGCGAGCGCTGTATTTGAGTGGACGATGGAAAAGTGTCAGCTAGTATCTGAGAGTGAAGGGACACGTACGCGCGAATTGGGGGGGTTTTGATCAGTTGGCGGGGTAGTTGGGTTTGGCTTTTGCTTTAGCGTTCATCGCACGAACCGGAAGTCAATTTTCATTTGCTTCGACTTCTCCGTCTTCCACTACCTTTTTCTCACTAATTCAAATGTTAATGCTCTATTAAGCAAGCAGCAATGCTTTTTATCTTGATTGCATATAAGATTGCTGTGCTTTGCTTACTCTTGGAATCTCTCTTTGGGCTATCTTTTAATCTAAGTAATTGATGATGTTGATTTTGTGGGATTTGATGGTTGATTAGTGGTCTCTTTTGTTGTAGGTATATATTCTATATTCGGTTGTTAAGTGTCACTTTATGTTTAATGATGAAGTCTTTTCTCTTTTAGTTAGCATTATGTGCGTGCGGGTCTTAGCGGCGAACCCAAGGTCTAGTGTGAGTGAGGTCAAATTTATACTTGTTTTAGGAATAATAGCTGAATTTTGAAATTCCGTTGGAGAAAAATTTGAGCTTTTTTTAATAAAATATAAGTATAATTTGCTACAACATTAATATAAATTTTTAGTGGGGTCAACTAGGGTTGGCAAAAAATTAGTTTCAGGTTGGTTCTTAGTTGGACAACAATACTGTTTATGAAATATTTACATGTCCGAACGAAATCCGGATTGGGTTTCAAACTTATTTAGTTGACCAAACCCGAATTGGTTAAAGTATGGGACAAGTAAATCGGGCATTAACCTAATCTGGGTTAGAGTCCAGACAAATAAATCAAACACAATTTCTGTGCTTGGACCCGGACATAGTTTTAAACCAGACAAAATAAATTATGTTTGGACCCAAATTTCGGACGTATAACTTATGTCAAAACTTGGTTTTTGACCAGACAAATTTGATCATCTAAACCGGAAAAGATTTTGCCACTCTTAGGATCAACTGACTCACTCAATTATGCTTGGGTCCTCCCCTGACGAGCCTAATGGTTCATATCATATATTTAATAAATAAATTTGTATAGGATCGTTTTCAATTATAAAAAATATATCTAGTCATTTGCTGCCTCCAAAAAATATAACTTAGTCATTTGCTGCCTCATTGCACGTGTACATTGTGATTGTGATTAATGTGGGGGAGTGATTGGCAGGTTGCATTGGGGCCATGGATTGCGTAATTTGGTGCAAGCAAAGTTGTTCAACTTAAAATCATAAGAACGGGCCTCAAATGCTATTAAGGCCGGGAAGCTGTGAAGGTTCAATGATCAGCGAACTTCTTAGCCCTTGAAGAGTTGAAGTTGCTAGATGGGCCTGCACCCGTCCAATGGACCCTGTGCGTTCCTATACTTGCTACCCTTGAATTATTGGTGTGAACCGAAACAACGGCCAACGGGGCCGAAAGGCCCATGGAATTTACTTTCATCCATCTAGGCCCATGGGCTAATCTGAGCATGAATAATCGGGAAATGGGAATACCGAATATGAGCCGACCCTTAGCGGGAGAACCCAGCTTTTACGGCGGAATCTGTGTTAGGGAGGGGAAATGACAAAAGATATCAGTATCCCAAAAGCATCACAATAGTGTGTTAACAATGTCATCACACTCAATGAATGATTGTCACACATATTAAGATGTTATTGAGATGTGTAGCAATATTGTGGAATTAAGTAATTAACCATCCCCTTTTTTTATGTTAGAAAGATAAGATTGGGTTGAAGTGAAATTCAAAAATGGCTGCGGATCTGGACCAAATATTTGGAGAACAACACCGACTATTATTCCACATGCTGCCTTTGATTATTTAGTTTATAAGTCTTGTCCTATTGTCTACCAAGAAACAACAACTACCCTTTTAAGGAAAGTTTAATCAGACAAATGTTGAATAAGAGTATAGAGTGCCAGCTGAATGTCTTTCACTAAAAAGGCAGTCATTTTTAAGTGATTTACCTTTCATACACTCTTAATTCAATTGAACTGTCCTTATTACAGACCACAATTACTTGCCGACCTTTCAAGATAACCCTGATTGGACTAAAACTACGAAAATAAACTTTTTTTTTTGAAAACAATACCCCTATCAAATCAACATTCGAGCGGGACTTATCTAACCTTTTTATATCGGGTCATCCTGAGTAACCTATCAACTCCGGTGTCAAGAACTCTTACAACCATCAATTTATCTCTTCTATCTATGGTTTGTTGGTGGCCCGCTCGACATATCATCAATTATAGATTTAACAATCTATACCCCTCTAAAATTTTCAAAGTGGAAAACTAAGTAAGAAAACTAAATATAGAGACAACTCAGACAAGCAACCACTGGCTTATATATCTGGCCTTTCTAAATTGGGAAAAAATGTTGATGTCTTCATGTCTACCGATAATAACTAGACATATATATATGATGGTATTGAATTCCTAACCAATAATTTGTTCGAGTGAATTGCACCTCAACCAATATTTGAGAAAGTTCGAGAGAGAGTGAGTTATCTGTTTCTAGGTCATTGGGCCATACACTAAATCGGGCCGGGTATTCATTAGTCAGGGATCATTGATTAGATACGGGACTATATTTAGCTTCTACTGTAAATTTGTATTACTTAGTTTGTTTTTTTTTGAAACACAGATTTGGGGAGTGGGTAGGATTCGAACTCACTCCTTAAAGGATGGATGATCTCTTATATGCAACGTGATTGTCGTTAAACCAACAACTCACTTGCTTTGTATTACTTAGTTGTAATGGTGTACCATGGAACTTCTAATCACCACAACTAGCTAGCTAGCATTACTAACAAGTTTGTGAATTTGCAAAATCATGGATAATGAACATCTATAGAAGATTTTGATAGCCTCTTGAGTTGTCGTATACGAAGCTTAGTCCCCCACTATTTATTGAAATATTTTGTAGTGCACGGTTCGTGTAGGAAGGACCACAAGTCTCTACAATGTCAAGTTTAGTGGTGATATGCAAATTACCAAGTGGTGAGAGGAGCTTATATAGTGCTCTAAGAGTGTGTTTGGATTGAGTGATTTGTAGGGAATGGAAAGGAAGGGAAATAGAGTTTCCTTCCAATTCCCTTGTTTGGATAGTTTATTAAAAATTAAGGGGAGGGATTTGAGAGGATTTGGGAAGAAGATTTCATAAAATTTTTGTTAAAATTATTTCTCTCCAAAATGGAGTTATTTGGAGGGAAGGGATTACTAATTAAGTCATTTGTAAGTTAAATATCTATTTTACCCTCGTACATAATATTTTAACATAAAAATAAGGATAAATTAGTACATTAAACAAATTTTATTTCCTTCTTTTTTTTATCTATCCAAACATGGGAGAGGGAAAAATAATCCCCCTTCCCCTCCCCTCCCTTCTCTCCAAATCCCTCAATCCAAACACACTCTTAATCCTCCAGCTCAGAATATACATTATTGGCAGAAAAACAATGAGAATGAGATCATCCATCTTACAATATTGTTGAGATCAAAAACCAAATATCTATACTCCGCGTGTGTCCAGTTATAAGTATATTAGGTTCTGGCTAGTGATTACAGTACAATAACAGAGAGTCAAAATATACAAGCATATAGCTAGCTAGGTGGTTACACCAAGGTCTGACTTGGTGTATAATCCATTCACAGCTAGCTAATTGGCTTTGCCGTCCCTTTTACTAGGTTAATCAAGCTTCCAGATTTGCCAACAACAACGTTATTAACACAAGACATTTCTGTACTGTTAAATGGGCAACATGGCCCAGCTGTGTATGTATGTATGTATGTATTCATCAGAATATTTATGTATCGTTGTAACAATGTTGGTACGTGCAATGGAAATCATCGAATATTGACAGCAAGTTGAGAAGGATTCTTGATGGTCAATCAGTCAAATCAAATCATTTCCTTCCAGATTTTTTTCTAATGTTTTTGTTTGAGCACATGAGGTGTTTTTCCAAGTATTTGGATGATGACCCAATATTGAATTTTTTTGAGATTAAATCATACAGACTTGAAGATTTATGTACGTGGAGACTTAACGTCCAAAATTTAGCCTCATTTTATTGAGTGTGCAAAGAACAAATTGATTTTTTTTTTCCTCGGCCGCACAACTAACTAGGGCTGTTACTGGTATGGTAAATTATCTATTGGTATACCATTACCGACGAATTGGTTACCGAAAATGGCAGAAGATTGGTATACCGTTACCAATTGTTCGGTACGGTAAATTTACCGATGATTTCGGTAACGGTAACGGTAAGCAAAGTTCAAAACTGGTAAATTTCCCGATTACCGACATATATATTAATATTATTTTTAGTTTTAGTTTTATTTAATTATGACCATTAGATTGATCTAATTTCATCTAGACCATTGATTATTTTTAGGGTTATCATTTATATATCACTCGTAGCAATTTCATTAACTTTAAAGCAGTGTTTGTTACATAACAAAATGCTTTGTTGGTATTGATTACATGTTTTTCTTCTCCCTTTCCATTATGGTCTTTTATCTTTATTTATCTTGTTTATTCTAACTTTCCTGCTGTGGAGTTTAAAACACTTCGGATACTAAAAATATTAGAAATTAATGAAATGAAAGATTTTCCGTTATAGATTGTTGGAATAATGTTATGTGAATTCTCCTTTCTTTTTTTCTCCGATTGATAGGTCTTTTCTTTTAAAACACTTCGGATACTAAAAATATTATAAATTAATGAAATGAAAGATTTTCCGTTATAGATTGTTGGAATAATGTTATGTGAATTCTCCTTTCTTTTTTTCTCCGATTGATAGGTCTTTTCTCTTATTTACATGTAGCACAATGATTATTCTCACTAATCTATAATTTTTATTATTGGTATTGTAGGCAAGATGAAAATGTTGTAGTCTCATACAATGACTATTAAGCACAGTGCTACTTGATGCTTTTTTTTTCTTCTCTTTTTTAAATAGGTTTTAAGAATTGGTAAATTTACCAATTACCGACTTACCATTACCGATCGATCGGTATACCGACTCTTTCGGTAACGGTAACGGTAACATTTTTTGAGTTACCGAAAGAATTGGTATGGTAACGGTAACCGTACCAATAACAGCCCTACAACTAACAAATCACTGAAAAGAAACAAAAATCATAAATAAATAAATTGATTAATTAAATAAGAGAATCAAAATGCTATAGCGTATAGACTGATATATATAGTCTATTAGATATCTAAAACGGACCAACCGGTCGGCTCAGCAACTCTTGATTGATTGATTGATGGGTATCTTGCGGAGATCTTGTAACAACTTGTCATCACTCAAAATACTATAAAATAAAATTACCAAAAAGTTAAATTACATAATTGACAGTACCAGTAGTCCAATTTACATATATTATATATTATATTTGTTTTGAATAGGATTTGTAAAATAATAATTTAATATGTGATCATCTTTTGTTTCCTATTTATAGAAAGGTGCACATGAAAGCTCATCACATCCCACCTGCCAATCTGAAGTTACAAAGAAAATATATATATATATAATATGTATATAATTTTTGCTGTTTCTCACGCACAACTTCAATTTTCTTTCTATTGAATCTATTCTATCCATCTATTGTAAGGCTGTACGGTCATATGTTGTGAGTCTTGATCTCCTCGCCACGCTTGATTGCCGAATGAAGTATATATTGTAGTCGTTTGGGAGTGCTGTGAACTGTTGTGTTGTGTTGTGTTGTTAGGTATAAAATTGTGGTGATGTGAGATATAAAACTGTGGTATTGTAAGGTGAGTTCAAACGCATAAACTGTTTGGCGCATCACTATTAAAACTGTGATGAGGTGCGTTTGACATATCTAAATTACGACTATATTAAATTACTAATAATATTAATATAAAATCACTTAATGTTTGTATTGTATATTAATCTAAAATAAAATACTTGACCTAAAGTATTTTACATTGCGGTATAAAGTGTTTGTGAGTGTTTATATTTTGATGTTGTGAGGTAAGCCTTGGTAAAGTGCTGCGAGGTAAAAAACTGTGCCACTATGAGGTGAGTTATGCTGATAAAATGCGTTTGGCGTGTCACAAAAAAAACTGTGATACACCTCACCACAACCAAGAAAAACAATGTAAACACACTGCCAAACAGGCACATGGACCATCGATTTTGGAATTGCTGCAATTCATTTGAGTTGCTTAGTAAAATAATATAAATATCCCGATATATATATATATATATATTATCCATATTAAGGACTCATAGACATACATTTATTATTTTCTTCTTTGGCATATGACTCATATAAACAAGTTTAGGTGGGAGTAGGACAAATTTTTAAGCCTAAAGGGATACTTGTTATTAAGAATTTATTGTCTATCCTCCATATATAATAGTAAAAAGTTAATTACCATGGCTTGTAACTTTCTAAGAAGTCAATATCAAACTCATAGATATAATAAGGAATATATGTATAGACAAAAGAAAGATGAAGGGTGTGGCTCCAATTCGTAATTGAAGACCAATATTCATGTGAATGATAACGACAAAGATGCAATGGGTGCATATAATACAAGTACAAAAAAAGGAAAGAACCGAGAGTTCGGTTGGAAACAGATGCAAGGCGTTAAGAATAATAAAAGTGAGTGGGCCTACAACACTCCTACACCTACAAGACTACACACACACACATATATATATAATAGAGAGAGAGACCTTGAGAGAGAAGTGGGCCTGGGCTTTTCGTGATTTTAATGGAGAGAGAGGCCCACTTGGAGAGGGTACCGTCTCCACTTGAGGATAACCACCTGTTTGAAGCATAGCCTAGTCCCACTTCCGTTATTGGAAGGTTTGTTTTTGGGTTGCAATTGCAAATTTGCGTCCACTCGTTTGAGTTGAGCGATAAGATTGATATGGGTATTGCATTTTGTGCGTGACGTGTGGTGTATTGGTAATTTTACTAGTTTTGTCTCTCTTATGTGGTCTGACGTGGCATCCTATTTTTCACTAATTAATGTTACATACCCCTAAAATATGACTGTTATTTTATCTCGAATCTATGTAGCACGTTAATAGCCATTGATTATAAACATGTAAATCTACTTAACATTCAACACTTCACATTAATTGAGAGTCTAATGAGGTCATATTTTAAGAGTATGAAGCATTATTTTCACTCTCCTCCCTAGTGGCACCCGCCCATTCTGGATTTGGGTATATATATAGAAAAAGGAACCCCTCCTATTCCTTATTTTTGAGTTATAAATTATTGTTTTAAAAAATTTAAAAAATAAATAAATAGAGAGCGTAAGATTTTGACATTTGAGTAATGTATTAAACTATTGAATTTTTAAAAAAAATGTCACGTATTTTGCATCTAATGACTTAGAATCACTCATATTTTCTACGTATTTTCCTTAATTAATTCGATTTTTGTTCAACAAAAAATACATTATTAAATTCAAAGCACTGATATTTATTAGTATTATTTTTTAGAAATATTTTAAAAATTATTGATATCAAAATATAAAGAAGCAGAGATTTTTTTTTTAAATAAGAAGTTAACAAATAACAACCTAACCCAATCCCGGACCCGTGTTTCCCATCTCTTACACAATCCCCTCCACTTCCCCATATTTTATTTTTAGTAATTTAATATTGTTGTGTTTTGTAATTTAATGTATATATATAATAGTGATGATGTCAAGCATGATGAAATTGTTGAATTTGCGAATCTCTCTCTCGATCTATCCCTATGGTTTGAGTTGGCTCAATGAAGACCCAACCTCTCTTATTCGAGAGTGCAGACACGCGCTTACATTTTATCATTTCTGGATTTTCCTTATCCGATTACATACATTTAAAAAATCACGGATAATACTCATTATTAGTTTATTATCTGAGTCATTAGTTGGAAAGGTAAAAATGTCGTGTATGGATTCAAACTCCCCCTTGTCGTTTCAAAAAAAAAAAATATATTACTCAAATTTTATAAAAATATAGAATTGGTTGGTGACTTCCATTTATGTGAACAACCAAAGTTACAAGTTTGGTTCACTTAGCAGGTGAACAATTGTTAACACACAAAAACTGGCTCCCATTCTTACGACGAAGAAGAAGTTCTTGTGTGTCGACTAGTTAGCTGCAGCAGGCCTTTCAGAGACATTTTACTTCGTACTTTGTCCTTAGAACAGGGCCAACAGCCCTTGGTGGTACGGTTTTTGTTGGGGCATATCTTTGAAACACGAGTTCATTGCACACCGTAACAAACTATAAATTGAGTGAGATACGTATTAGAAGTGAATTAAACGCGCTGGAGATCGAGAGTAGGCCCCGGAAGGACACAATTTTTCCTAAAAACAATAGACAATAAAATACTAGGTACAACAGGAGAGAAGGAGAGGAGCAGGACGGGGTGCCCAACAGATTTTTAAATTTCTTTTTTACTATGGAAATTAAATTTATTGCAAAAAAGATAGAATATTTTCAATTGATATCTAAGAGTCGAGAATTATTAGCTTTTTTTTCCTATTGAAACTACAATGAGAGGTGGTGGCAAAGTTTAACTAGCGCCTTCATTCGAGGGGACTTGGTGGGTAGGGGTGTTCGTAGTTGGTTTTTTTGATATGAATATAACTGATCAAACGGTCGATTTTGTCGGTTCGGTTCGGTTCAGTTTTAATGGAGAAATGTGTAATTTTCTATTATAAAAAATTGACCAATCAATTCGATTTCGGTTTGGGCGGTTTTTTTAATAGCCCTACTGGTGGGCATTGATCGTTAAGAGAACGAAAGAGGCAAGGGGTGGCCCTCTTCCCGTACTCTTGTATTGGACTTTTCTGGAAAGAATTTCCTTTTCCGATACCAAGCCCTCCCTCCTCATCCCATATAATTACCACAAACACCCTATTTTTCTCCAAAACTCCCGCTTTACCGCCACTCACCTCCTTCTCTATTTATTAGTGTTTAAAATACTGACCGGTACATATTGGTTCAATTTCAACTGATTAAATTCACCGACACAGCGACACTATTCAACTTAAAATAACAGGTTGGACGGTAGCGATCAAATATCGATTGAACCGGTCAATTTTACCATTATTGAATTGGTGTTAAACCAGTTTTATACATATAAAAAATTATATTTTTTTTAAAATTGAAATTAACTTTTTAATTTATAGACAAATACAAATAAAATTTAACTAACATACGAATTTTACAAAAAGAGTTCTCAAATTGATTTCTTAATAATAGCTTTTATGGGAACCTAAAATTTTATTTATAAGGTCATGATTGTTAAAAAAATTTATTTTTTCGATATGTGATATTTGTTGTATAAGTTAAAAATACTATTAATGATAATTGAACTTGGAAACTCAAGTAGCAACCCAAAAACCTTAACTACTAAACTAACAAGATTTTTGTTTCTCCTATTCTCTGCAATATATTGTTCGGCCGATTGAACCGTGTATCAGTCATCTGACCAGTATGATACCGGTGTTGTTATTTACTGTAACTATTACTCACGGTAAATACTAAGCAAATGCAATAAGAAACAATTTACTGGGCCAACATTTTTGTTGGCCCGGTCCCACCTCTATTACACAAAAAGTCAAGTCAAACACGTATTCTAATACAGCCACATCAGCAAAACACAAATTTCTATACACTTTTTCTTCCCACACACTTTCTCTTTCCACCCAACCCAACAACATTCCATTCCTTCATATTATCCACAACAAAACTACACCGAAACATTAAATATCAATACATCCACATCAGCAAAACACTTATCCCAATACAGCCACATAAGCAAAACACATTTTACAATACAGCCACATCAGCAAAAGACAACATCTTTGTTGGCCCAATACCACTTCACCATTGCATTTGCCCTAACAAAGAGAATTATTAAAGAGGTGGGTGAGTGAGTGATGAAGGTGACTTTTGAGGTGAGAGTGTGAATGATGATAATTAAGGTCAGCCAGGCCTAATAAAGGAAATTGAGTAATTAGACATGTTATAAGTCTTAGCGCTGTCCATTTCCATTTGTAGGTAAACGAAGAGAGAGAAGATGGATGGATGGATGCTTTTCGATTTGGTTAACGTGGGGAAGTTGTGTAAGAAAGAGACGCTTCTTTCTCTTTCTTTTTTTTTCTTTTTCTTTATAGAGAAGATGGAAAGAAGAACAAACACAATCCAAGTTGTGTTCAATTTAAAGATAGAAGAAACAAGTTATGGGTTTTATTATTAGATCAACCCAAAATAGATTTTTTAATTTTTTATGAATTAAAAAAAAAAAGAATACCAGGCTAGTAGGGAGGGGAGGGAATGAAGGGACGGATAGCTAGTCTAGTTATAGGAGTGTAAGAAGGAATTATTATTACAAAGAGAAGGCAAGTTGAGGGTTAGAGAGAGAAAGCTAGAGAGAGAGAGAAGTCTAAGATGCTTTCGGCTAGGCCTGGCCTCGTCTATGCTGTATTTGGGCAGTTGTTGTTAACTAGACCCTTACAACTTCTTCTCTCCCTTACTACCTTTTTGCAAAGAACATAGAAAACCTCTCTCATAAGCTCTTCCTCGTTCGTCGTAGGTTTTTTGTTTTCTTGTTTTATCTCTGTCTTTCTCTTTGCTTGTATTCAGACAGAGAGAGAGAGAGGTTTTTTTTTTAATTTTTTTGATATTATTTGTTTGAAGGGGAAATTAAGAAATGTGGGATCTCAATGACACTCCTGATATTCAACGACCTCCAAGGGATGATGAATCCGAAGGCTGTTCTTCACAAAAGACGTCGATCGACGGTGAAGATTTTAATAATTATGAGAAGGGTAAGCGGGTCGGATCCGTATCCAATTCGAGCTCTTCTGCAGTTGTAATCGAGGACGGATCGGAGGAAGATGATGGAGTTGACAGAGGAGCTGGCAGAATCAAGAAGAGGAGTAGCAAGATATTCGGATTCTCGGTCGAGGAGCAGGAGCAGGAGCAGGAGGAGGAGGAATACCCTCCGGTGACCCGGCAGTTCTTCCCGGTCGATCAAGACCCGGACATGGGGTCCAGTTCAGGTGGTGGTGTTGGTGGAGGAGTCGGGTTCCCTCGGGCCCATTGGGTTGGTGTCAAATTCTGCCAATCCGACCCATTACCCGTTCAGAAACCCATCGAGTTCAGTCAGCAACCTCTGAAGAAGAGCAGGCGTGGCCCCCGCTCTAGAAGCTCACAGTACAGAGGCGTCACCTTCTACCGGAGAACCGGCCGCTGGGAGTCCCATATATGGTCCGTTTTCTCATATCTTCTCCAATAAATAATCTTATTTTGTGGGTCTGATGTTAATTTTATCCTTTGACACTGCAGGGATTGTGGGAAGCAAGTTTATCTAGGTATGTAATGTAATGAATAATGAATCTCTATTTATTTATTTTTCATTTTTTTGCTTATTATTATTGATTAATGCTGAAAAAATCCAATATATAATGTCTCTGCATTTCTGGGTCTTTTTGATAGGTGGATTTGACACCGCACATGCAGCTGCTCGGTGAGCTTTTCCTTTATTTTCCCCAAACAAAAAAGACCCAAGTTTTCATAGCTTGTGATGTTTGGTTTACTGAAAGAGATTATTTTGTTTGCTTTGCAGTGCATATGATAGAGCAGCGATCAAGTTCCGAGGAGTAGATGCAGATATCAATTTTAGCATTGAAGATTATGAGGAAGACCTGAAACAGGTAAGTTTTATGCTTTTTTTTTTCCCTTCCTCCTTGTCTATGTCGCTGTTGCTGTTGAGGGAAAAGGAAGACAACTGTATTGTTTTTTTGTTTTGTTTTAATGGTTTAACAGATGAGCAATCTTACAAAGGAAGAATTTGTGCATGTACTTCGCCGACAAAGCACTGGGTTTCCGAGAGGAAGCTCCAAGTATAGAGGAGTAACCTTGCACAAATGTGGAAGATGGGAAGCAAGAATGGGCCAATTTTTAGGCAAAAAGTAAGTAACCTAGCTACCTCAAGAATGGTCGGATTCGCTTGATTAATTCCTGCTCATTTTGATAATGAAATCTTGATTTATTATCATAGGTATGTGTATCTGGGATTGTTTGATACGGAGATCGAAGCTGCAAGGTCAGTGTAGTGTTGCATTTTTTTGATTGCTTGTAGTAAGATTCAAATCTATGGCGGAATTAGGTTTCGATTTTGTAGTTTATTTGTTTGTTATAGGGCTTATGATAAAGCAGCGATTAAGTGCAATGGTAAAGAGGCTGTCACAAACTTTGATCCCAGCATTTATGATAATGAGCTGAACTCTTCAGGTAAGTAATTAAACGATTAATCTCGCTAGTTCTTGTTGAATAATTATTCATCTAAGCGTTTGCATCAAGTGAATCGCGTACATTGGTTGTCGTAGAATGTACTCAAGGAATCGCTGCAAATCACAATCTTGATTTGAGCTTGGGCAGTTCAGCTTCTGGTGAAAACAGTCGGGAATTTGGCAACGATCGGCGAAATGCAGACATTGATCAGCAGTCTACCTCTGTGCCTTTGGAAGCCGATTGGCGTGGTCGGGGATTTAGGCCTACGGTAGATACATTACTCCTTAGTCTGTTTGAAAATGTATCTTCTTTGTTAATTAATGGTTTTCAATTGATTCAATTTTGTAGCTTAACTTGCCTCAAGGAACATACCGGAGCGTCGGTGATGTTCAAAGAAGAGATGGGTACATTGAGGAAGAGACAATGCATCTTCTTAGCCAAACCCACCTCCAATCTCCAGCAGCCTCAATAGACAAGTCATATGAAATGCAAAAAAATGGGCAATTCAGGAGACCTGGAGATAGTCCTACGATCCACGTGTATCCCCATCACCATGTTACAGGCGAACAGCATATGACCAGACCGAGTCATCAAGTGAGTATTTCATGTCGATAGAGATCATAGTTTCAATTCCTGCAAACAGTCTCTCAATATATTATGTGTGGTGGATATTGTCGGGAAATTTGAATTGGTTTTAATTTGTGTGTAGATTCAGTTTCCTCCGAGCAGCAGCAATGGAGGCCGAATTGGGAGTGATCTATCGCTATCGACAACCGATCATGATCAACAACAATGGCAATCAACATCAACTCATCCTCAATTGTTTACAACTGCTGCTGCAGCATCATCAGGATTCCCACAGCAGAATATTAGACAACAAAACTGGCTCCATCATCAGAAGAATGGGTTCCAGTCTCTAATGAGACCCTCCTAAGTCCTATTTAACAACCCATCTAAATATCTAATTATAATAAACTAGCCATGTATGTTTGTCAGCATTGTACAAGAGAAACATCAATGCATGCTTTGAGACCCCCAAAAGAAATAAATATATAGAGAAATTCCAACTCTGTTAGAAAATCTGGTCTTCGGTCAAACAACTAGGTAAATTTCGTTCTGGGTGTCTGACTGGGACAACTGGGTTATTATCTTTGCATATATTTCTTTGCCGACCTATTATTCAGTACTGTCACCTATGATATGACGCTACTATTTTATTTGACTATAATTGTTATCAATACAATGTGCTCCAACCCCTTGACCCTCATTTTTGGGACAAACTATTCTGGTTTTTCTTCTTCTTTCAGTTCCCTAATGGAGTAATTTTATATATAAAAACTAATTTTGTGAAAGATCTGATGACATGTAAGCTTAAGATTTCCCATCAAAGGGACTGGGACAATTCAGATATATATATATATACATACATGTATGTATGTATATGAATTTGTTTATTTGTTGTGGATCTTGGAAATATGAGTGGTGATGATGAATAGTCACTGTCAATTGTGTCCTTTGAATCAGTTCTCTCTTGCCCAAAAAACAGTCAGACATGGTTATTATGGTGAGAGGGACTTATCATATTAACACCCGAAACCTTTAAAGACACGTTTGAATCAAGAACAAGAGTGGAGAATAAGAGTAGCACTGATATTTATGTGGTATTTCATAGAGATATCGAGTTTGAATTTCCGTAACACTTTTCTCCGTAATAAAAAAAAAAAGGAAGATACGTATGAACCCCCGATCCAAAATCCAATTGAATGTTTTATATATGGTTAAGTGGGTTGGGTTCACTTGGGGTTTGGTTTAACTTAACCCATGTCAGCTTTCACCGGGAAAAAAATAGACTTCACTTGAACAAGCCAAACCGGATTCGGATCCCATCTGGGTTTTACCCGTTATGACTTCCCAAATTCTAATAAACCCTAAAGGTGTCATAAGTCGCAAGAGAAAGCGGCTTCTAGCTTTGACTAATGAATGAATGAATAACGTTAAAAAGTGTTTGATTAATCCAATGATATTAATATATAACTATTCAAGCAAGCTAAGATACTGTGTTTATATATATATATTATCATTAATTACTTTATAATATAATAATATTGGCTCTTTCATCACTTGGTGCGTCATTGTCTTTAAAATATACCAATGCACGTCTACTAAGGTTGGTACATGCATGTTTTGATATGTACTACTTATACTATGCCTTAAATATGTGCACATTTTTACAGAGATAGACAGGCATAACCATCCAACTTAGCCAATAATTAATATATATATATATATACACACACTACTTTTTTTACTTGAAAGTTTAATAAAATAGGGCGTGCATGCTAAAGGAAAGTACTTGTCTTCTTTTATGCGTCTCTTCTCTCTCTGTTTGTTTTTTTTCTTTTTTTTTTTAATTTTAATTTTTGTCCTTTTAACTTTTAAGTGTAGGACTGTATATAAATTGTGATTGAACATGAAAGACTGGCCGTGGAGAAACTCTGAAGCAAAGAATCATATACCCTTTTCGATCTTTATCGCTATTTCCCTTTTTTATATTCTATTTGACGACAATAAGCAATTGGGGAACCTAGTAAAAATAAATTAGATTCGCCTAGATTTGTTATATCAATTCACGCTTGTTTATATACATATATATACATATGCATATATATTATAAATTTTCAACCATAAATGTGGTCGGTCCCACAACAAATATGTAACCCTCATTTTTGTATAATCATTGAATTTTAAGTGGGTAAATTGATGCATATAGTTGATACGCATGTGATGATATGATAATTCTTTTATATATATATATATATATATATAAAAGAGTGTATGGGCTACAACTAGCAAGCAAGCCAGATCTTCGACCTTTCAAACAAAAAAAAACAAACTAGCAAGCAAGCAATTCCAAGCGCCCCTCAAAATTGCACTTGATGAATCCACAAAGGGAACCTCCTCTCCGCGGACACCCAGATCTCATATCCTCACACATCTTTACTACAAATTCAAGCGTTGGCAATAGATGGGATGGGGTAAAAATGGAAATTCACTTAAACCCAATTGAGGCTAGAAAAGGAAGGTGCTACGAATTGAGTGGGGACAAGTAAAGAAAATGAAAGAAAAAAAAAAAAAGGGGCGGATGTGCCTTCAATTTGCTTTTTCCATAAGTGGGATTACTTCCAACGGCTGGAAATCGTTTGGTGCCCTTTCATGTCTGATTAATTTTTATTATTTTTTTCAATTATATATATGGTTATGATATGTAACTCCAACTGCGAGACTGTGACATGGTATTAATATCACATTTGGTCGTCAAAAAATAATTAGTGTTTCAATTTACACACCAAATGTCAAGACATTTCAGTTTGGTATATTTTAATATTTGAACAATCAAATTGAAACGTTTTGATTTTCGGTGTGCAAATTAGAACATTTCTTATTTTTCAGTGACCAATTCTGATATTAACCCATGTGACATGATTCTTTTATGCTATAGTTAAAGTACACCGTGAATTAACTTTTTTCAAAAAAATATTTATGAATATATTTTGATATGATTTCTGAGTTCAACGTTATTTTTTCCCCCAAATAAAAATAAAAATAAAAATCAATTCAGCTGTAATTTAACGAGAGCGGGTCAGCCACTCCATTCATTGTGGTCCTATTAATAACATTGTATATTACAAACGTACGTGGTCTATATATATATATATACGTCATTATTTCTACACTCATAAGTGTTAGATCGCTTTCATCATTCACTCAAGACAAACCCATTGCATTGGTCGTTTCTCTATCTCCCAAATTGTAACATGATAAGTCTCCTTTCATGCATTTTGTATTTTTGGTTTTTTTTTTTATTTGTTAATGCAAACATGCGGTTTAGTAATAGAGTTATAGCAGAGCCGGCTCCAAGGGGAGGTCAGACAGGCAGTTGCCTAGGGCCTCTCATGGGAGGGGCCTCACTTTTTATTAAGTTGTATAATTTTTTAGGTGTGTAGAGACAGTACAGTGTACTTATCAATTGAATGAATTGATATAAGAAAAAAAATCCTAATCTTTAGCAAATTAAGAAAACAAGCCCATTAGCCCAAACACAAAATGACAAGTGAGGGTCATAATTGTAAAATAAGAATTAAAGAATTGAAAGAACACTAATAAAGACCAAAGACTAAGAGAACCTGCTCTACACTTCTGTTGTTTGTCGTCTACGGTCTACTCGTCTTATTGAAAAAAGGTTTTGAGAGTTTTGAGAGAGAGTCAGAGATTGAAAGAGAAGGGAAGCCACCGGTAAATCACCTATCATATATTTCTATTGCTTTGTCCTTTTTTGGCACACTTAATTAGAAATTGTAAATTGTTATTTGTTTCTCTAAACCCTAATTTTTTCTTTTTTCTTTTTTTTCAGTTAGGTTTGCGTGTGATTGGGAAATCATGACAGGTAAAAGAAAATTCGAATCGGGAGAGGTTAACAAAACCAATTGAAGTGTTGGAGTATATCAAAAATTTGCGTCTTGCTTTTCCTAATGCTTGGGTAGCTTATAGGATAATATTGACTATACCAGTTATAGTAGCTATTGCAGAAAGAAGTTTCTCCAAGCTGAAGTTAATAAAAAACTATCTCCAATCAACTATGTCACAAGATAGATTGAACGGTTTGGTCATATTGTCTATCAAGAAAAAAATGACAGCTAAACTTGATCACAACGATTTAATTAACAATTTTGCACACCAAAAGGCTAGAAGAGTATCAATCCTTTCTTCTTCGATTTAGTTTAGCGTTATTTGGTTTCATTTGATGTAATAAATTTGTAAGTTTGAGTTGCTTAATTTATTGGATATTGGTGATAATTTATGTGTATTCAGGAACTAATTATATTGTATTTTGGATTTATTAGATATGCTGGATTTCAGATTTAAAAAAAAAAATTATTTTGGGGGATGAGGGCCTCATTTTCTTAACTTGTCTAGGGCCTCCAAAATGCTAGAGACGGCCCTGAGTTATAGGGTGCAATCCAGATGTCACACGTTCAATTTTTTAAAAACAATCTCTCTACATATTATGTAACGATAATGTCTGTGTATTTTTTATTTGTACCCAATCTCATTTTTAGTGCGAATATTGTGCACAATAATTTTTTGTTCATTTGTTAATGTCCATATATTGTCACCTAACTATTTGTCTTAGTTACAAGTCGGGAGTCAATCTAATTGGTTCTCATTCTTATATTTCTACCTTGTGGTCAAGGGTTCAACATTATGGGTAGCATTTGTGTGAATTATGTGAGTGTGTAGGTTGCATGTGTGTGTGAGTTGGAGGGATGCATGATGCATGTGTATACTTCTATTGCAAAGAAAAAAAAACAAAAACACTAGTATTTGTCTTAGCTTTTGCCCCGTTGATTATGCTTTTAATAATATTTTCATGATTGAGGTTTCAAGTTCCACTTGACAATAAGGAATGTTTGATACACGCGCCAATCAATAATTAGGACAATAAAACGATGACGTTTGATGTTGCTTGCATTGGCCCTTTGAAAGCCCTCTTCGTCTACAAGTTGGATCCAAAATCATCTTTCCATTTCATGGAGCCCAAAGCAAGGTTGCTTAGGTCCACCATCACCAGGAGTTCACATGTACCAAAAGGGAGAAAAATACAAGACTTCTTATAATATTCAATTAATATACATAATCTCCATGGACCAATCGAGACTCGAGTCAAGACTCAGTGTCGGGAGATAAACACAGGGTGATATTCACACAAGTTGAACTGAGTAAGGGTCCATCTTACAAATTATAACTGTAGGCTCCATGCCACAAAAATAGTTAAAATATATGGTTGTTGTTGAGTTGAAGGCCAAAAAAGAGTACAAGAGGCACGCATCATTTTGAAGTTCGATTACTAGATTTCTTATTTACTTGGGGGACCATTAGGTCCATTACTATATATATATATATGTCCTGTCACAATTGAACAAATATGGGTATTGGGTAACCTAACAACTCGATCGATCATTCAACAAATTACGCACAAAATAGGATAAAATCTCTGCGAAAGTAATTAAATTCACTCAGCTAATTCCTTGACAAGACGAAGTAGTTATGTTTAGTCACGCATAATTGGACCACAAAGTGAGAAACCTTGTCTAAATTAATGCAGCACCTAGTTATGGAAGGTGGCTTGTACGTATGGTCCCCTTGGTGGTCGAACGGGACGCCTGCAAATACAAAGAGCAATTGAGAACATTCGACTTATGAAACCCAAAAGCTTAGTAATAAGTAGAGTGATTTTTGTGGTGAATAAATTCTACCTTCTCGGCCGATCCGTAGAATGAGCATGCGAAGGTTTGGTCTCACTTTGAACCTTGGATGCCTGAAACAAGGCCAATAGGTCTAACGGCCGTTGGTGATGTCCGGGGATGCTATGACGCTCTACTTAGTCTATGGATTTAAGTGGTATTCTTTTCTTCCGTTTGGCAAAGAAGAGATGCATTAAAGCCCACAACGGAAGGTAGAGTCATTAGCTTTGCTTCAAATGGAGTTCATGAACACCCAATTAAAGTGTGTGACTGATGAAGTCATGTTTTCAACTTTACCAAGATAAAGAGAAAGTTTTAACACCGCAACCAAACAAGGCGCTTGACGCTACCCCTTAAAAAGACATTATTGGTATGAGTGAGTGAGAAAGTCAAAGAGGATCTATTAACTCTGCCATATCTAAATTTGATTGTGAATGTCACAGGTTCGTACACACGTGGTGAATTATTGTTTTCACTTTTTCACTAACCGGGTAAAAAGCCCATACAGTAAAAATCAATGTAATTTTCATATAGCTTTAATCACAGAAGTTAAGACGTTAAGTCTGTTTATCAATATGATGTACACGTAATATTTTGAATTTGAGAAACAGATTCGACGTCTTCATTAACCTGTCTCGAAAAAAATAAAAAATAAAAAATCATGGAATTAATGTCACGCGCTATGTACACGAGTGGGAGTTGCTGCTTGTTAAAAGTGACACAAAAAAGATGGTGTTACGGACTTTCCATGTTTGGAAAAGATGGAGAGAGAAAGTAGGTGTTAAAAGTGAGCACGACAAGCCAATCATCTCTAGCCATTCGTTCCCTTTAAGGTGGCACTAAAGGGGGTCCGATATGAAATAATTCCTCCATCGTGCCACCTTGCCACTTGCAATAACAATAGAAAAAGCAATAATGCACCATGCCTCTTTTTTTTTGTCGGTGGAGGGTATTGTGTAGGATGAGTGCTGTTAAAAAAAAAAAAAAAAAGCCCTCCAGTGGAACTGTTGTAATTTCTTTTAAAGATAATAATATTTTTTAGAAAAAAAATCATAAATATGTTTTGATGGGTTCACGAGTCCAACGATATTAATTTTTGGCTCAAATAAGAACAAAGACATTAAAATTCTATTTTTCACGTCCAATTTAAAAGCAGCTACAGAAAGATCAATAATGCAGCCTACCACCTCTTTTATACTCTTTTTCTTGACAAAATCTCACATATATACATGGTAAATTACTATATAGATTGCCTAATAATGCTTGACAAATAAAGCAAGAGATACTGGACCTCCATTAAATATCACAATTGCAACCTTATCATAGAAACGTAGGTTGGTTGGTGGGTGCTGAAAACACAATCAACTAAAAAGGAGAAGAAACAGATGGAGAGCACACATCAATGAACAAGACTTGACTGTTATTGATCATGGTGCTTGTCACGCTTTGCTTAGTCACATGTGGAAATTGAAAACTTTCCATTTTTGATACAAAGAGAAGCAGTTTAGGGTTTTCTAATTTGAGAAAGACCAACGACTTTACTTGTATTTTACTTTTGCAAATGATAAAAAAAGGGAGGGGCTCTTATCAGGGAATCACCCATAAAAGAAAAAAAGGCTATTAATATCACCACCTACTTTTCTAAACTAAGCAAATTGGGCTGAACTTAATTGTAGTAGAAGACTTCTACTTATTGGGAGTCTTTTACTTGACTTAGATTTGTTGCTTGTAGTGGAATTTAGGGTTTACCCTACTTTCATTACTAATCAAGTCAAGCTTAGGAGCTCAATACAAAATTTTTATGGACCTTCTAGTTTTAGATTGTTTGATATTCAAGCTAAGTTATGGTTAGGGTTAGAGACATGTTTGCTTTCTTTAGCCTGTAATGGGCCTGAGAGCCCATTGGGATTTCTGGCCCATAAGGGCCCGTTTTCTATTGTGATCAAATGCTTAATATCAAACAGACCTCTGAAGACACCATTTGAGACCAAAAGCATATTAGGAAGAGCATTTCTGTAAATTTCAATTTAAAAAGCATTTCTCGGCATAAGACTAAGAGTTCCTAACATCTAGATCGTGTTTCCCTACCCAAAAAGAGAAGTTTTCACCATCTCATTAACCGCACAAAAATTAAGAAAAATTCTTGAACTTCCCATGATTCTTGTGCAATGTACAGGCTATTTAGCTAGTTATATGGGAAGTAAAAGAGAATTTATCAGACTTGCTTCCCACTTTTCCCCTCTCTACTTTTCCTTAAAACGGTAAAGGCAAATAAAAGTTCTGTTTAAAGAGAATTATTTGTGGCATTGCTTGCTTCCATATGGGATCATAAATCAAGAAGGACAAACCATGGCGTATAACCTTTGGCATCAAAGGTAGGAAGAAATGGATTTTCTACATTTCGATCGCTTTGCATGATTGCGGAGTAAAAGTTGGAGTCATGGTTGAACAGGTGCCTACAAGTCAACAGGTAAAATCATCAGAACTGAGACGCTGCCTTCTGTCACATATTCAAAGAGCATTACAACTAGTGGTAGGCCTGGAGGCACTCACATCAAAATCAGTTCATATGCAAAGTGCACCCATGTCTGGTGGCCCTCCATCAGATTGAGGTAATGGCATCGATTGTTTGCTGAATTGCTCTCTCTTCTTTCTGCCTTTTCTAGTGTCTACCTGGTTACTGACAGAACAAAGTTCCCATATTAGCATAAAATTAAATTTTTGAGCATCCAGCTCAAAGTGTTTGAACCTCTGCAATAACACAGTGGTAAAATGGTCACGAAAACAATTTATGGTAAACTACGAATGGAATCTTGAGAATTAAACTTGACATTGAAAACTGCAGAACCCAACAAGCTTTCCATTTTGTTCTCTACTAAACTGAAGGCTCCTCTCAGTTCTCACCAATGTTTATCCGGGAAAAAAAGGAGAGAAGAAGAGAATCGTACTTCACAATCTTGACAGAGGATCTACCCTTGACAGATCCACAACAAGCCTTGTATTTCTTTTTAGATCCACATGGGCAGGCCTTGTTTCTTGGTATCTTCAGCTGATGTAGGCGGTACAATTTTTTTTAGTTAAGCTCGAGTCAAGGGGCACAACAATGATTATCATTTGCAGTAAAGAAACAAACCTTATCATCGTCGTGGTTTGTTTTGATGCTATCATCGGGAGGATCCTGCATGTCAGCCTTCTCAGTCTCTTCCTTTTGCTGCTTGAGATTTCCATTTTCATCATCATCTACATATTCTCCAAAAGATATAAACTATATCAGAACATGCCAAAACAAGTGCATCAAATATCATGAAAGCTTTTATATCTTCAGAGGTCTGAAATGACAAACATCACAAGCTTCTTCAATATCTTCACCTAAAGGAAACTTTGTCACGACAAAGATACAACAAAAATTCTCAACTTCAAGGAAAAGAATAGCAACTAAACAGTTCTAACAAGCTATTAATATCCTTTGCCTCTGCTTTGTCCATATGATTTGCATAGGAGGTAGCAAAAGCATGATGATGTAGTGTCGGGAGTTTTTGCTCCAAAAGAAGTGCATCTATATTCAAAAAACGAAGCAGGAAAGCCAAAGCCAACAACAAATGCGAAATTATTGATGGAAATGCCACTACTGCAGGATTTTACTACCACCCAGCTTACCATGAAACACTGATAGTAGAACAAAATTTCCCAGTAAAACGTATAAAAATAGCAAGACTAAAATCCACTTAAAAGTTCAAATTGTAAGGACATTACTGATAAAGAAATTCTTTAAGCATGTAGCAACATTTTTCTACTGGCATTAATTCTTAAGAGACTGATCCAAATTTCAGAAAGCTTTTCACCATAAGTTTCTCGACTTTTCAGCTAGCATGGACTCACAAAACTATGCACGGTAATCGGAAGAATAAAGAAGAAGGTGCCTCATGAAACTCCATGGTTTAGAAATTACGGACCAGCTGCACTTACCATCGCACATGACTGCAATGCAAGGACGTGAATCATTTTCTGCCGAGAATTCTGTTGTTCCTTGTTCTGCTACCAGAATCTCTATTGCTGCATCGACATCACCACCTACTTGCAGCAAAATCTGTCAATGAGACCAACATAGAGGTAGAAAAGTGCATTATGATGGCTGTCACTTACAGAAATGCAAATTCTACAAGCTTTGTTACCTGCTTGACTTCTTCAACACTTTCACAACTGGATCCTGACATTACCAATTTGGTGGATCCTGGATCAGCCATATCCTTAACACCTTTCCCGTTACACTTGCTAACTGCAGCGCTTTTTTTATGAGAATTCATGGAGAGATCAGCATCGGCCTTTCACAACAGAAACTCGTTAGGCTGTTGCAAAAATTACATGTTCAAACTCATGAGGAAATATATTATAATAATAAGAAACCCAAATGGTTGGAAATTCTCAACCTTTATTATCATTGACCTTGCTGGCCCATCACAGGGGTCTTCCTTTAACCGCACACTATTATAGTGCTCCCCATCATGGTAAGAACTGGAATTTTACATGAGCAAATCATACAGCAGAACTACAAAAGAAAAAAGAACAGAAAAAAAAAAAGAACACATTCTTACCCAACCTAATAGACCAATCAGACATTTAAACCTACCAATATCAATAGTTCAACAAAGTGAACAAAGACAAGGAAGTTCCATGAGAGCTGAATGATAGGTAAACTAAAAAAGACAGTTACTTAGAGATGCTAGAGATTGGCTATAAAATATTTTCACCCATCAAGTCTGTTGTGGACAATTACATAAAAAATTGTTGTCTTTGTTCCCCTCCCCCTTTTCCATAAGAATGTGTAAAGGGAGGGATAATTTTATTCTTCTCAATGATAAGCATACCACAATGAAATGAAAAAGAGAAACTTGACAAAGATACTAAAAATACTGACAGATGGACCATACGAGCACCACGATCATCGAAATTGCGTATGTACCAGCGAGGAGACATATTCTGTATTAAAAAAGCAATAAGCACAGAAAAAGGGGGTCAATATGAATTTACATAAGGGCATCTATATGATGGGTTCATTTATAATTTGGATTCATGTGGCCTATCCCGACATTGTTTAAGATAAAACATTTGATGACGATGATGATGACGAATTTGCATGACATTGTTGAAAATGCATGAGCATGAGCACATTGTGTGTGAGTTTGTGTTCATACTAGCACATATGGGTCAGGGAGCTAATGTCTTCACCATTGAGGAAGCAATAAGCACAGAGATGTTTCACATTAGTGCACATGCACAGGAAGCATAGGAATGAGGGGAGTACCTAATTCTATGCTCTATGTGTTCATGTTAGTGCAGCATGAATAATTGGACTTTTTTTTATTTTTTATTTTTACCTGGCAATAGAAACACACACATGCACCACACATGTATCCCTCCAACTCACACACACATGCAACCCACACACACTCACATAATTCACACAAATGCACACACAAATGGTCAAATGCTACCCACAAGGATTGAACCCTTGACCACAAGGTAGAACTACAAGAATGTGAACCAGCTCGGCTTGCACTCGGCTTGTAACATCCCAAAAGACAATTATTTGCAGAAAGAAGATGGGTACGTAGCGATAACGAGTGAAAAAGCATACTGATAAGTGATAACTTCAAATGTTAGAAATACTCTATTCAAGGTTTTTGTAAAACTGATCACATATTGTCAAATTGGTATAAGCCACAAGGATACAAAAAAGTAACACATTGAATACCTATATGCAACTAATCAGGGTCCGCAAAAAATGTAACTACGAAATTCAGAGCCATATTAGTTAGATGACCAACTGAAATGCTTCAAGGAAGAAACGCTTTAGTGGCAGCAGGAACTATATATACATTAGTTGTTAACAAAAAGTATGAAGGAAGAGAGAAATTTTCTTACCCGGTGAATGCATATATTACAATGTGTAACAAGAGAAGCTGCCTGCAATTCCATATTCCCAGCCCAGGTGCCATCTTTTTCCATGGATTGGCAATATTCATCAAACAGGACATCATCCTCAATAAAAGGTTCAAACATTTCACGATTTTTCTGTCAATCACAGCTCCAATATCATATCATTCACACTTGGTTACCAAAGATTAAAGTAAATATTTTTAGCAAATCATCAATAACAGAAATTTTCATATGTAATACAAGTAAAAAGAGATCTCAAATTGACATGCACCTCCTAGCTATAAATTTTTAAGTGTAATGAAAGTTGAAACTTTGGTAAGAAACATACACCAGGCTTTTTTTGTTCTTAAACAATCACTTCCTTTTAATAGCGGGTCACTTAAGAAAAAAATTGTTGTAAATAAAAATTTTGACAGTATATTAGACAAGAAAGTGGAATTAGTAAATATCCTTGGTTGCTATTCATATGGATTAGGCATGTAACTATTAACTTAAATACATCATCAGAGCCAGGAATTTTGTAAAGCATCAGAGCAATCTGTTTCACCAAATGAGAAGCAAATTCAATTTAATAACACAAACACTTATTCAACCCCAAGTGGTTGAATTCATGAGAAATTTAAAATAAGGTTGGTCTCGTGCAATGGAAATAAAAAGCTGGAGTTCGTTAACCACCATAGTATTGAAGAAAAGAGGTAGTGCAGAGGCTTCTTCTCTAACGGAATGATAATTATCTTAAAAGACATGAAGTGAAAAGGGAAAAAATTACTCCATTCATCCATATAATAAAAGAACTGCCAACCTTTATTAATAAAGAATAAAAGAAAATAATGTCACATCATAATCAGTAACCATTAACAAGGGCATTATCTCTTAAGTTTAAATGCAATCACAATAATACTTCAAAGAACTACCGTCCAGAAAATGAGGGCATTATGTCTAAGCAAAAGATAAAGAAAATTTTGTTCTATATTCACTAACCATTATATATTGTATGATCATGCTGCGATACTTTCCATGTTCTTGCTCATTACCTTCTAGCTGATCTGCAATGGACCTGCAAACTAAAAAGAGTAAACAACTTAATCTATATCAAGATACATTTGTTGGCACTTAAACATATAGGAAATAGAATGCACACATTTCTATGGCAAAGGTGGACATTTTGATAAGGCTAGGAACCTCACAGCGCAAAAAATTGACAGTGTCAGAAATATGAGCAAAAAGTAAGGTTGTAATGTAAGACTCTAACCTGAAGAAACAATTACCATCAGCTGTCACTTGAACAATTTGTAGACCTAATGCATCAAGCTGAGCTCGAAACTGAGTAACATCACCCTGCTTCCCCCTTTTCTTAATCTGCCCACCAAATTTCCATTAACTAACTATTAAATAAGATGTACATGAATAAAAAACGGAATTTTGGTACAGAATGTATTAACCAGGAAAAATTACATTCTCAGAAAAATTATTATATCATACAAACATCCACAAACCATTCCAGATAGGCAGGATAAGGGTAAAAGTTGGGCAACGCATATAGATGCCTTCAATACTTTGCCATATTGACATGTTTCTTGACCAAAATAACATCCAGTTCAGGCCAGCACCAAAAGAGCTCGCAATACTCACTCCTTTTACATTTGTGCAACATACATCACATAAATGCAAAATGTATCATACAAAGTTCCTCTTCCTCATATGCGTTTGTTATGGAGGTATTTATTGAAGGGTTACAATTTTAACCACTTCAGGATTCTCATCTCTCTGCACTGGATGCTGGTATTTCCATCAATACTACTGCCTAGCACTGAGCTCCACAATCAAAATTGCCAAATTGACATCGAGAAATAATGTAAATATCTCTCACGATAAAGATTATTCCAATTAGCAAAGTAATTTCTGGAACACACACACCCCGCAACTAACTACCAATGCAACAACAACTAGAGCAGCTAACCCTTTCCTCCTTTCTCAAGGACAGTACAACCAAAACTAAAATGACAATCTCACTAACATCAGCAAAATGCATCAATAAGATGCGGCCTTCAAGTTTATTTCCAAGTAATACCTCATCAGAGTGAGATAATCCTAATTTACATCATAATGAGCTAATCTATCAGTACAGATAATATAAGGTATATACCACACACAGGAGACCATAGAGGGGGGCTTCTGCAACAAGTTAAATTGAAACGCACATACATTAACAATGATAAGATGATCAAACAGGCCTAAGACTCCTAATAAACTTCCATCCGTAAAGTTCGCGTTCAGTAAATCTACGAGGAGCGAAACAGGCCAATAAAGGTTACAGATACAGGAATTCATATGATTATATGAACTTGATTGCAAGCAAAAGGACCCCATCGTTGAAGAAGAAAGTGTTGCATAATCAAATTGGAAACAATTAGGACAAATTATGGAGGGAAGTGTGATGACTTACTTGTGTTTGTTTCTTTGGTTTGGACTTGTTCTGTTGTTTTGCTTTTGCCATCTTTCGGAACTCGAAAGAAAAAATCCGTCACTGAGGTGAATGACACAGACACGGTCGTCGCTGCTTTCGATCGGACGAAGAGCAAGGCAAGAATCGCGGACAGCTAAATTCCCGTCAGTGTTTCCGGAGTTGTCAATGCGGCGATTCGGATTTCGGACCAAGTCCTGGTGTGTGTTGTTCCTCCGTATTACCGAGTATTCAACTATATATCTTACTCAAATTTTCCCGTATGGGCCAGTGGATGAGGCTAATTGTCATGGACCTCATGGGCCTTATTGTTCCCTTTCCTCTAATCCCATCATCAATATGGGCTTAGTTGAAATTATACCCAGCCTCTGATGTCAAGAATGAAGAAACATTATTACAATTATTATTATTTAATAGTTAATACACTCCAATAGTTCACTCTTAAAAAAGTTCCTTGTGGACAGCCCTTTGAGAGGATCAGTGCCAGACTACAATAGAACACATGACAATAGCCCAGTAGGTTCTCATTTTGGGTTTAAAGTGGATGACATTAAAATGGGAATTCGAACCAATTACCCTGAAGTTTTCCTCATTTCGTGGGCCTGCCCACTTTCGGAAAGGGTTTAGTAACATCATTTCTCCCACATGAATTTTGATCCAATCTTACCTATTGTCAAAGTAATGCATATTGTTGATGGCTCAACATTTATTCTCACTTAACCGTCCAAAGGGCATGGCTAAATGAGACAGAGCACTGAGGGGACTCTGGCATAGGTAGGTACCCTCCTGCAGGAAAATTAAGATGCCTGAAGTGGCTTTCACGGCTTATGCCAGATATTCAAATTAAATAAATATCCAACCATAATGCGAGAATAAGATCCCAAAAGTCTCAAACAAGCATAATTTTAAGCATACGAAGATTGAGGCCACCCCTATCTTAAGGAAAACATCAAAAACACACCAACCATTCATTTTATATTAAGTACTAAACATAGTATACCGCTAGCCATAGCCACAACTGGCATGGAACTCAAGAAACAAGGTTGTCCTTCAAAGACAGCAAGGCCATCCGATCAGTGGGGCTACCACCCTGCTGCTGTTGTTGGGCAACATTCCGTAGAACATCCATAGCCTCAGCAACTTTGGCTTTCAAGGCTTCAGGAGACTCTAGCAAGTGCAAAACCTCGGTCTGATCCATCTCTAGAATCATGCCTGTCACCTTTGCTGCATTATCATGCTCCAACTGGTCCACAAGTGGGTACAAATTTTCACCCAGCAACTACAGAAAAAATATTCACCTAAGTATTAGTTGAAAAGGTAGGAATTGCTGTTAGAATACATTGATTTTTTTTTTTTATCTTGAAACAGAGGTTGAAAATAAGTTGTGTCAACTATACTAAGCATATCCAGAAGTGAAAAGCCCATTGCAGAAGTTTACCGTTCTCTGTTGCTCAGGTGTTGCATTAGCAATAGCCGAAGCCAAAGCACCAGTTTGCAATGGCAGAGAAAATGTAGCATCCCTGAAGGGCGTTCCACCAATGTCATATGGAACAGGGAGCATTGCCCCAGGAACACCGCCAAAGGGACCATCAGGCATGTTGCGACCAGAAGGATAACGATAGCCACGCCCCCTAGGAAGCATCTATTCCTCAGCATTATGAAAATAAAAAATGAGGATTAAAATATGAATAAGAAATCTTAATAAATAAAAAAATATCAAAATTTAATGGAAGCATGAAACTATTAGGAGTGAGAAGCAATGACATTGCATGGTACAATCTATACATGTGGCGACTGCATTATAGGGAGTGAATGCTGAGGTTGTTGCATTTGCCCTGCCCCAGACCGTCTACCTCCGGGATGCTGGGTCTGCTGGCCTGGCTGGACCATTGGCACAAAAAAATTTGGTCTCATTCCAGGAACAAATTGCTGCTGATACCCATATCCAGGCTGACATTATTCCAAGAAAGATATCAAAAATTAACCATAAAATTTTCTTGAGAAGTCTTTATACAAGTTAACAAGTAGAAAGAGACGTATACAAAAGTAAGTACATATATGTCTGTGTGGGTGTGTCTGTGTGTGTGTGTGGGGGGGGGGGGGGGGTGCGCGTCTGTGTGTGGGAGAGAGGGAGAGAGAAGGAGAGCAATAAAAATAACCTACAGCTTATTTAAACATATACAAGAAGCATGAACATGAATCTTTGTGTTCATAATTTTACCAGTAGCATGAAGCTACTTAGAATTTCAAAAGAGAAAAACTCATTTCCATCTTCATTTAGGAAAATTGAACCTAAAAATGAACGAAGCCTTACAAATCCATTCACCAACTACTCCATTTCAGGCTGCCAAATAGAAATTGGAAACTGTATTCCATAATTCATATACTCTCAAGTACATCTAGTTTTGCTGGGTCGTGAAATGTAGGATAAAAACAAGAGGTTCAAGAAGCCTTGTGATTCTTAGTTATACACTCTGAGGCAAGCAACTAGAGCAGCTGAATATTCAACCACTAAGCAAGTAGCTATTACTTGGTGAGGGACAATATCAAGTTTAATATTCGCTGCCTACATGACAACAAAGGAATAGAGCAGATTAATGAAGCCCTAAACTTATAAGCAAGAACTATTACTTGAGGAGGAACGATAGCAGGTGGTCCTTGACCATAGAATAGCTGCTGTCCTAGACCTGGAGCTCCTGGGGGATATATTGGCATTCGGGGGGCAGCTGCTGGCACCAGTACAGGACGCATCTGTGAAAATTGTGCCTGTACAGAATCAAAGTCATATTAAAGCATATGCAGGTGACCAGGTATTAGCAAAAAGACTAATATGATAGCTGGTTCTCACTGATTGTTGCCCATTTCTCACCACTCCAATAAAAAAAAATTCTAAAGGAACAAATCACCTAAACAGATGTAGACCGAATGAGGCAAGCGATTTATCTTGAAATATCAGCCTATGACTACTCAGAATCAGACATAATCATTGTGCAAGCATTTATTCCAAACAAAGTTTGGAGTCAACTACTAAGGATCTGACAGCAACATATAAGCATTCAAACGAAATACCTGCAACCTTGCCCTTCTTTCTTCTTTCCGTTGCGCAAGTGCAACATAAAGCGGCTTGCTAACTACCATTTTACCATTCATCTCCACAAGCTACGAAAGAACACAAACTTTCAAACAATCGAAGAAAGGATAAAGGGAATGGCTAGTAGAATAGTTTTTGAGCAGAAAGAAATTCCATAAAATAACCATACAGCTCGAGATGCTTCTTCAGCAGTTGAGAAGGCAACAAATCCTGATCCTCTACTTATGCCATTAGGGTCCCGCATAACCTGTCAAAATTTGAAGATGGTAAGAGAAAAAAGCTACAAACACAAACGAAATTTCACACTTCTTATTGCGTGTAGAAATTCAATCGGGAGAAGCAGCTTTGCAAACCTTGCATGAAGTAATGGTTCCAAATTCAGAGAATAACTCCTTAAGCCTATCATCAGTGATGTTGTCATCTAGGTTTTTAACATATAAATTCAGTCCTTCATATTTGTCTACTGTCTCCTTCACTGTGAGCTCGAATTTTCCTTTCAACTCAGCTTCTCTTTCAGTTTTTTTCTGTGCTTTTCCAACATACCACTCTTTATCATCAAAAACCTTTCCATTGAGAGCTTCAACAGATCGAGCTGCATCATCAGTGCCTTCAAAGTTAACAAATCCAAAACGTCTAGACTTTCCATCTCCATCTCTCATAACTACAGCACTAGTAATAGTCCCATATTCACCAAAAATTTTCTTTAGATCTTCATCAGTTGTTGAATCTGAAAGATTCTTGACATAGACATTGTTGAATTTTTTCTTATCTACAGCAGTTTCTCTTTCCTGCTTACGAAGGAAAGGTCCAACATAAACTTGTTTGTCATTCAATAGCATACCATTTAGCTTATCAATTGCATTCCTGGCAGATTCTTCATTGTCGAATTGTACAAAACCATATCCTTTAGATTGCCCCGAAGGATCAGTTGCTATCTTACAAGATAATATATTCCCAAATAAAGAGAAAGTTTCATGCAGAGCTTTGTTGTCAATTGCTCTGTCCAAATTCTGCCATGATAGAGAATTAAAAAATTCAAGAGGGAGAATTCCTCAAAAAAAAAAAACCATATTAACAATGCCTTCCCAAAAGACGATCAAATAGGTAACAGAGTGCAACTACCTTGATGAAAATATTTCCTGCACCACTTTTGCGAAGGGTAGGGTCACGAGAAGAATACATTATTCTAATCATTTTGCCGTTGACAGAAGTGAAGTTCAATACATCTAATGCACGTGCCGCTGCCATAAAAAAAAACCCAAAAGTAAGGGCATTGCTCAATTTCAAACACAAATAATGTATTCTCTAAACTAAACCATTGCACTAAATACGTTCATTAAAAAACAACCAAATGAAAAATAGCTAAAATTTCAATACCAAGAAAGAATAAGGAAAACAAACAAAAAAGATTTCTTATAGCAAATAAGAAAAAATAAACAAAGATGATATAGAAATCGCAGTGCCACTAGAGTGAGATGGGGTAGGCGAATCTGTGTTGCTGTACCAAACCAATAGTGAGAAGCTGAAATCAAAACACCGCGGCTGATGAAGATTGAAGAGTGAGAGAAGGAAAGCTCCGCACCGACAGTTTATAGAGATAGGGTTGGGGGTACGTATCATATACGATATGTTTTTGTAATTGTATATATTAACATAATGCATATATTTTATTAAATAAGTTATTTGTATATGGTAAACAGGTATAGCAATTCAGATACAGCTACAACACTTTGGATCCAGTCCAGATGGAATCTGGATCCAAATCCATCCCATTGACAACACCACACAAAGTTCAATGAATATCAGAAAAAATAAACAAACTGAAGACACAAAAAAGAATGTGGCCACGTTTTTGCCATTCGAAAGGGAGAAACCAAGACCACCATTGGGATGACTGGCTTCACAATTACATATAGTATTAAAGCTGCATAAGCTTCCCATAAAAAGGATGACAAGTAGAAATGCATATAATTGTGACAATTATTATCTTGCTTAAGTTGTTACCAATAACGGCTAACTGGCCGAGTGAGAAAATTTAATAAACAATGTAAATGGTATAAAAGTTAAAGTAAGCTGTAAGCCATGATGAAAATGCCAACATTGGAGAGTGCAGTTGTTTTAGTTACTGACCAATCTTTATATTATGTGTTTTGGTTTCAGTAAGGACTAAGGAGTAGGACAACATATCTGTCCGAAGGAGTTTTTTGCTTACTACATTTATAGTTGCTCGGTTAATGTATCACGCTATCTACATGTACATACAATAGGGCATTTTTGGATGAGCAGCTGTACCTTATATATCTATATGTATACATGTATTTTGTTGCCTGTCCAAAAAAGAAACCTGCTACATGCATAGCACAATCAAAATAATCAAGAATGGTGAAAAACACTCAAGATGGGCTGGCCAAATCAAACTAGACTAATTATAAAAACTACAAAACCATATGAAAAACACAGTTTAAGTCACAGCCCGGAGAACAAAGACCTTAAAAGTATACAAGTTTAATAAGCAAATACGAGTAGCATGTATCTCCCTTGATGGAATATCGAGAATCACTCATCTAACAAGTAACAACCCCAATAAGTACTGAAAACAATTTACTGGAAGTTGTTCATAAAGCATCATTGGCCAAATTCTGTTGGGGGTGGCACCCCCTTGGTGCCTGTTTGTTTTAATTTTCCATTTAAAAACTCAAATTAATAAGGGTTTTTTTTAAAAAAAATACTGCAGCAGAAAATATCATATTTGAAGCAACATTATTTTGGATAGCTTAAAATCCAACAAACATCAACCCTAAAAATCCACTTAATCATGCAACATAGTGAACACACTGAAGAGACTGACGGCCACTACTCTGGGAACTTGTCAACGATATCGTCAGGGTAGACTAATAAAATGTCAGTTGCAAAACGGTATCCTCGATTCATCATAATAGGTATACTAACATGAGCATCTACCAAGACCTGATACTTCCATTAAACTACTAAAGTACTACAAATGAAAGCCCCATAAGGCTAGGCCAGTTTACACCTGATACAAACTTTGGCTATTAACATACTCCTCCATACAACCTTGAGAACCACAATCGCACAAACAACAAATCCTCTCTGAACATCCATTTCTTCAGGGCAAGATATCACTCACATCCAACTTGTTATACATTAGATTTTTAAAACCAACAAATCAATCAATAACCAATGCCTGCCCCATTCAAAACTACATATCCATGTCGTAATCCATACAAACGCATGATATAAAGACAGAGACAGAGACTAACCATCGTGGGAGTTGCTATAGTTGACATAACCATAGCCAAGGGAGCGGCGGCTGCTCACGTCCCTGCAGACCCGGACCGATACGACCGGACCCACCTGGCTAAACAAATCATACAGCTGCGACTCATAAACATTAAAGTCAAGATCCCCAAGATAAAGGGAAGTCGACGAGAACTGACCCCCTCCAGGGCTGACCACCCCGTTTTGAGGAGAAACAGGTGGCTGTGGCTGTGGCTGGACCTGAGCCTGTGCCATCTCAAATTACCAGAAAAAAACTAATGGTTCTGTATAATCAAAATTTAGGAGGAATGTGACAAGTAAATATATTGTTTTATTTTGTGGTTTTTTCTGGGTGGATAAAGCGGTGATCAGGGAAATAGGCACCGCGAACCGTCGACAAGATGACGATGTAAAACAAAGGTTTGGGCAGCACTGGCGGCACCGCAACCCGTTGTGTTAGACAAAGGTGGGTTATATACTACGAGCAGTTGGCGGTGACAGCCGCCAACCCTAGTTTGATCTGATGATGAAATAATTAAATAAACTCTCTTTTCCACTATTATTATTGTTTTGTAAATTCTCGAGAAAATATTGCTTCCATGAATTAAAAAAAAAAAGAGAAAACTAATCCTGCGAAAATATTTATCAGAATTATATTCTTCAGTAATATTTACTATTCTTAGTTTTTTTATAGATGATTTTTATTGTTAGAGGATAGTATAAATGAAAAAAAAAATTGCAATAGGGATTCAACAAAAACAATTACATAAAAAATTATAACAAGTATTTATATTTTGAGATACTTTCCTTTAACACCTTTCATAATTTCATCTTGGACGTCGATGATTGTTATGAAAATTATTTTGAATTTTGTTAATTTAATTGCATTGAAGATATCTAATGAGAGTATGCATGGAGCACGTCAATGAATTTTTCAATTTTGTTGTCTCGCATTTTCCCAAAAATATTCTCCTGCATTTGCAAATCGTTCAACTATCTAATTTAACATTCAATTGCTTCAATTTTATTACCAAATTTGTTTCATTTTTTTGTTAATCAATTATCAATGTGATTATTTGTTAGAGTTTGGCCCCAAGTGTATTAAAATTTATGGGAAACTTTCAAGCATGCTATGGGTGGAAAATTCATTGACTGGTTGGTCTACATGAAGGAGCTTCTATCAGTTGATGATATGAATTTTTTCTTAATGGCTATGTGGAATTTTCGTAATAGAAGTATTCATCATGCTAAGCGTCGGCTGCTAGATGGTTTGTTGGACTGGACTTCGACATTCCTTGCTGAGTTTGCGCAATGCCGAAGTGTCCAAGCATGTCCCCCTCCTGCAAGAGATCGATCTTATCGGGGTTCCCTTCAACCTGGGGAAATTTTCATCAACGTGGATGCTGACAGAGATAATAACAGTCTAGATCGACAGTTGGATGTATCGTACGCAATTTAGATGGTCAATTGATTAGTGCTACAGCAGTTCTCGTGAGACTCTTTCTGCAGTGGAAAGTGCAGAGTTATATGCCATTAGGGAAGGAATAAAGCTTGCAGCAGATTGCGATTTTGAAAAAGTCACAATTATTAGTGACTCTATAGGAGCTGTGGATAAGATTAATGCAAAGGAGGCCGGGTTGAATGAGGATGGTGGCGTGATTGGTGAAATTCGGAGTTCAATTGAGGGTCCTCATAACATTCGAATTTTATTTAGTCGAAAAAGGTGTAACAAGGTTGTCATTGCATTTCTAAATTTGCTTTGAGTTGTTAAACTCCATGTGTTGGAGTGCCTTGAGTGTGCCTTTTTGACTTGAGGAAGCTGCATTGATAGATGTTGCTACTGTTACTTGATAATATAGAGACTTTCCTTAAAAAAAGAGAGCATGTCACAGGTTTACAATTTTTAGTTATCTAGTTTGGAATTTTGAATTTAAGAAACCATATGCTTGCTTGTTTGGATACTTGGAAAATACCACCTTTAACCGGATTCGGAATTAAAAAAACCAAATATGGGAATAGAAAACAAACAGATATTAATCGTTTAAAATGAAATCGCATAGACACTTCGCTTCGGGTGTTACTGTATCCATCTCCCCAACATCACCCGCTTTCGTCTTTCTTGGTTTCCTCGACGTCACCTGTTTCATTTCTCAACGAGATAATAAAACCAGTAACACCTCCATGAACTCGATAATTCACGCGCAACCTATCTCCCTCATGCGTCTACACGCCACCAGCTCCTCCACTTCAGCTTCCTCACGTCATCCGCAGCTGTGGCTGTTATCCTCTCGCTCCTGCTGTGTACCAATCCCCCTCTCCGCCTCGTCATTCGCCGCAGCCTCCGATCGAATTCTGCAGCCGTGGAGGCCTTTTCCAATTGCCGCAAGCGCCACAGTGATGGACAATTCTGTATCGGTCTGTAGTTTTATCCGCCTGTTTTCTTAATTTGAACCGTGCTTCGTGGCTTTGATTCTATCATTTCTACTTAATCTGGAGGTTGACTGCGCTTAACAGAATGGAATAGTGTCTTTATGCTCATTTATTGAAAATCTTACCCTAGAAAACAAATTTAAGCGCTTCACTTGTCATTTATGCGAGTATAGTTATTGTAGAGTTTATGTGAGCGTATGAGATGAGAATTTGAACACGCACTTGTGTGTACTTATGTAGATTGGATTTTAACATTTCTATACCTCAGATTCCGTACTCAGTACTTTGGCTTCAATCCTTGATGCGTTGAACAGTCTACTAAAACTCTGAAAATGAACGTGTGGGAGAACTGCGTTTTTAAAGCTATTCTGAGAGCGATCCAAAATTTTAAAGCTATTGTGGTACATGGAAGATTGGCTTAATCATTGTGGTTTATCCACACTAATTTTTGTAATACACTAATCAAAGTGATTTTTCAGATCGTTTGTGTAGGGATTCAAAACATTGATACACATGCGTTGTGTTTTTTCTGCTTTAAAGGGTGCATTGCTGGCTACCTGAGCTAATGCTCATCTGGCTATTTTCCTCCCGTTTTCCTTCATATATGTAATTGCAAAGTAGTTTAACCTACATATTCTGATTCTTATGTATTTATAAATGTTATCATTGTGAAAATTATAATAATTACTGTTTTTTTGTTGTTATATCTGGTGCTCCTACACATTTATTGTGTTCTTAAACCCTTTTAACATATCATTGCTTTTGTTGGCCTTTTGGTGTACAGCCAAGAAGTGGAGTGTATACGGTTGGTGATTTTATGACAAGGAAAGAGGATTTGCGCGTGGTAAAAGCTACTACCACTGTAGATGAGGGTAGCTACTGCTTTTAGATAATTTTTTTTCTACTTTCTATTTGCCAGAGTTTATCATGTTTTTTAGTTTTTATACTGCATCTCCTTGTGGCAACAGCTCTTGAAACTCTTGTGGAATACAGAATCACTGGTTTTCCTGTGATAGATGATAACTGGAAATTGGTAATTATACTTGCCCCTTTTATTACCAGTCGGACTTTTAAAATTTAATCTATAGTAGAGTGTTACTGTTCATTTCTGAATTCAACAATTATTATAGATTCATTGATCAAGGTCCTGCAAGTGCTTACTTATTTGTGGTACAAGATCTCAAACTTGGGCCCTCTAGCCCACATTGGAGGGTTTTGCTCGTGCCTTTAAAGCTAACTTCAAAGTAAAAAACAGTTTCTTAAAACCTTTTCTTTTTCCCGCGACATTCCAGCTTCCAGCTGAGATAATTGCTATTCAACCTGAAATATAAGCTAAATGATGACAGCTTAAATATTATTTAAATGGATTGGTTAATATTGAGTCAGATCAGTACACTCATTTGTACTGGATGTGTCAAAATGATATAATTATTGAGATCTTAGAAGCTGGTGTTAATGCTAATTCATTGGATTTTTCAAAATGACTTGACTAAATTTCAATATGCAGGTTGGTCTTGTATCAGACTATGATTTATTAGCTTTGGACTCCATCTCAGGTAAATTAAAACATACTAACCGTTTCTCTCTTTTGGAGTTTGTGACGTATTCATAAGTTATATTTTTTGCCTGTTGTGCTCTTCAAAATAAACAAACAAACATCTCTCCTTTGCTGTTTCTGAAGTATTAAAAAGCTGTATTTTATATAGCTGTGTTTGTTATATTTATTATGGATAAGTCTTTTAAGCTACTATGTCTTTTTCTTTCTTTCTTTTTATTGTTCCACAATGAATAAGAAATTGCTCATGTATTTCTCATTTTCTCATTTTATTCTTATGCAGTGGGCAAGCTCTAATTGGCCATTTCTTACTCGATCTTATATTTCAGGTAGAAGAAGTGATAATGACATGTTTCCCGAAGTGGACAGTACGTGGAAAGTAAGTGAGAAAATTCCCCTTGCATATCTTCACATTCATCATTAGAGTAAAATATAAACTATAGAGATGTGTAGCTATAGCTTTATGGTGGGCAGAATATTTCAATGTGACTTTCAAACTTCATAATGGAATTTCATAAATCTTTCTAGCACAGTGGCAGGTTCTCTGCGGAATGCATTAAAAAAAAGTGTTGATAAATGCTGAATAAAACACTTGAGAAATCTATTTCCAGTGAATGAAGCAGGGGACTTCAACACTGAAAAAGTACTTGATATATAGATCAGTGCCTCAGACTATACTGCCTTACTTGTAGCTTACTGCTGCAGGGGAAGAGCAGGGAATAGGTTCTTCCAAATCCTTACCTCTAGCACTTGCCTTTACTTTTACTTTGAGTATCTTCTCATGGTCTTTTTGTCCAAAAAAGAAAAAGAAAGAAAAATGAAAAAGAGAGAGTACATTCCATGGTATTTAACCACCCCTCTTCCCCTTCTCTCTTGCGTGCCTATGCGCATTCCTGCGCTTCTTTTTAGTTATTGGCGTTTTATTTTTTATTTCCTTTCACTCTCGCTAGTGTTATGGTGGTGGGGGGTGGGGCGGCAGCTGGGGTTCTTTTTGTTAGGTCTCCCACCCAACCATACCTCTCTATATCTTCCAGAATAGTTAAGTCAATGAAAAAATCGTAAGAGAATTTTGGTGAAGGTTGATTTGAGCTTGAAATAACCGCTGTGTGGCATTTCTTGTATGTCACTGCACCATATTTGGCTCCTTGGTTTAACCTTTCCTCATATTCAATAGGTTTGGTTCTTGGAATATCTATTTCCATGCTTCCTCAATTGCAAATTTAAACATTTTACTTACCTAATTATCCATTGGAAGTCTTATAAGGATTGGACTTCTAGAAACACATTTTAATCTCAATTTTACAAGCACTTCTTATGTTGACAGCTGCACTAGATCCTTTCTTGGAAGGCAATTCATAGTATTGGATTGCTGCTGCTGCTGCTGCTGTTGCTGTCAGTGTTATTTATAATTAATTGACCTCACAAATACATCGGTTATCATAGCATAGACTCTATATTTATGTTCTTGATTACCAGATAGCTAGGAAACACTGACACGGACACGGGAGACGACACGACACAAACATTCCGACACGGGAATTTTAAAATTTGCAAAGCTAAAAATCATATAATTGAGTTTTCCAAAGCTATTTTTGATTTTTTAACTATGGTGCCTTAAAATTCTATTTTTCTTCTTAAATGAGTTATGGTGCGGCATACGGCATTGATCAACTTCATTTTGCCTTGTTTATGGTTTCAATTTACCATCTTTCCCAATGTAAATTCTGTTGATGATAACCAGCAGCTTCTGTATTGATTAATGCAGGATTTGACTCTCTTTTTTTGTCTTAATTCAGAATTCCTTGTGCTTCAAAGTTATCTTCAGTTTAGTTTATACAAATGGATGTTGCATGATGTCAAAGAGAACAACGTATATAAATTAATAAAGTTCGGTTTGTGATACTTTTCAAACTACGTATGCTTGTGACAAAGGAGACATCAATGACAGAGCAGTGTGGTAAATCAATATAATATACTGATTTCTTCTCTCTAATGAAATAGATAGGATACAGGTTTTTGTGGAAACTTTGGTTTCTGTGGCTTTGCTAGTGTTTAAATACTTGGTTCTAAGTTCTAACCCCAGGTAATGACTGCAGACTTTTAATGAAGTGCAAAAGTTGCTCAGTAAAACCAATGGAAAGTTGGTTGGTGAAGTGATGACTCCTGCCCCCCTTGTGGTTCGTGAAACCACCAATCTGGAGGATGCTGCAAGGTTCTGTGATCTTTTCACTGTCTTTGTTCTTTGTTTTGTTTGTTTTCTGCATTTCCCTTTGCCTTCGTGTTAATACTTGTACCCTAAAAACATGGATTATCTCAACGGATTCCAGATTATTACTTGAGACAAAATATCGTCGACTCCCAGTTGTAGATGCTGATGGTAAACTGGTGAGGACTTCAACTGTTGTCTCTTGAATCTCAGATCTCCCTCATTTTTTATTTTATTTTATTTTTCTGATGAGTCATATTATTTTCGTCATTCTATACTGGGTTTTGACTTGCCATTATATCCTTACTCTTGAAGGTTGGAATTATAACACGAGGAAATGTAGTAAGAGCTGCCCTTCAAATAAAACGTGATTATGAAAATAAAGCATAGAGTATCCAGGTAGTATTATTTATGGAACTTAATGCAATCCAACATGGTAAGCTGGATCTCTTCTGCAATATTGAGGTAAATCAAAGAATACGTTGAAAGCCCCTATGTGCTTATATGTCAAATTTTGGCTTATGCTTGTATAACACATTATTGATAGTGGTCTTGGACCTCTTGGTATAGTTATAGTCATAAAGTAGCTCGGGACTATTTGGCATTCTTCTTCCCTTTCTTTATAAATCCATGGTCCCTTACCTTTTCTCCCACAAACAACGTGAAGGGGAAGCAAGTGAATGTGGTAGTTCGATAGCTACATCTCAACAGTGCCATACAGCCACATCTGGAAACCATAGATGCTTTGTGAAGATACAAAGGCTGAATCATCGCAGCTTGTGATAATAACTTAAAGGTACGCATTTTCTTTCTAATACGCAACATCTGTCTCTTCATTTTCATTTATCATGGAGTGGTAGTTGAATTAAAGCTTTGACTCCTTTGGCCCTGCATTGTGGTTATGGTAGTTGAACTAATAGGCTGAAGAGCTTCTCCCTACTTCAGAGACTTGAACTCTCTCATATTATTTTCCCTTTCAAATTGCGAATCAATAGTCTGCAGTGTTCTCTACGTAAGAAGTAAAAAATGGTATTGTCATACAAAATGACATCTTAGGATGGCCAGGTGTGAAAGTGCTGATTAGATGGAACACGAGAAATGACACCTTGTCGGGCAATCTGTTAAAGGGTTAAAAGAGACACTGATGTCTGATAAAAAAAAAATGAAAAAATGAAGAGACACTGACGGTGACTGCTTAGTTTCTATTTTAAGAAACAAAATATTCCGCCGTTAATTGTGGTCTAATGGTCGTTTTGACTGCAACTGCAAGTGGCATGCAAGCTGTTATCCAGAGTCCAGACGATGAAGAAACCACAAGTCAAAAAAAGACTTACATTGGGGCCGTGTTTAAGCCATAAGGCTCTAAAACGGTTGCTAATTGTTCATACTAAAGAGGAGTCGCGATTTGACAACTTTGGATCCCATAATCATCATTATATACCACCAAATATTAGTTGCTCTCATTTTCTCTCTCTAAGACATTCAAGCGACCCTCTCCCTCCCTCTCTTATCAATTTTTTTTGAATGATTGAGAAATCATCCAACCCAACATATCCTTTGGCCAGTTGAGTGTGTGTAAACCTTGGATCATCATAATAGTCTGTCTCCTTCTAATAGTTAAGTGGGCGTAAACATTGGGTCACCAACTATCAGCATCATGATGATGACAGGTAAGACTGGATAGACAATAATGGGACTCCTAACCCCTCATTGGAAGTGTGTGGCCCACAAAACTAGGAATATCCAAAGAAATAATTGTCACTGGTTGGTTTGAACTCTCGATCTTAACGTCAACTTTAAACCTATAATCAATTGAACTATTGCTCCGTGCGTCCTCTCTCTATCTATCTGCCCACAACTCATAATCAGCAAAAGTGAACCAGAAAATACCTAACTCAAAATCTTATCGCTTTAGTAGTTACAACTTTAGTGGTTAGCATGGCTCTTTGCACCAACTGCAAAGATGTAGGCCATTGCTGCTCCCCATCTCACTCGACCACTATATCTTCCCAGCTCACTCCACCACTATATCTTCCTTTTCTCATAAAAAAGAGAGCCTCCAAAGTACCCATGTTGAATAAAATTTGTCAAGGACTTGCAATCAAACCCCCCAAAAACAGAGGAATTGAACTTAGAAAATATGCTGATGACTAAGTAATATACAATTGAACCTTTTATACAAGGTGGAAATCTCCTCAAGGAAACTAATACGTATATGAAATACTAGCAAGCACTAAATTTTTACTAACCCAAATAGAAGAAGAAAAGAAGAAGGCCTCATCGTTTGTTCAGTCATCTTCCTTTAGCGCATGTTAGCAACTATCACTGATTCACTATGAACAAACAGAAGCTGAAAAACAGGACCCAAAAAAAGAGGAAAAATAAAAGACTTGCATAAAGTCTCTCTAATTTGTCTTCCAGTGATCGCTATCTAAGTCCTCTGGGTCGGGTATCTTGTTCAAGTCAACCCGCTCCACCAAAGGCTTGAATTCGCAGCTACTGACCACTGGTTTAGTCTCGTGGTCATCGTCGTCATCGTGATGATGATGTTGATGAACGTCGTGATGATGATGGCGCATAGCAGTCTCGAAAGCATCGACTCTGGCGCCCACTTCAGTCGCTTTCTTCCGAATCAACGCCGCCGACATCTCGCCGCCGCCGCCGACACTCTCTCCAACCAATTCCGGGAAATTAAGCCTGGCAGATGGACCCCTTAAATAAAAAACCGCCGTATCGTAAGCCCTAGCCGCCGCGATTGGGGTCGAGTAGGACCCAAGCCAGATTCTCGAACGCTTGTTAGGTTCCCGAATCTCGGCCACCCATTTTCCCCACTTTCTCATCCTTATCCCCTTATAAGTCCTATCGCCCTCCATGTTCCCTCCTCGCTTCCTCGTGGCTCCTCTCTCTCCTCCTCCTACGCCTTCCATCTCCTTATTTCTCTAGAATTCTGAGTGGGGGAGTCACCGAGTCAGAGAGGATTTCTGTGTTTTTCTGTCATGGAGCGACACGCTAGTTGATTGGGGTTTCAATTTTCATGCGAGGAGGAGACTCTGAAGTTTGGCATCTGCGTGAGCTTCCACGTCGAAGATGGGTTTTGTTTGTTTAAAACTTTCAAAAAAGGAGAGAAAATCCAAATTCACCGACAAATCTCTGTGAATTAGTTTTAAAGGGGAGGAGGGTGGGTTCGTATGCGTAGATGCTTTGCTATACACATCTGGGAGTCTTGTTTGGCCTCCTTTTGGCAAATTGGGATAACAACCGGTGTAGTGGATTATGATTAAATATATAAAATATATTTAAATGAAAAATATTATATTTACATATATATATATATTGGTGGTGTTGCTAGGTGGTGTCGTGTTGTGGGCAAAGTGAAGTGGAATTCAAAGGTTAAGAAAAAAGGATTGTCATTTGTCATGGGTGATGGATGATAGAGTTTTATTTTATTTTTTTTACTTTTTTTTTGAAATATTTTTCACCTATTCATCATTTTGTAATTTTTTTTGTCGTTTTTTTTTTCTTTGGGGGTCCAATCAAGTATATCTGAGGAGGGAAAGGGTGGGTCGGAGTCGGTGGTCGGTGGACAGATACCGTTGGGAATTGACTTTCCCCCCACGCAATAACGATTTCGGTATATATGGGCATTTTTGTCCTTCCGAGTGGTTAGTTATTTGCTAAGGATAGAATTGGGATTTCGCTGAATGGTCCCCACCTAGTAAAGGATGGGGCATACTATGTTCATCAAATTGGCGGGCCGGCTTCATTAGTTAAATATCATATTATGCAATTATGCACTAGCATTATTTATTTATATATATACATGTGAAATTATGGACTAGGGAGCAACCTTTTTTAAAGGAAAAAGGGTGAGAAGGGAAACCAGTATAGCAATACTTTTCTGAACATGATTACGAGAGTATTTATCCGCTGCGAAATATTCTATTTAAGTCATAACAACTGTTTTAGGATGAGTCCATCATCATCGCAATCTCAACAAAGTTTACAGTTGAAAAAAAAACTGTTGGCACAGTGGTATCAGGTTCACAAAATTTTGTCCGACCAATGATTTGCTATAAATTATGCAAGGTCGTAATATATGAAACTTGAATGTGTGATCACCAAGTTTTAACCAATTGCGTTATCCCAATGTTGGTGGGAGCAACCCCTTAAACATATATTTATATTATTTTTTTGGTAACATGAAACTCACCCAATTGTCCATCGATAGATAAATTTCAAGTCACAAGAAAGACTCCGCAACTCACATGAACCAATAAAGTTCTAGGTCGAGGCCTAGTGCAAGAGTTGAGAGAAACATAGAATGACATTAGCGTAAGATGGGCTGAATATTAATATTGTCTTGAGAATGATGAGCAGTATTTGTATGATTCACTGTTGTTATTTTTAAAACTGGATAGGGGTCGAGTTACTAGTCAACCGACTTGATCGGTCTAATTGCTGGTCTAACTGGCTGAATCATTATTAAGGAAAAAATGAAAATATGTTTCCAATAGATAGAGAGAGAGAAAATGAACGCCAGCTGAACCAGGCTAACACCGATTTGAGTATTTGACTAAAATTTTAACATTTAGGATATTCAGATTAAATTTATTCAACTGGTCGGTTCCCAATTCAAACGTTCGAATTAAATTTATACACTTTTCTTTATTGCATTTATTTAGGGTAGGGATCATGTCCTAATTGCAAGTACCACAAACAACTTGAATTTCCATAACAATTAATTAATTATAGGGCTAAAACTTTGAAAAGTAGAGATGAATAATGGAGAGAGGTTGGTCATTGGTGGTGGGGCTTCGTAACTAGTATCTTCACGTTCACAAACGACAATTACTACATCTAATCTAGCATGGGAGCTAACGAAGGAGGGTTGGTACTTGGGAATTTGAGACATTAAAAGGAGCTTAGAGTTGTAATATTTTGGTGGCGTTTAGCTGTAAGCTGCTTGGCACTACTCCTGGTTTTTGTATATTTTATGGTATGAGAGAGAGAGAGAGAGAAAGAGAGAGAGAGAGATCACTTGTATTGTAAAGGGACCACCATCAAATATCAAATCCAAAAGGAGAAAACTACAACCAGAAGGTGGTGTGAGAAACACAATGTCATTAGAAAGCAACATCAATGGTTATCCACCAATGATTTCTTGGTTTAATAAACTAACGTACCTTGTTATAAAACATCACCCCCTATGAACGATCGTTCCATACTAGGCATTAAACTGAATTAATACGACTGATGAGGACGACTATCACGTCAAGTCTGTAATTAAAGTGGAACCATGGTTAAGACTAGTTCAAGTAGAATTGCTAATTACCATTCAGCTCACCCCAGGACCCACCCTGCATGGTAAATATCCCAATTCAGTCGTAAATATAATTTCAACCACGAAATGGAACACGGGTACGTGCACCGAACCCGGTCTTGTTCTTAACTCTGAAGACCCTATAACCATCCAATACTCCACCCACAACTCTTACCAACCATTGAGGCTGATAAGGGATTTAATACACAACTCTTTTGCGACTGCCTTGATATCAACGTACCTTCTATTAAATCAACACCAAAGACGAAGACCAAGTACTATAATTTAAAATCACATTTATCAATCCAAAAGGCAGACGTGAGAACTACACACCACATCAAAACCTTATCAAACACCTTTTATGGTGGCTACAAGAACTTTTACTTAAATGTTCAAGACATAGGCAAAGGCAAGAGGTGCATACTGCATAGGTCATAGGTTATGTGACGCGACAATTAAGAGGAAATTTTGACTTTTATTAGGTCGTACTTTCAATCTCACATAAAATGGTAGCTAATGTCACAACAGACCACTAAGTGCAGACAAAGATAGATGGACAAAATGTCAATTTATATTTGGTTGACTGTCTAAATAAAATATCTGGATCAACGTCAATGTATGGATATTTAAGACTTGGGAGATAAATTGGGCGGTCCATTTATTGAATTAAAAAAAGTCAAATTTAGGTGTGGAGACCTCCAAACAATGCATTAACTTCAACAGAACTGACATTTCACATTTGACAACCAAAGCTAGCTATTGTAGCACACAACCAGTTACTGCCTTCCTGGAGAAAGAATGGAAAAAAAAAGAAAAAAGAAAAAAAAAGAAACCAGTTACTTTGGTTTCAGCACGTGCAACTTGCTAAGCATGGCACATAAGGTGCATGCACAAATGACTTAATGACGAGTGGACTACAAATTGATGTGGTAACCAGCTGTACAATATAATATTTAAAAAAAACAACTGTATAATATATGTTCAGTGTTCTCATAGAAATTGTAAAACATCAGACTCTCGAAGTCTGTTCATGCATTAACCTATCCTTTAATCAGCAAAGGGAAAAAAATACCAGAACTTTGATGAAGAGACGATAGAATGGAGTGAAATGTTACCTGGGCTGTGACTTTTGTGCTCAAAACTCTTCAAAGGCAGAGGCTGAGTACATTTTCGAGCCACTGTTTATTGACCTGCTAAGAGTCAATTGAAGCAAAAGAACGCACGAGCATCATCAGTCATGTTTTTTACACAGCCTACAAACAAGGGTTGCAAAATTAAATTACCCAAGTGTTCTTAACTTCCACAAGAAATTCTAGCCTCCGAAAAAATCAACCTTAGGTCCTTAGCAGCACTGGCATTTTTTCTGCATCGCCATCATATATTGTTAGTCTCAATAACAAGTAATCATATATCAACTGGAAAGCACTAATGATGGTTTCCTCCTCTCTTTTATCATGTTATGTTTGCTTATATTACAAATGGAACATAAAAGTTCACTTGAATGACAAGTGCACGAGCATATTGCTGCATCTCCTTTCACCGCTCCCAACTAATTACTTTGGTTTCCTGTGCATGCCCATCCAGGATTTTGCATATCTAAATTTCTCATTAAGCAAAAATCATTATAGACAATCAACAAAGGCTATGAAAAGATAAAAAAAACTAAACAATTAAACAAATATGGATCTACTAGTGAAGGATAATCTAATCGCATGCTCTCACCAGCTGGTGACGAGTAGAGAATTGTCCCTTGCAGATGATTCAGTGCACCGGTTGAACAGGAGGTGTCCTACTACATATAAAGTACCAATAACAGTATGAGCAACGTCAGAATGGAAAGGAAGTTACATAATTAGGCGCTCAAATTCTGAATATGGAAACAGAAAAGTGTTCGAGGATAAGTTATGTCATTTGAAAGTGACGCCAGCAACTCAAGCAATCAAATTTAGATGAAATACAATTATTGGAAGTTACTGATACAAAACTGGAGAAGCAAGGATATTAGTATATTACTTATTCAAAATACACAAGAAATATGTGGAATAATTCATATTATCTGTAAAGCAATTTACAACCCTAATACAAATTATTTAAGCATGAAACATGCAATAACAGGATTCAGATGCATATACAAATATACTTTGTCCTATTGCAATTGACGAACACTCAATGTATAAAATAGTGTAATAAAACTACAAATAAACAATGCATGGATTCCTGATTCCTGGAACATATAAATTAAATGACAATTAAGACAGTCACAAAATTGCACAAGTGCAAATTTCTCTTCGATATATTCTTTTTCTCCATAGCTTGAAATATATGACGTAAGCCAAAAATTAAATTTGAAGACTCCTATTCATTAAAGAAAATTCTCCTTCATCCTAGTGGTAAAAGAAGTTGGGCAGAGATGCAGAAGGAGGAAGTGTGGAAGGGAAATGAACACAGCATGATATCAACCCAATTATCCAGTAAATGCCCGTTACCACACTAATCCAGGATAGTGGAGGAAGAAGATGAAATTGAAGAAGTGACTAGTACCTGAAAACCCACAAAAGCAACCGAAGCCCCATATGTGCTCTGCATCTTCAATTTCAGAAACCCAGGAGATCTGCTAGAAACAATAAACCAAGTGAAACATCTCAATTAAGCTTCACACCAAAACAAAATTAAGACCCTACATTGAAAACACTTGAATCAGCTCTTGCTCGGTACAACTTGGCCCCAGATTAGCCACAACAAGTGTTGGACAAGGCGGCACTGCAGAGTTATTCTACCAATGTAATAACAAAAATTATCGAAGTCAGAGAGAAAGCATGCTTGTGCACATCATATATTGTAATTTCAGACGACATAATATAAGATGTGCATGGCTATACTCATGTGGCAATTACAAGAGAGCATAAATATGCTTTGCAAATACATAAGAGTAAAGTACTGTTTTGATCATTGAACATAGGGGTGTTTGCAATTGGGTCATTGACAAGAAAACTTTCTCAATTACATCACTGAATGTTTCAAATTTTAACAAATAGGTCACTCCAATAAAAAATGCAGTCAAATTACTACTGCCGGAATTTGCTGACCTGTAATCAATTGCTAGGATGAAGGTAATGATGTGGAATATCTACCATTTTAATAAACATCTCACACATCTCCCAAATCTCGACCACACATCTACCACATTCGTTTGATTCTTTTTCATCCGCTATCACATAAAAAATGCAAGAGATCACAATAAATCCAGTCTTCAGTCAGATTTGATTATTTTCTAAGTTGCTTCACAGATACAACTGTGTCAGCAAGCTTAATTACACAGCGTATATTGTTGAAGATGTTCATGATAGAGGAATTGGAGTCCCAACATGGTAACTCCAAATCAATAAATCAACTGCAACATATAAGTTAAAATATGTTCATACTCAGTCCCGTTAATTCAAAGCTTTCAAATTGATAAGAGCTAGCAACCACATAACAGTATATTTCGTAAGACACAGGACTCACCACAAGAATCAAAGACGAACATGTGACATTAGGAGCTGAAGAAACTAGGTGGCAGAAGTTCTTCACTACACCATGGGGAGAAGAAAGGGGGTGGGATGATACACTAACTGATATCAACTAAATGAAAGTTGGACCAGTAACCTTACCAATTTTGCAGCTGCCGAGTCATTTTCAGTTCTGCCATCAAAACTTCTGAGGCTGAATGGTTTAAAGATGGAAAACATTATATGATAAGTACCACATCGAAAGATGTGGGCATGAGGATGCAACTTATAAGGGGGCCGCCACCTTCCCATTGTACCAAGGGTTTTCCAGAGGATGGATACCTAAGGGTATATTGGCTTGGGGGCCTGTTGGGCCTCTGGGAACAGCTCAGCCCATGCGTGGGCCGGGGTTGGGCCCTTGGTATAATGAGTTGGTGGGCTGGTATTTATCAGTGGTATCGGAGCATTGTCGATCCTCACCTTTGGGCTGCCCCTGCGGAGTGGCCAGCCATGGAAGTGCCTGTCTCAAGCTAGACAGAAGGTCCATGATGCTTGACCAACGTGGGCGTTGGTCTCAAAGGGGGCAGTATTGATAAGTACCACATCGAAAGATGTGGGCATGAGGATGCAACTTATAAGGGGGCCGCCACCTTCCCATTGTACCAAGGGTTTTCCAGAGGATGGATACCTAAGGGTATATTGGCTTGGGGGCCTGTTGGGCCTCTGGGAACAGCTCAGCCCATGCGTGGGCCGGGGTTGGGCCCTTGGTATAATGAGTTGGTGGGCTGGTATTTATCAGAAATGATAGAACAGGAGGACCATCACTCAATAACCAAGCCCCAACCCATCCACAGGCCATTGGGCCTGGCCCATACCATGCAGTCCAAGGCCCAAGGGGGGTTGTGGCCAAGCCCTTCTATGGGAAAAGCTTGGTTACTAAGGAGAGGGAATACCTCTCACCTATATACAGCACTTCCTCCCCTCTCCTAACCGATGTGGGACTCTATCAATACCCACCCCTTCAAGACCAACGTCCACGTTGGTCGAGCACCTTGGCCTGCCATGGCAGGGTACTCAGACTCAGGACCCTTCCCTATCCCTATCCTTTCGGCCCCATATAACAGAACACCAAGGCCGGCCACTCCGCGGACGCGGCCCTAAGGGCCAGGGGCACAAGGCCCATGGATACCAGAGCTCCCCACAGGGCAGGAACGAGGGCTCCGATACCAATGATAGAACAGGAGGACCATCACTCAATAACCAAGCCCCAACCCATCCACAGGCCATTGGGCCTGGCCCATACCATGCAGTCCAAGGCCCAAGGGGGGTTGTGGCCAAGCCCTTCTATGGGAAAAGCTTGGTTACTAAGGAGAGGGAATACCTCTCACCTATATACAGCACTTCCTCCCCTCTCCTAACCGATGTGGGACTCTATCATTATATGATCTCACATAGATCAAAAAGGGAAATCATAAAAGGACACACTATTGTGCAAGAACAAGGCACTTAGTAATAGCTTTTGCTAGGCCCTTGACCTTTCGGCAAGAAGTAATCACTTCAAAAATATAAGATGCATGCCAACAGAGCTAAAATTATTGCTTCCAAGTAACAAAGATGTGCAAGTAGTGCCAATGACCTTTGTGCAGATGGATAACCAATTGTGTTGTAAGCAGAATTACCCATTCCAGGCATGTGAGCGCTGCCAAAACCTTCTAATGTGCAATCGTGCAAAATATGTGCATTGTGAGCTTCTAGAAGAATGTGTCCTTATGTGACTAACTGACATGTACTCCGATTAAGGTGCATAAAAGCACCAGAACTACTATCAAACAAACTAACTATGAGATAAGAGGAAGAGAAAGAAATAAAAAAAACAATAAATAAAATGCATATAATCAAAGACAGAACACCAAGGAAGCAACTCCTGCAGTCAGCAATTGTGGGCAATCATCTTACCTGAATCAGCAGATCCTTTAGCCTTCTTATCTGAGTTATGCCACTCATCATCTATTTTTCACAATCGACAAGAACAAGAAATGCAGTTTCAATTTAGTTAAAATATTATCCAGGAAATAAGAGGAAAAAATAAAATAAATATGTTCTGCCACCAAAAAGACCTGTCCTTTCGTGCTTGGATCTAGAATTAGATTTCACAAGATCAATATGCAAAGTTGATCCCTTCACCAGATCAAAAACCATCCCCTGAAGGCAAGGTTCATATTAGAAGCTCTCAGCTAATGTTATAAATGATTCACATGTCACATCTAATGTTCTGCAACACTTCAGTGCCAAACTGCTGCTTTTTCCCAGTAGTTGGATACATTCCCTAGCAACAGCTCGCCAACCGGAATACAGAAACAAACTGAATTTATTAAGATTTAAATCATAGGATGAGCTCTGCAGTGCCTTACTATGGACAATTTAGTGGTTCTCTAATTTTCTTGAGAGCAGGAACCATGGCGGTGACAATCCCTCACACTTTACAAACTAGCACATCCTAATCATAAAACTTTGTAGATTCTTGCAATGTGGGACTTCTCTCTCATGCCATAGATTTTAACATCAATTTTTGACCTCCGGCAACCAAACACCTTTTCCACATTAACTTTCACCAGCAGATTATAAGACCTAATTCAATAAGAAGTAAAAACAGGGGCCAAACACCCCAAACCAATGCAGTGATTGTACCATGAAGCACATATTTCAGTCAAAAAACAATTGGCCTAACGGCAATCTGCGAAACCTACTAATAAGCAACTTTCAATTGTACAGATTGATCTTTGACTAGGACTCAGCTCATTAAAGGCATATCTTAACCTAACTAACATATGCACATAAGACGTTCTGCCATTCAACAATATTATGCCACTTAATAGTGGAATACAAAAAAATTGTTATGAAGCACGAATTCAATAGACAAATAGTCAAATACCAGGTTCCACATGCTTCCTCACTCAGCAAAACGGATTTCTGGTGACACAACTTGACTACTGGAGATCAACACCCTCAAAATATAAGAAATGGTGATTCTCTAGCTTATAGAGAACACCACAAGTTTATTTGAACAAGTATTGACATCTGTTCTTACATTTAGTGCATGCATTGCTGCAATTGCAGACTGCTGATTGTAGAATACTGCAAAAGCAAATGGCTGGGGCAACAGTAAGACCAAATCGTAAGCATTGCAAATCAACATATACACATTCACAAGAATTACAAAAGAACTACAATCAAATTCAAAAAAATTTTAAAAAAAAGTTATTTAAAAACTATAATCTGTTTCATCATGTGGAAGTGCAACAGAAGAATGCAAATCCATTCAACAACACAAAAGATTTTCTCACTTTGAATTATAAGCCAATATAGCAAATCGACTTCGAATTTGAGTTTTCTTAATGAACTAAACTGAACCGAGTAACAGTAACCGTCAACCATTGTGCAGGTTAAATTTGTATTATAGCTAGCATGCTTTCGAAGTTAAATTTGGGAGAGTAATCCAACACATGGTTATTTACATTTACTTCTAAAGAAATTTAAAAAAAAAATCGCTCTCTTACAAAGTTCGAACCAATTTCAAGCATAGATCAAAACCAGTCCCACATTACACGTCAAATTCGAAGGAGCAGTCAAGCAAAATATACGAGTCTCTGCACAGAGTGTAAGAGAGTACCTGGGACGTTTTGGTAGGTCCGAAGGTGAGATGACTCGTAACCAGGAAATTCACGGAAGAGATGATAGATTTCCCGCGGCTTGACGTCTTCGGGTAGGTCTGCAACGAATAAGGCGCGGACCTGGTCTTGAGGAACGTATGGGGCGTAGGAATAAGCATAGGAGGCCAAGGGAGGTTGTTGCTGCGGAATGTACGGCTGTAACGATGGTGGCGGCGGCGGCTGCATGGGAGGAGGCGGATGCTGGTAGTAATGGTTGTTGACAACCCCGGACGGTGGGTAATACTCAGCCAAGTTGTCCATCGCACAAGCAGCTCTATGGGAAACGGAGTACTCGAGCTCTAGATTGCGGGGACAAAAACGAAATATCAGGGCCTGGTATTTGAACTACACCAGATAAAACCTTCAATTTTAATGGGCTTCTGAAAGATTGGGCCAAGATCTGCGATCCTGTGGCCCAACAATACGGCTGTTGGGCCTTTAGAGATTAAGCCGAGTTCTGCGATCATCAACGATTATGGGCATGTTCATGCTTCGGCGCCTTGGTCATTTCCCTCCTACGGCTACGCCATCCCACCAACCTTAATCACGATATCTCCGTCATAACTTCGCAGGAAACAAACGATCAGAGGGTTGCAAGGATTCCATGCAATGGACTCGGCTTGGTACCGAGAACAAATTTAAATTTAAAATCCAGCCAGATTTTCCCGACCACCCATTGAGATCAAACTGCAACAGGCAATAGATAGAAATACCAGACTTAGATTAATATGTTCATAGTGACTAATAAAACCACCATTAAGCAACAACTGGCTGATCAGTACATCTAATAAATATGAACAAACATTCATAGAGATCAAGAGAGAAAATGCCAGTTCAACCAGGCAGTCACACATTTAGGCCACCAGAGTATTACAGGTACCAGTAATCTCTATCAAAAGCAAGTCTAGAAGATTTCACATTAAACAAGAGGTGGATACTGCTTGGCCTGCTGACGAACCCTTTTCCTATACTCAGCTGTATCCTGCATAACACAAAAAGATTGCATATTAGGTCTTCCTCTTGTTGACAATCTCAAGCCCACTTCAAAATATCACCATCAGACAGGACAGCGTCTATATCGCTTAACTTTTAAGACTGGGAACCAATACCCACAGCATAACACATTTAGGCAAACTGCCCGACCTGACAGTTCATATTGGTTAGCTAGCAAGTTGTCTTAGAAAGATCAGCACATCACAACAGGTAGAAGTTTTTGACACTTTTTTAACTTAAGTAAAAGCCAGAAATTGAAGATCATCCCTACGCATTCAAAGTGAAAAAAGCTTGACAATGATGAGTGCCATATCTAAGTACGACAAAGGTGTTGTGACTAACATGAAAAAAAATTCATCTTACAGAAAGGGATTTCCCCACAGGAAAACACATAAATCTCAAGGAAGGTGCTTACCTGGATGAAGAGTTGGTAGCCTTCAGTCTGAGCAGGATCTGCAGGATTAGGCTGATCCAGCAAATCTTGGATACCAACAAGGATTTGTTTCACCGTAATGGCTGGTCTCCACCCCTATAGAAAAACAATAATGCTCAGAAACATGAGATAATGAGAATTTAATAAATCTATGATTCTATAACACAGAACCAGTGAACATGTGACGAGCAGAAGAAAGCACTTACACTGTCCTCATTAAGTATAGATAGGCAAACAGTTCCTGATGGATAGACATTAGGATGGAAGAAACCCGGTGGAAATTTGCACTTTGGTGGCTTGCTGGGGTAATCTTCACTGAAGTGAAGAGTAAGAGAGAAGAAACCACCCTCCCAATCGGTCTGCAATAATATCACAACCAATGAATCCAAACTTAATCTTTTATTCACTTTATCTCCTGAATACTTGGAATTAAATGAATCGATGGACATTGTGAAAAGTAGAGATCAAATGAACAGCGGAAAGGTAAGACCAGAAAAAAAAAATAAAAATTCAGGAGCAACATTACCATCAATACGCAATATCCAAAAGACAATAATCTCCCAATCACCACCAGACTGTTCAAGCATTAAAAAATAACAGAACCGGGTTTGTTTCAAACTAGAAGAGCTTTGAGCACAAGAACTAACAGAAAATCAACACAAGGTAGGGCGACCAGAAAAAATGTGATTTGGCAAAATGTGAGATTTAAAGTATAAGAATGCGAGCAGAACTATTAATCTTGGAATAAAAATAATTTTTACTCATAAAGACACATAAGTGCATATATGCAGATATTAAAGTAACCGTCAACTTTGGGGCTATTGGGTATTGGGGTGCTTGGGTAGAGGACAAAGGTTGCTAGATGAGAGCACAATTTTCGGTGGCAGAAAGTTTAGGCACAAAGTTTGACTTGTGCCAAAAGTACAGAAAGAAGAACTAGAGAAGGAAAGAATGATCCAAGAGCACTAAAGAGAGAAAATAGTGCAATTGTCAGGATCGACACAGGGTAGGGAAAGAGTAAAAATTAGAGAAAACCACACATCCCCTCAAACTAAAATAACCACTCAGGACCCCAACTTAGAGCCAATATCTAAATGCTCCCACCAGAAATCCCACCATGTCAAAGCTCATAAAAACACAAGAAAGTACTAACAATTAAGTCGTTTCTTAATGCTCAAATGCTTTCCTTTCTTTTGAGGGGAGTTAAAAATTAAGGTTACGCTCAAAGAAGGCATTACATGGCTCTTCCATTGAATCCCTAAATGAGATTGGACCATGTGACCCTAAATGAGATTAGACCATGTCACGTAGCAGCAAACAAATAAACCAATCAGCATCATAAATTAATCACAAAATCATGATTCCTGGCTGAACACAATTAAAATCTGATGAATAAGTATACACAAGAAGTAAATCAATAGATAGAGACATTAAAATTGGGAATGAAATTTGACATGAAACTTCTTGGGATTTAGCTCACTACCCATAATTTTTTCCAGTGGTCAATACTTCCAAACACGCATTAAACCATAAGAATGCGAGAAGAACTATTAATCTTGGAATAAAAATAATCACATCATGGATAGCCAGCTAAGTCTCCAAACCCATGGCTAAGGTTGAACATAGAAAATAGTACTAAAGCTCTACTACAACATTGTAGCCAACTTAGTTCTCTTCAGTTCAATCAAAAGGCCTTACTCACAAATCCCCAGCTCTACTACAACAATGTAGCCAACCTTAGTTTTCTTCAGTTCAATCAAAACTTCTTCAGTACAATAAAAAATCTTTGCACAAAAATCTCAATTAGGCAAACTACAATCAAATCAAAACAATCCCTCAGCCCCGCCACAAGAAAAACCATCTATTGCAATTAAAACATAAACTCCAGATTACTTACCCCGTCTTTACCAGGGATAGTACAATGCCAAACCATCAAATTCACCGTACCATCAGGCAGTGTCTCTGGCTTTGCCACAAAGCCCTAAACGAACAACAATCCCACAAAAGAAAAGAAGAGCATAATGAACACCCTAGAAAACGCAGAAACAAAACGACCCAACACAAAATCATAAATAATAAACGAAAAACATAAGCATGAGAAATTCAAATATTGTACATACATGCGGATGATTCTTCCGCCATGATTTTCGCTCCTCCGCAAGACGACAGCGCGCTATACCTCCAGACATCTTCCCTTCTCTTCCTCACAAAACACTGAAACGTTGATTTTAAAAAGACCAGGAAGAGATTTGAGAACGCGAGAGTGAACAATTCAAGTGCCCTTTGGCCTGGACTGGTTTTTCTTTCGCTTATTCTACTCCAATTTACACCTACGCCCCTTCCTTTGTACGGTCCGGGTTTGATCTGGCTAGTGGGTTACACGGGGACCAATAAAAATTGCCACCATTCGAAATTGGCAAGTCAATGAATTTAATTACGCTTTTTTTTATGGCGAATTCCAAATTTGCCAGCTCAGCGTGTTTACGGACCGAACTGAAAAAACTTGACTGTGAAACGACTTAGTAAACTCAAGTGAATAATTTGAAGCGTAAGAGATTGAGTTATAACATGCTCTATCTATACTCGGATCTTGGATTCCTCTAACCGATACACCAAAAATAATGGGTAAGTGAGCTAAAATCCCAAAATTATATTTATTTCCTTATCAACTCCTGCTCTAGGATATCTCTATGAACATTCATATCCTTCACGTCACGGTTTTGTTACAAGAAATTATCACATTCCTCTTTGAAGCCATGAGAAAGTAACCAACTAGTCTAGTATTGCTGGTAAAATTTGCTACAAAAATAGTTTTGACTTCCGAGATTGTCACTCGGTCACTGCTTTCCTATATGTAATGTCCTTGCATTTTTCCCGGTAGGAAGCATTGGGCTGGGCTGATAACAAGCCCAATATAGCACCAAAAAGTAAACAGTAACGGACAAAAACGGTGAGTCAGTCCAAGGCAGAAAAAGACAAGGTAGGATTAGAGCCAATAAACACTGATTAAAATTGAATTTTGCACTTCAACATGTAATAAGTATCATCATTGGCGGTGCATAAACAAACAAATAAAATACTCCTTTAGCAGTTCGGCTGCAATTTTCAAGTATAATCCACTGCAGTTTTTAAACTCAATATCTCGACTTAAATATTTCATTTGTTTTCATAGACTAATTAGTTCCTTTTTGACTTAATCTTAAAATAATTCCTCTAGTGGGAACTCAAAAGATTTTTCCAATCTTGAATCCTCGAATCATCATTATCATTATATCATGAATAAAGAAAAACCACAGGAAACTATTGCATACGAGACCACGTATTATTGGAAATTCAAGCTCAAACACGTGTCAAGGATGTTGTCCGCAGATTCGGCACGAATATTATTGTTTCATGCACCGTCGTCATTGTTTCTTAAGTTTAGAAAATACAATTGTGTGAGATATGCAAAACTTTTACTTATATAACATTTGCGCATATCCGGATATAAAGGTTCACCCACTAGAAGGCACTTGTAAAGCTTAAAAACCTTTGGGAGAGTGATTAGAGACTGATTAAACCACTGTCAACACATAAAATTATGCAACTAATTGTGATGATGTGCCAGTTTAACGTTTTCTTTTCAAAGGGATTTGCCGACGCACTTGAAGACATGTATGGATTCCAAACTTTTTCTCTCTTTCTTTCAAGGTCCAAGTCCCCAACAACACAACACATGCTTTGTGTTATTGTCTAATCTTGTTTCGTTTGACAGCAGAAATAATCCTCTTGTTATTCAAAACCAACACGACTAACAAGAGACTTGATTAAGCCCTAGGTAGGTCTTGAGGGTTCTGTAAAGCTTGAACTGAAGTTCTAAGGGTCCAGTACAAGGAAAAGCAAGGACTGGATACACTTTGGGATGATAAAGAGGACCGTCATTATTTGAGTGCTTCATTTAGTGCACTGACCAGAGAAGTTGCTATCAAAAGCTTAGACCAATGGTACATGTTTTTTTTTTTTTTTATGACAAAAACTAATGGACTCTCTTGTCCAAATTTGAGTATCATTGTAAAATATTATCTACTTTATCAAGTTCAAGTCTAAGTCCAGCCTAACTCATCACGGTGTTTTCAGGGCTCGCGGCTTTAAAAACATCATTTACTAAGTCAAGAAAATCTCAAATCTTTATTTTAGAGATTTTGTTTTCAATAGTATATTGATTAGAGGAGTGGGAGATTTCAATGTTGATATACTTGGTATTAGATAAATAGATCAATCAAAAGAAGCAGAAACAAAGAGAAGTAATTGGATCAAAAGGCAGATGCATGTGATACAAGGCCCACTATGGCAGAAAGCACTAAAAAAAGAGTCGGAAAAATAAAGAAAAAAATGATTGAAGAAGGAAAAGGCGGGAATGAAGAGCTCGAAAATAATGGCGGTGGGTTTTGATTCATCCTTATGTTTGTACAAGAGAAAGGCTAGCTAGCTACCATTGGATTCTCTCTTTGCATGCGTTTCGCTTTCAAGGAGAAAAATAATGCCACACCATCTCCATTCCTAGGAAAAAAAAAATAAGAAGAAGAAGAAGATGCCCTTCAGAGTCAAATGACAATGATATTTGCACACTTTGCTACATTAAATTCGATGTGTCATTGGAAATGAAACCATATAAAAAAATAACAGGATATATTGATCATACAATTCCTTTTAATTTGTGTGACCTTTGAGTCGCGAGAGGCAATTTGTAACTGAGAACGATATTATACAAATTTATTATTTAGACAAATAAGTCGAACTCAAGACCTCCCGAGTATTCCATACAGTTTGACTACATATATATTCATCAACTAGACTATCACCCGAGTAATTTCTCAAAGAGGACTCAATATGTGTATCATCTCTTTATACAAGTTACAATAATTGTTTGGACAATTAATAAACGTGATTACTTTTTTTTTTTTTAAAGAACTCTTGTAGTGAATTTGTGAACAGTTGCAGAGATCTCCTGTTTCTCTCCTGTGGATGTCGACTGTGTGTTGATTATGCTTTCTAGATTTATCAATTGACTCCCCAACTCTCTTGAAAACACTACATTTGTAATGTTCTGTAATTAGTCTCCTTTCCTAAACCTTAATCATGTTGTTTTGGGGCATTAAAAAGGTTGTTAAGACTTAAGACTAATTAACACATCACTAACTAAACTAGATTATTGTTAACATCGTATCTGATGCCGGTATTAATTAACAACAACTGCTAATTGATGTCTTTGGAGATTAATTGGGTTGCGTCGAAGCTAATGGTGCAATGAAGGGAAAATACAACGAATACTGGATTAGGTAAGGAAAATGAAATATTGAAGGTTGAGACTTGATAGCTGCATACCACTGTTTTTTTAGGGAAAAAAAAAAAGAAAAAGAATCTTGCATATATTTCTTTAAGACAAAGGAATATCGTTAACCTGAAAGTTAAAAAAAAAAAAAATCATTTTGCGTAATCTATTTGCTTTACTTGTATTTTACCACAATTAAAAGATTCAATTCATCGACCAAGAAAATTAGAAAAAAAACATTTAATGTATGTGATGAATTAATTGTAGTATTATTGTTTGATAATCTTGAAATTATTTTACTTTTAATTAATTTTAGTTATTTAATAATAGATAAAAAAAATTATTTCCATAAAGCCATGCTGAGATGGTAGGTAGCATATTTTTGTCATCGTATGAGAGAGCCGTTAGGTTTGGCAGGATTGAGAAGGAATAAGTGGAGTAAACATTCAGGCAAAAAAAAAAAGTAGAGTAAATATTAGAGGTGAAAAAAATAAATCGATTTGGGGTCAAATAACAGTGCATGTTTATGAAATATTTACATGCCCGGATCCTAATTCGGATTGGATTTTAGACGTACTTAATTGATCAAACCCGAATTGTTTAAAACATGACAAGTAAATCAGACAATAATATAATACAAGTTAGAGTCCGAATAAGTAAATCGGATAAAATTTTTGTATTTGAAACCGAATCTGGTTTAAACAAAACTTTTTAGTTTAGACCTAAATTTCATACATATAACTTACATTTAAACTTGATTTTAATCTAAATCAAACGAATTTGATCAGCCGAATGTGACGAAATTTTGTCACCCATGGTAAATATACATAAAAAAGCAAATCTTTAAGAGGTCATTACAACTTACCACCCAAAAAAAGTAAAAAAAAAAGTGGCAATAACAAATCGGATCGTACAGGTAGTAGAAAGTGGCCCAACAGCTCACGCTTGCTTATGCTGAGGTTCCAGTTTCAGTGGTGGCCATCGCTTTCGGTACTTTTTTTGTTATTTTCGGTCCTATATAATTAAAACTCTCATTACTACCCAATTTAGCTGTCTCAAAAAAAAAAAAAAAGCTAAAATACTGACGTCGCAAATTGAACTTATTGCTACTGCAACCACCACAATACCAAATCCTTGATCTTGTACAAATTATTTGTATTTTCCAATAAATAATTCAATTATTACACAACAAATAGCATATCCTAGAACTAATTTCCCACTCAAAATAAATTTAAAATAAATCTCACACAAATATTTGTATCTTGTATTCTTGTTGCATTGGAAAATTGGAAATATATATTAAATTGAATTGACAGTTGTATGGGAAAAGTCAAAAGGGCAAATTGGGAAATATAAAAAGATGCCATAGCCAGGGTAGCATCACTGTACCAGTAGAGTAGAGGGAAGGAATGAAGGAGTAGGAGAAACTGAGAAAGTAGTGAAGAACAAGGAAAGTGTTGATAGTGGTCGTTATCTCCTCCTGCCTTCTGGTACTAATCTTTTTACAAATCATTCATAAACACCAGCTCTCCACCTTCCTCTTATTTTATTCTCCAATCTCCAACAACCATCTCTCTTTAATCTCTCTATTTCTCTGTTGTATCGATTTCTTGATCCTAATTCAGTTGATTGGACGGAAAGAGACAATGCGCGTCGACTTTCTACAAGATTAACGAACTCTTACTGATTCCATTGATTTCTTTAAGCGTTTGTTTGTCATGGAAGCATCGGACAGTTGCAGTGTTAAGGTTGCAGTTCACGTACGCCCGCTGATCGGTGGTGAGCAGCTGCAAGGCTGTAAAGAATGTGTTTCGGTTGCGCCCGGGAAACCCCAGGTAGACCTACGATTTATGCCTGGTTTCATTCAGCTTTATGGCCCCTTTATTTCTACGTTTGGTTTACGAGGACCCAGAATTGAACCGCTTACTTGATTGGGTTTTGCATGTAGGATTGTTTGTTTTTGTTTGGATTCTCTTTTAGTTCCTTTCGCAATTCAATGTTCACCCTAATAGTTTCTCGTTGCCTATTTACGGCGCCGCTGTCCTTTCTTCTGACGCGTATTTTGGGTCTTGTTTTATAATGACATGCGGCTCAACTTTTTTGGAATTGTATATGCATGGCGGTATTAGAATGCTTTGGCATTTTGTGTATGCTCTTTTTTTTTTTTCAAAAATGGGTTATAGATCATCTTCCATACTTTTCCTAATTCGAGGAGGTTATTGTTTATACTGCTAATTAAGTCAGTTTCAAGATGCAACTTCAACATTTTGATAGGAAACAGTTCAAATGCTTGTGTTGATATTCTCGCCTTCTTCATTAAATTTATTAGATGATCTTGTTTGATGGGAGTTCTATTTCTGACTATGGCGCAGATACAAATTGGCTCGCATTGTTTTATGTTTGATCATGTCTATGGAAAAGGTGGTTCTCCTTCAACTGCTATATTTGCAGAATGTGTTGCTCCACTCGTTGATGGATTGTTCCAAGGATATAATGCCACTGTGCTTGCGTATGGTCAGGTAGTGTCCACCCCAATGAAGGGTTCCTCAAGCCATCTCTTTCTCACTTGGTAGCTGACAAAAACTTCTGCTGCAGACAGGGTCTGGGAAAACATACACAATGGGAAGTGGATACAAAGATGGTTGCCACATGGGAATCATTCCTCAAGTTATGAATGCACTATTCAAAAAGATTGAAGTGTCAAAATATCAGACGAAATTCGAGTTACATGTTTCCTTTATTGAGGTAGATTCATGATACTTTAAATTCAAACTAAGGTGTGCTTTCCTGTCATGCGCTATAGAATATATTGGTTTGTTGTTGGAGCAATCGGTTTGTTGCTGGGATATATCATATATGAAGAGGTGAGAGAAAGGATTTTCCGGCATTCTTGATATTGAATGCTTGAGAAATGGCAGGAGTTAGATGGTAATGCTGATGTTTTAGCAAGAATTTTTTTTTTTTATAATATACATATATATGTCTGTGTGTTTTTATCTATATACATATTTGCATTTGGTTGTTTGCTGCCTTGTTCAGAACATATACGATCAAAATAGTTTTTTTCCCCCAGGCTCCCATTTTTTCCATTTCTAATATGCCCATTTAGATCATTTATTGGACCTCAAGTTTGGAAGATCCCTTTGAAGCATACTTTAGTTTGCACGATGATCTGTCTAGGTTTTGTCCTCCATATTGGTCTTCGACGTTATAGTACGACAATCGTCTGTTAGGCTTCTATGGAAACATTTTGGTTCACACAAGACTGGTTAAAGGGTTCATGCCACGAGAACACAACGCTTAGAAATAAGTAGTTAAATGACTATAAATGTCTAATAAAAATAGAGCTTCATCAAGATTATAAAATCTTAAGTTGATGTAATCTGCAACTAATCATTCATTTTAAATTCTAATGTTTTATCTTGACGCGAAGAGGAATGAAATTTGATATTCATGACTTGAAATCAAATGTGACTTGCCTCTGGTTCTTAATAACTTTTAAGATAATACTAATGATGTGGACACTTTGATGCATGAGTAGTCGGCCATAAAAGTGTGCATAAATTGGCAATTAGCATGTGATGACTAGATTATTTAATTAGCTTTCTTACTAAGCAATTAATTAGAGGGTTGGATGTGAAGATTCTCAAGGAAGAAGTGAGAGACTTGCTGGATTCTGTATCTGTAAGCAAATCAATGACTGCTAGTGGACAGTCTGGGAGAGTCACTGGTCCTGGGAGGCCGCCTATCCAAATCCGTGAATCATCAAATGGAGTAATAACGTTAGCAGGGTCTACTGAAGTTGCTGTTCATACATTACAAGAAATGGCAGCCTGCCTGGAGCAAGGATCATTAACCAGGGCAACGGGGAGTACAAATATGAACAACCAATCTAGGTAAAACTATTTATGTCTTTTATTACTGGGAGAAGGCCGCATTTTACCAACCAAAGAAAATTAATTTCTCACTTATCAATCTCTTATGGCATTTAAAGGATTGATTTTATGCCAGCCTAGTTAAACATTTTCTTCTAGTGAGTGAGAGGCTGTTCCATTTCGACAACTGAAGCAATTGAGATTGCATTAATTAACCTATTATAGTACTGGTTTGATAATAATTTGGGACCTATTAATGCTTAACTTTTGGTAATTGTTCTCATAGTATAATTGCTTTCTTTTAAATGCTTCATTGCCCCACCCCTCCCTTTTTCCAGTTATCCTACAATGTGACATGACTATTCTATTTAACGAAAGCAACAGCTTTCTTTGCTGGTTAACACCAGACTATATGTTAACCCTGAAGAACTTTTTAATTCCTCGCAGACCATATAAGAATGCAACACTAACTTTCAGAAAATGTTTGTTAAACATCAAATAGATTCTAGAATAGGATTGTTTCACGGTTAAACCTTGTTTGTGCATCTTCATTATCTAACGGCGTGTAATTCCTTCTGCATGCTTGCAAAAGTCGATCGCATGCGATATTCACGATCACTTTAGAACAGACGCGTAAAGTCCATCCAGAAAATCCTGTCCATGAAAATCCAGATGAGGATATGGGTGAAGAATATTTCTGTGCAAAACTCCATTTGGTGGATCTTGCTGGATCTGAACGAGCTAAAAGGACAGGTTCTGACGGTCTTCGTTTGAAAGAAGGTTGGTAAATATGTTTGTGTTCCTACTGGGATTGAAATTTGATCGTTATTTTTGGGGACTAATTATCAGGTGCCCTAGGGCATTGGTTGGGGAGTTATGTGCTAGTGTCATGTGTATTAAGGTAATTCTTTTATACACATGGCACCTCCCTGTGACTTGGACAAAAAAGAATTTGTACACTAAAACACTTGGCATCTTTGTAGAGTACTTTAACCAATGCCCTAAGAGCACATGACCCTTATTTTAATCATTGCCATCGTTACAACATTAATTCTAAACAATACCAAATTTTTTTTCATGAATAGGTATTCACATTAATAAGGGGCTTCTTGCGCTTGGGAATGTCATCAGCGCCCTTGGGGATGATAAAAAGCGGAAGGAAGGAGTGCATGTACCTTACCGCGATAGTAAACTCACTCGACTCTTGCAGGTAAAATTGGCATACTGTTGATTACATATTGATTGTAAGAATCAGTATAAAACAGAAAATGTGAAAGGGCTGATGTTGATGTGACTAAGCAAAGAGCAGATAACAATCTTATACACTTGCAAGGAATTTATAGGCAGCATATGTATTGTACAGGAAGATACTGCACTTGTCTTTCCCCCTAATTTTTATTCATGTGTATGAAAACCTAATCATGTTGAATAATTAAGATATGTTTGTGCAAGTTTTCTGTCTGGTAATTGTTAGTCTCTAGTTTTGAACATAGTTTACGGGGATTGCCAAAAAGATGTGGGCTTACTGTTGCTAGAGAAGAGAACTCGATGACAGTTATCTTTTAGGGTTTAGGGATTGATAGGAGTTACTAATATCTTTGATCTTTGTTTAGTTTCTTTTGCTTATTGGGGAAATTTCTTACCCGGGTTACATATGCATCTTGACAGGATTCACTTGGTGGAAACAGCAAAACTGCTATGATAGGTAATCCTGCTTTGTTCATTGTAATGATAGGTGTGACCCTTTAATGGAATTATTTAATTGACGAGCAGGCTTTCTTAGGTTTTTCCCCACTTTCCTGGTCAGTTGGTTCAAAATTAAAAATCCTAAATTTATTATTAAGTATTGCTTGATAAACAATCCAACTGTTCTGTATGTTCTCTCTATTGCTTTCACAAAATGATGCACATGAAAATGATCAATATAGTTGTGGCAGTGTACTTTAGTACCTTGTAGAAAGTGCTCATTCACTATATATTTTGGTGGGCTAAGGAGTTTTTTTTTGTCAATATTGGACACTGCTTATTTTAGTAGCTGTCATCCAGGGAGGTGGTTTAACTGTTCAGCGGGTTATCCAATTCCTAGTATCAGAGCTCTAGCAGGCTGCAATCCTCTGTCAAAACCCTAAAATTGCTTTTGTTTAGGCAAGTGACATGATGAAGCTAGAATACTGAGATATTTTTTTTATATAATAATTATCATATTCTTTTGAGATCATAAGAGAATGCCGGTTGCTTAATAACAATCATAGAAGTGCCATAGTAAACAACTCCCACTAGGACAAGATGCCCCAAGCCCCCACATTATGGAGAGGCTATTTCCAGGAATTGATGAATTCCATAGAATAATCTGTATACTTGATTCCTAACCCTGAATTTACGAGAACTAGAGAAAGCTTTGTTGTTTTGGTAATTTTTTTGTTTTGAGTTGTCTACTTTGAGTTTTCAATGGCTTGAGACTTTTATTCGTTGCGATCTTGCATAGTTGAATTCTTAACACGATAATCAGAAAAGCCACTGTTGGATGCATCAGATTTGTTGATCCATAGAGATTATAGATTTTGCCAATGAATCCAAGACTTCAAATTGTTAGGACAATAATTATTATCCTACATGTTATCACAAATCTTAGTATCTCTAAGTTCGAATCGGATCTTCTATGCTTTTATGTGTTTGTGAAATCGTCTTTGACTTGATGCCTTATTTGTTCTTATTTTCTCTTGTGATTGTTGTCATATATAATGAAATTGTACTTTAATTCAGCTTGCATCAGTCCTGCTGACATTAATGCCGAGGAAAGTCTTAACACTCTCAAATATGCAAATCGAGCTCGCAATATCCAGAATAAGCCTGTTGTAAGTGTTTTACGACTCTGTTCTCTCTTATCGGTTGTGTTGTTATTTCTCCGACATTATGCTGCATGTATCCATGTTTATTGCAAAACTTGAACTGGTATCCAATTCAACTAGTACAAATTAAGATATTTTATTGCTGTTCAGATCAATAGAGATTTGATATCCAATGATATACAAAAGATGCGCCAGCAGCTAAAGTACTTGCAGGCAGAACTTAGTGCTCATGGGGGAAATGTGACGCCTGATGAGGTGCAGGTAATGGCCTTGTAAAGGCTGTTGATTAGTCAAACTTGTTGTGCCGAAGATGATTTTATGCATTTACTTGGTGGAAGTGAAACATCTAATGTTTTGGCTTCACAGGCTCTTAGGAAAAGGATTGCTTGGCTTGAGGCAACAAATGAGGACCTTATTCAAGAACTTCATGACTACCGCAGCAGACGTGCTGTTGCAGAACATTGTGAAACTGATACGGAAGTATGTAACTGACAGTTCTCTTGATTTAACATAGCTTCCTTTTCTTTCAGTTTTGATTCTAGTACCTGAAACAGTTTTCTATTCTTTTGTTGGCTGTGATGTTGATCATCTTTTGATTGAGACATTGTTTTCCTTTTAATATGCTGCTAAGATAACAGTATTCTTGGTTTAATTTTATGGTGGTACTTGTTTCATTTTGTACTTGAATACCAGGAGGACCATGCTTGTTTGACAAGAACTGATGGATTGAAAAGAGGCTTTCATAGTATGGACACATCCGATTGTCAAATGGATGAAGCCGTGTCAGGTAAACCTTGGAGTTAGCTTTATGATTTTAGTTTTCCTTGGAAAATGATTTTGAAATTAGAATTGAATAAAGTTCAACATTTTCTGCTGTTGCATATTAAAAATCTATCACGTATGAGTTTGGTCATCTGATTACTATCCTGTTGTTCATCCATCATACTTGTGCACAAGGCAGGTAATTTTACGTTTTTAGGTGGAAGGACTGGACTCAGTTTCTAAAGTTGCACTTTGGATTTGCAGTTGCCTTACATATAACAGTCATGCTAAACTGCGTAGCTTGTTTTATTTTGCCTATCTGGTCTAACCTTCTGATGCCACTTTTTGCAGGCGAAAATTCCAGGGAAATTGATGAAGTCGAAAAAGAATGGGAGCATGAGCTTCTGCAGAATGCTATGGATAAAGAATTGAATGAGTTAAACAAACGACTAGAGAAAAAAGAGGTTGCATTGACAGGCTTGCTTCATACACTGTTAAATATTATATTAGCTACATTTGTTGATTATTGGCATGAAATAATATATGGGCAACTGAAAATGTATGTTCAGTGACAAAATAAAAGTGCAGTCCAGCCTATGTTGGCTTTCTGTTAAAACTTCTATACTTCTCCTTCTCACTATGACTGTCAAAATGCCTTAAAAGTGGGTCAAGGGTGCATCTGTGACCAATTTTTAGGAGTTTCAGTGATTACTTGATTAGGTAGTGCGTTCAGGGCATGCCCCATGTGAAGGTATCGTCATTATTTTTATTTACTCCATGTGTTAAATTAGTCCTTTTAATCTTTTGCAGTCTGAGATGAAACTTTTTGGAGTTGTTGACACTGAAGCACTCAAGAAACACTTTGGGAAAAAAATCATGGAACTTGAGGAAGAGAAAAGACTTGTGCAGGTTAACCTCAATATCTTTTTTTTGATCACCACTGCTTCCTTCTGGTAGCTGATGTTAGTAAAATAATAACAGCAAGAGAGGGATCGTTTGTTGGCTAAAGTTGAGAACCTCGCTGCTAATTCTCATGGTCGAACACAGAAGATGCAAGATCCTCATACACAGAAATTAAAAGTGCTTGAGGCACAGGTATACCTACAAATTTATTTCATTATTAATGAGTTTTTCAATAAAATGGTATTCTGTTCTCATTTAAATTTTTTCCTATTAAATGCAGATTTTAGATCTTAAAAAGAAACAAGAAGGCCAGGTTGAAACTTTAAAACAAAAACAAAGAAGTGATGAAGCAGCAAAGAGGTTACAGGATGAAATACAGTATATCAAGGCTCAAAAAGTTGGTTTTCATTATGGTATCTTAATTGAGTTCAAAATTTCAACAACCGCAATATATCTTATGTGTTTGACGTGCATGGTATTCCCTTTACAGGTTCAGCTGCTACATAAGATCAAGCAAGAGTCAGAGCAATTTCGACATTGGAAGGCCTCTCGTGAGAAAGAGCTGCTGCAGGTGCTTTACTTACCAGTTACTATATATATACTGAGTTTTCTTCATTTAAAGCAGGTTGTTTGTCTCAAAACTCATGCAGTCTTTTTATTGCATCCAATATTTCATGTTTGGAGAGCTCATCTTAAAAGAAGTTCATGTTCTAGTTTTATTTCTTCCATTCTGTTGAAGACTACATACCATGCGTGTGATATAGAAAAATTTATAACTACAGGTGCTCAAGTATGCATCAAGATAGTTATTGAGCTATGTATTAGGACTTTAGGAGCAGAAAAAGAAAGATTAAAGAAAAAAAGAGGAAAATATTAATTGTTATGGAATGTTCTGTTATTACACATTCCTGTTATAATGGTTCTTTCTTTGGTATAAAACAATAATTCCTTCAATTAGTTGGAACTGCTAGCTTTCTGATGAACCTATTTTGTATAGGATGGAGTATTTTTTAATGCTTTTGTTACCTTTTCGTTCATGATTTTTTCAACCAAACTTTTCCTCACAAATTAATTTTATGAACTGTGATGTTGTTCTCTGTTGTACGTCTTTTTAATAACTTTTTTTCTGAATGCTTTGATAATCTTTGGAATCATTGTTAAGTCATGGTTTTAGATATAAGGAGCATATGGTCATAATCCCTTTTTTTTTTAACTGGAGTATTAATTCTGATTTCGCTTGAGCAGCTCAGGAAGGAAGGCAGGAGAAACGAGTATGAACGACATAAACTTGAAGCTCTGAATCAACGCCAGAAAATGGTAAAGTCATGTGTGTTAGCACATAAATTTATGAAATTCTTTTCGATGCACACCCCTTAAAAATACTATAGATCCATTTCTTGTTTGATATGCAGCTAATATGGTAGTATTTGTCACTGAAAGCTAGGTTTATTTGAATCAGTAATTTGGTATGACCCAATAAGTCTGAAACTTCCAGATATGCAATCTAGCATCTTTGATTCTGATTATGTTAAATGCAAGAATCTACTTTTATAATTTGACAGCAATATACAGGGATTAACCTGTCCAATATCCACTGCTATAACTATGAACAGACAATCTTCAAATTTTATTAAATTTTTGCATATAATTCAGAATTTTGCATTGAAAGAAAGCCTTGCACAACTAGCACGAAAAGTTGAATATAAACCTGCGAAAGGAAGAGAGACTCAAATTAAAAAGCTCCTGAAAGCAGAAGACAACCAAAAAAAGGGTAAGAAAAAACTAGAACAGGATCTCTGTTCGAAAAAAGATTTTTGTGAAATATTTTGGAAAGAAGCTCTGATTAGGGGAAGGGGGAAATCTCAAAAGATCAATTACTTACTGCTGTGTAGATGTGACATGGATTGAATTTTCAGCCGTGGAAATGACTCAGATGATAAATGGAAAATGTAAAACAGTGAAGCTTGAGAAATTAAAATTAATCGTTCTTGTGTGCACAATTCTTCAAAGCTAGCTTTCCATTTCAGGCTACATTGCCAATGCATCTCAAGGTTTTCTCTTGTTCATTTATATGATATTATTACATTTACGGAGATTATACAATCATTGTACTCTTTGAAGGTTCTTCAAAGAAAGACAGAAGAGGCGGCAATTGCAACCAAAAGGCTGAAGGAATTGTTGGAAGCCAGAAAGTCCTCGACACGTGAAAATTCAGGTTCTTTTAATCTTTCTTTTGTCTTTTGGAAGTTGCGTATTTTGGAATTTGACTTCCTTACTATTTTTATTTGGTTGCAGTTAATTCCGGAGGACAGTCACCAGGTGCACAGGTACAGCCTCTGAACCAAGCAATTCCTTCTACTAATTATGTTGTGCTGCGGTTGGACCACCTTTCGAAAGCCAACAGCCAGTTATAGATTGCTTGGGGCCTGGTTTTGCTCCCAGGCTTAATTGGTCATATACCTTTGTCAAAATAATTTTAATATGAGCAATTGAATCATTGTTTTTGACTTTCTTCTTCGGGGATGGTGGTTTATTACCTGATCACAAATGGATGGCCTGTACTAAGCCCAACCTACGGAGGTGCTGTATTTCTGGCCAAGTATTTTTAGGCGGTCTCTATGGCTTTACCATATATGTGGGAATATATGTCTTATGTTTGTGGTATGTGCATGATAACCATGCCGTGACAAACATTTTGACCCATGTTCTATCTCTAGGTTGATGAAAAATCTTTGAAAAAGTGGCTTGATCATGAGCTAGAATTCATGGTGAAGGTGCATGAAGTTCGTTTTGAGTACGAGAAGCAAAACCAAGTGTATGTATTCATCACCATATTTTCCTTTGCTTGCAAGCTATCATCAAATTTCTTAAATATGTATGGATTGATTAGCGATTCAAAATAATCTATAGACGAACTGCATTGTTAGAGGAGTTATCCTTATTGAAAGAAATGGATCGCTCTACTTCAAATGAGCAGAGTCCACCGATGGGAAACAATGGACAATCAAGGTACTAAAAATTATCTTTTTTGCGAAATTACTCTTATGCTTCTCGTTTATAATCCATTGTACTAAATATTTTACTCTTTTGCTTCTCGTTTATATTTAATGATACAAGTCATCGAACACGAGAGTCTTCCGGGAGTTCTTTTGATTCAAGACATGCCTGTATTTATTATTCATGTAGGTTGTTGTCCATGTCACCAAGTGTGAGAATGGCAAGAATATCTTCTCTAGAAAACATGCTCAGCATGTCTTCAAATGCACTTGTTGCAATGGCTTCACAACTTTCGCAGGCAGAAGAAAGAGAGCAAGGATCAATTGGCCGTGGACGCTGGAATAACTTGCGCTCAATGGGAGATGCCAAGAACCTGCTTCAGCACATGTTTAATGCTGCTGCAGAAGCAAGGTGCTTCTACAGACCACTGTTTTCTGATCATTTTAATAATTGAGAGTTCAAATAATTTTACGAGCTTATGACTTCGTCAAGTTCTGAACCTGTACGAATTTGTTAATAGGTGTAAGTTGTGGGAAAAAGATATGGAAATTAAAGACATGAAACAACAACTGAATCAATTCATATCTTTATTACAAGAAAGCGAAGCTCACAGGAAAGAACTATTGAAGGAGCAAAAGAGGAGAGAACAAGTTACTGCCATTGCTATGGGTGAATCAGCTTCGGTGAGATTATTGCTCAAAAGTTACATTTTCATATCATTTTTTAAATGTTTCTTTCGGTTCTCATTATAAGTGTCACAGCAAATTTTGAGATCATACATTGCAATATACTATGATTTAGAAGGTTTTAGAGATATAGAGATATAGATGTATTATTTTATATGATACTTGAGGGCACTCTAGTCTTTATGTTAAGCCTCTATATATGCTTGCTTGTAACCCTAGAATTCAATATCAATAATATCTTTCTTATCAGAAGGATTTAGGTATTGTTCTTACAGATGATATGAAAATCAACAGGTGAACTCGTGCTGTTCATCAAAACACTTTGCCGATGACTTGAGTGGTTTCTCGTCCCCAATGTCACTTCCGGCTCCAAAGCAACTCAAATTTACACCTGGGATTGTTAATGGCTCAATGAGGGATTCGGTGGCATTTATAGACCAGACACGAAAGGTAATATCCCCCTTTCGTGACATCTTTTGGATTATAGATCTTCCCATTTGACTGAAAAACTTGATATGCAATCTGTTCTGTGCCAGATGGTACCAATTGGACAATTGTCCATGAAAAAGATTGCTGCAGCAGGGCAAAGTGGGAAACTGTGGAGGTGGAAGAGAAGTCATCATCAGTGGCTGATTCAGTTCAAATGGAAGTGGCAGAAACCATGGAAGCTTTCTGAGTGGATCAAGCACAGTGACGAGACAATCATGAGGTCAAGGCCTAGAATGCAACCCATGATTGATATGATATGATAACCATCAGCAACTTTCTTTTTGCTGTGTATGCATCTTGACTGTGTACCTGTTTTACAAATCGGCGAGTAAGAACCCGCATGACTGAAGGTAATCTTTCTATTTCCATTATATGTAGATCAACTCTCATATCAGAAGACCGTTTGTGGCCTTGGCCATCCTTTTCTTTGAAGTTACTCCTCTGTTGGTTAAACCAAATGCCAAAGATATTTTCAACTCTGGTCATATGGCATTCCAGTCAACAATAGAAGGGAGAAAGAATTGAAACCTCTGGCCAACTTGAGTTAAAAACATGAAAGATAATTCTACTGTCCCACCCTGCAGCAGGCATGTTGTGGATTGGAGAGGCTTTTGCTTCCGGATTTTATAGCTAAGACATGTCAATGGGGGAGTAATCTACAATGCTATCATCACAGGAAAGCATCTTCTGGGGGTGGTGAGCTTACCGGAGAATGGTTCGAAGGGTGGGGTGAGCTCGGTTGTTTGGTTAAAGCCAATGTGTTTCCTGATGCTACAATGTTCGATGTCCTTTAGCTTTTGATTTTTTTCATTCTTTTTTAGTCTCGCTGAAAGATGACATTCTTTACCGATTCAGTTTTGTGTACATATGGTTTCTTTACTTTGGACTTTATGTAAGTATACCATGATTTATTCAGTTTGGCATCTAACAACATTATTTTTATCTTCACAAAAACTATATTCGATATTGTCTTAGGGATGAGCTCTCACTTCTTCGCTGTTTATATAGGCGTCAATGAAACACCCCCTCCCTGCTGCCCATTTTTACTTGCATCAAACGGTTATCATTGATGGACATTGTAAGCATGATCGATTGATCAGGGTGTAGTATGCAAAATGTTTTGTTCATTTTCCGCTATCTCCCCTTACCATTGAACGGCTGACCCGAGCAAAACGAGCTTGTCTTGTCCAAGACATCAACTTTCGGTTGTTAGCTGACCTAATGTCTAGGTGTGAAAATTCATTACTAGTTAAAGTTGTTAGTTGTTCCCATTACGGGCATTGGGTTTGACATGACCTAATGATTTCTTTAAAAATAAATATGGTTCTAAAAAAAATCAATAATACTAAGTAGTCCAACAGTCCAAACCAAAAAAAAAGTTTGATCCTATAACAAACAGATTTAGTAGTTTCGCAATTCGTTTAAAATTATAAAGTATACAATTTGAGTCCAATGATTTGAAAAATGTATCACATCTCATTATTTTTAAAATTTGTATGACTTTTTCCTCATGAATTGTTGATTCTAACGCAAAGTAGTTGCGGGTCAAAAATTCATAACAAAAGAACAAGATTACCAGCCAATAAAAAAAGAACTAAAATTTGACAGAAACCACCCCGTGGAACCAGAGAAAGCGAATTTCTTACTCTTTAATTAGATACTCTTGACAAGCTTTATCAACAGAAGCTCAAAGATAAGCAAACAACAAAATTGACAACGGTTCAACAAAAAGAATCAGAAAGCTTTATAAATCCACCCCTTAAGTGCGATTGCAGAAGGCCAGATCTGACGCATTTCATAAATTCCTCGAGAGATATGTCCAGTGGAGCCGCCTAAACTCGTCCATGTTCACACTTTGGGACAACACATCTATTTCAAAACTGTAGTAGTGACCTCTTACTTTTGCCTTCCATGCATATTCAATCCAACAGAATCGGTATAGGCAAACATAATAACTATGCCATAGATGTGTTCTCTTCTATCATTACACTCTCCTTTATCTCCTGAATCATCTTCAAAACTTGCCACATTGCTGGTCTCTGCTCTGGTGAGGTCAAGCTACAGACACAAGCAACGTCCGTAAGCATTCCAAGTTGGTTATTATCTCCACCATCATCATCTCTGATCCCTCTGACCCAATCTTGCATTTCAGCAGGTGCAAGGTGTGGAAGACGTGAAGGATATTTGCCTGTCAACAGCTCTAGTAAGAGGATGCCAAAAGCATAGACATCAGACTTGGGGGTGGCTTGATGACTAGATTTTCGCGTCTCAGGAGCACTATAGGCAGCAGCATCAGGGTCTTCGCTAGACCAAGAATCTGCAAAGATAGAGAGGCAGTAGTCTGAGAGACAGGCCTCAAAGTCAGCTCCAAGGAGAACATTGGAGGATTTCAGATTGCCATGAACTAATCTTGATGCTTGGTGAATGAACGTAAGGCCCTGGATTACATCTTCTGCTATCTTTAGGCATGAAGTCCAGTGCAGAGGCTTTGCCCTTGTGGATCTTGAACCTGTTGACATATGTAATTGTGGTTCTACGTTAGATATGAGCTAGAAAATAAATCGTCCTACATTCTACATTTCTATACCGAAATAATGAATTGAGTTCGTATAAGCATTTTTGAAGCTGCTATTGAAATAGCCTTTTGAGCTATATTATCTCCTACTCCATCTACTTCATAAAATATTCTACCCGGTTTAACGACAACTACTCATTATTCAGGAGATGAGATCCTTTCCCCGGATTGGTAAAGGAGGCAAGCAACGGAGAGGATCGAGCCAACGGTGCTTTCAGGATAAGTGTAAGAAATAATGTCTTGGACAGCCTACATGCAATCAACAGCAGTCAAGAACTTCCAGCGTAATATGTAATTTGTTAATTTGTACGAGTCCTCTACGCTTCAGCATCACATTTCTCTCTGTATGCTAGGATCAACAAAGCACATGTATCTAGATTCACAGACAACTGAAAGAACCCAACAAAATAACTGCACTTTGATTTGGCTAATGGAATAAAAGGAGTCTCTTCCACATCACATGCCTTGTTAATGCATCATACCTTCAACACAGCTCCCAATTCAAGGGCATAGAAGATACTCAGACCAAAATTTTGATTAGCCATGATGTTTGAGAACAACTTTAAAAATTGTTCCTAAAGCACCACAAAATCAAGTATATTGCATTCTAAAAAAGCACCAGAAACCCATCTTTCCTGAAAGGGTTTGCTTTTACTATAATTCACCTCTTAAAACCTGCTACAGGCAAGCATGGATTTTAAGTACCTAGACTAGAAAAGCAACATTTTTTACCAAACAAAAGTAAAGTTAAAATTTAACCTTCTGGTCAAAAGCCGTGAGCCGTGATTGATGAACCAACACTACAGTAAACTTATTTTAATCTTTTCTATCTGGGAAAACACCCCGTGACTGTCGCTAGTGGAACAGACACCATAGAAGCTCACCGTATATAGTGACCACTGGTTTTTTATGGTATACCCCACCACCACCAGTATCCAGATAAATACACAAACGTCACCTCCATCACACACTACTGGGACCCACATGCGTATACGAACGAATAACCACCTACCTATTATTTGGTCAAGACGTGGGTCCCTATCGAGTACACTAATAAGCGCCACGTAAGCCGCAATGTTAAGCATTCAATATAGGAATCCGAGTCAACATGAATCAATTATCCTGAACCCTAACCCGACTCACGAGTCACGATCAAAACAAGGAAATCAAAGTAAGGTAGCGAAACATACCGTGAATGAGACTGGAGAGACTGCCGTTGGGCTGGTAATCGTAGATGATTAGGCGTTCTCCCTTGGCCTGAAAATAAGCTCTGATAGGCACCAAATTTGGGTGGCGAAGCCGGCCCACCACCTCCAAGTGCCGGTCGAACATATCGTTGCTCGTGATGGTGGTCTTGTTCACGTCCAATCTCTTCACTGTCAAGATGAACTGGTTATCTAGCGCTGCTTTGTACGTAGTTCCTATAGTGCCTCTCCCAAGCAACTCTGCCGAAGCTTTCATTAGCAGCTCAAGAGAATAAGGCTGCGATTCCCCTGCGCAGAACACAAGACTCCCACTCTTTGCTGATCTCCGTATCTCTGGAACCTCGATTTTACTTGCTTTCGGTTGCGATTCTTTCCCGATCTCTATTGTTTGGCTTCTAATAGAGACCGTAGCCGGATATGTATTTCCTGCCTCTAAAGATGGTGAATCAATCTCTTTCGAGTCTACGTGGTTGCGGTTTTTGCTTTGTTTCTTAATCAGGCTGAAAATGCATAGGACGGACGCTATAACGGCTGTAACTCCGACTATGAACCCTATAATCAAGCTTGTCCTCCTGTGCCTCTTAGGAGATGGAGGAGTCTGAACTACTATACCGCCCTGCGCTTCCGCGCTCTGCCCTAGAGGTCCCGGCGGCAGAGTGGAATTTGGCGACGGATCAAAGAATGGAAACCGAGATTCGCATGCTTTGTTAATGATCTCGCCGCAGAGATAGGGGTTCCATGAAAACGACGACGTATCAAACCGTGACAGAGTAGGCGTCACTGGTATCGGTCCAGTAAGATTGTTACCGGAAACGTTAAAGATAATCAGAAACGTCTGATTCAGAGGAGGCACCGTCCCATTGAACCCGTTCCACTCAAGTTTAAGCAAATTAAGCCTTTCCAGAGCGTTCAGCTGAACTGGAATTGAACCGGTGAGATTATTCTTGGAGAGATCCAGGGTTGTTAACCTGTGAAGCACCAAAACCGAGAGAGGGAAAGATCCAGAGAAGTTGTTGTGGCTCAAGAAGAGTGACTTGAGGTTGACGAGCGTTGAGAGATCGGGAATCGGACCGGAGAGCGAGTTGTTATGTAGGCTGAGCACCCGTAGCTGGTCTAGGCGGGAGAGAGTGTTCGGAGCAAACGAGCCACGGATTCCGTAGCCTGAGAGAACGACACGAACCACGCGACCATGGGCGCACTTGACTCCTTGCCATTGACAATAGTCGAAGCGCTCGTTGAGGGTGTAGAGAAGCTTGTTGTCGAGGTCGGCTTGGTATTTGAAGGAGAGAATAGAAACGGCGTCGTATGGAAGAAGATTTGGAGGAGAAAAGGGAAATATAGCAGCGGCGGCAAGGGTGAACAGCAGAGGGAGGAGAAGAAGAGGCGATATTTGTGGCATTGCGAGGGGAGAGAGAGCAAGAAGGGTTCGTAAATCATTTCTGTTGAGATTCCATTCTCAAGTGTCAAGTAGAGCGATGGAGGCACTGGGGATTTAGGGAGTGTGGTTTCATTGGGTTTTGAGTGTTGCGGAGCAGCTGGATTTTCGAGTGGGGACTATCAGAGACAGCGAGTCACGTGGAGGCGGCGAATTTGGGAACTGGCTGTTGGCGACTGTTGTTGCCTTTAAACAAGTCTCAGACTGATTCACACTTTTAAAAATGCATTTAATGTTGGTACGTTACATTCACTTATGATTATTTTATTTTCCTTCAAAATGATTTTAATTAGTGGTAATTTGAGAGGGGGAAAAATGATTTTTATAGGGATGGTTTTACATTCTTATGTGGGACAATTTGAGAGGGGAAAAAATTGGAGAAATAAAACCGAAAAAGTCGATTGGTGACAAAGTGTAGTATTGATAGAGGTGTCAAACGAGTCGGAGGACCATTGGCCTGGAATGGCCACTTGTGAGCCTGTCGTGCCGGGATTGCCCAGGCCACTTTACATCGCTATATATTCGATTCGTTAAGAGATCCACAATGGGTTAGTTGCAATTTAACATTCCAAATACTTTGTATTTTGTGCACACTCCATATGTCAAGGGTTAATGCTACAATAGTTATTCTTGATAATAATATAGTATTGCAATAGTTCATTCTATCTTCCCCCTCTCTCGAGTGGCACAAGTTAATTTGATGAGTGGATCCCGTAACTTACATCTCAAGCACTTCAAAACCATCCCTTTGTGGACGAGGGCTTGTGTTTGATTGGAACCTAGGAAGTCTACTAGTAGGCCATAACCCAAGGAAGCTGATTTGTGGAAATTCTTGATTGCATCTTACTACTATAATTAGATATCATTTTGTAAATGCTTTAAGTGCAAGTTAAGACGAAACATGGGGTTAATTTGAATAGATAAAAATTATTGATTGAGTTAATCATGTACTCTGTTTTCCTGTATGTTTACTTGACTTTTCTACCAATAATGGATACTAGAGATTCAACCCCAGCCTAAGATTACGCATTTTGTTTTACTTTATCGCACAAATTCAGCCACTAATATGGCAAGAACCATTGAAATTGATGTGTGTAGTATTCCAATTTGTCACCACCATGACCTGGTGAGTTAGCAATAACATGCATTGTCACATGTGTACGTTGAATCCAAAATGTGTTGGCCGAAAAGACCACCCCATCTGTCCCAACATTTGAAGCCAACCCACTTAAAAAAAAAAAAACTCACAATCCACCCACCCATCACTGATTAGCCAAAGGAGAATTCCTTCTACTTTATTCTTTGTTAATTTATTTACCAGAAAGATGCAAAAACACCACAAAAAGTCTTGCCAATTGTCAATTTCGGCTTGTATATGAGAAAATTTCGGCTTCCTGGGCCACAGAGACTGTGCAAAAAGAACTCAAGTATTCCGATAAAGCCATCTTTTTATCCCACTCTCATGCACTTTCCTCAAAGCCAAACAGAATATATTGTATTTCTTTGTCTTCATTTTTTTTTCCCTTTTACTGGCTAGTGGTGACTGGTGACTATATCGGCATGGCCTTGCAAGAGTTGAAAAGGCCCAGCCCATAAGAATTATTTCAAAGCCCAGGCCCTGGAGGTGGAAGGAACTTTGTCTGGTCCACAATTGTTTGGTTGTCCAACACAAAGCACCATGGGCTACATGTGATATGAGTTGGGCCACTGGAATTGGGCCTTGTCTTCGAAGCCTCAAGGTCCACCGTACCCCACAATCACATAAAGTGGTTGCGGCCTACGAATCGGAAAACAGTTGGACGACCATTTAATAGTTTTTTTGTAGTGGATTCGTGGAATAATTGCCCTGAGAATATTTGCATTATGGTAGTTAGTACTTTTTGATTATTGGGTTGGTACAATGTCTAATCTCTGAACCAACACAACCATTTTGAAAATGGACCGACTAAGACAACATGATGTCATTGACTATCATAAAAAAATATGTGAAAACGTTCAAAACTTGCCCCGTCCCGGGGTGTATTAGGTGGTCAGTCTAATTGTCAGGAGATAACTTTTCGTGCTTCGGAGACCTGCACAAGATGGGTTTCCCAAGGGTGAATCCTCGGAGGACATTACGATTTTCAAGACAACTCAAGTTTTATTAAGATAGTTGGGTGTGTTTAGAGCTCTCCATTCCTAGCAATCAAGAGTCTAGAGTTCAGGATTTCAAAACATTTACTTAGCGCTGAATGCCCTCTTTCATATGAGTTTGAGAAGACATTTTTCCCTCTAATTTTCAGGAGGATTTTTCGGATGATGAATAATTTCATGATTTCTTTCCTAATAGGAGTTGGACTCCCTAAGGATTCTTGGTTCATTTTTTGTGTTTGGTCACCCAGGATTTCCGAAGTACATGATACTCAGTTTAGTACCAAGATGTTTTCTCTTCTAAATCACAATGCTAGGGTGCATTGTCTGACCACTCCTTGATAACAATTAATATACAGGCAATGAGATTAGTTAATATTTTAGACTTATGGCAATCATGCAATTATGGTGGACGTATCCAGATGCAGATAGAATATTGTTGCAGGTTATTAGTCCCTCTCCGAGGTAATTAATTGTTTAAGAAATCTCAGGTTTCTTGACAACTATAACCGAAACCAAGAAGGAACAACGACCTTTGGCTTGTAATTAGTTATTCTGTCGCTTCAGAGCTGTCTCAGCTACACCTTCTCCCTCCACCAGCTCCGTCCAACCAATCACTTCTCTGTGTCTTGCTCGCGTTTCACATCTTGATTGGATCACACTCTCCCCCATATTTTGACCATATCAAAATCTAGTAGACAAAGCCCAACTAACATGATCTTAGCAATGTAAATTCTAGATACTCATGTGATTATACGTTGGTTTTGATCAAATTTATCTCATAGTGAGGTTGGAAATTTCTGCGCGTGCCGGAATGAATAGATGAAAACTTCTGTGCACGCCTGAATTTAACCTTATATCCGATTTTAAAAAAAAATTGGTTTCTAAAAAATTAATCGATTAGGTCGATTCCGATGTTAACTTCGCTCTGTTCATTGCTTCAATCATATGCTTCATACGAAATCAATCCATCTTTAAAGCAAACCCTCTCACATTCCACTTTCAAGATTAAAAAATCTTCTCAATTATAGCTAGAGAAAGAGAATCTGTCTCTCTTTCTCTCATCTCTCTCTAGCTAAACATGAAGAACAACAATGGTAGCAACACAAAATTGATTCTCCTCCACCCTTACATCCAAAAACAAGGAAGCTCCAATCGATTATGGCTTCTCGCCTTCATTTCATTCTTCACCGTTGCGTTCCTTGTCACTCTTATTTACACTCGAGAATCTTTCTCCACAAACGCCGGAATAGCAACTACCACCGTCACCATGACCACCGTCGCCGCCTCCTCCGCTATTTCAGCACCACTGCCAACAACAGTCATTAACACGCTCCTCCACTACACGTCCAGATCCAACGACACTTTCCACATGTCATACACCGAGCTCAAACCGATCTCCGATGTGCTCCGAAAATGTTCCTCTCCCTGCAACTTCCTCATTTTCGGACTCACGCACGAAACGCTCCTCTGGAAGGCACTGAATCACAACGGCCGTACAGTCTTCATCGACGAGAACCGCTACTACGCCGCTTATTTCGAAGAACTCCATCCCGAAATCGACGCCTACGACGTGCAGTACACGACCAAGATGAGCGAGTGGAGAGAACTCATCGGGTCCGCTAAGGAACAGATACGCAACGAGTGCCGGCCCGTACAGAATCTGTTATTCTCCGAGTGCAAGCTTGGGATTAACGATTTGCCCAACCACGTTTACGAGGTGGACTGGGACGTGATTCTGATTGATGGGCCGAGAGGAGATGGGTCTGATGGGCCGGGCCGGATGTCGCCAATATTTACTTCTGGTGTGCTAGCGAGAAGCAAGAAAGGAGGAAATGGTAAGACCCATGTGTTTGTGCATGATTATTATAGGAACATTGAGAGGGCATATGGAGATGAGTTTCTGTGTAGAGAGAACTTGGTGGAGCACAATGACTTGCTTGCACATTTTGTGGTCGAAAGAATGGATGAGAATAGCTTCCATTTCTGTCGCAATAAAACTACTTCTTCATTGTCGTCCTAGTAGTGGATTGATCAGGCTTCATCGGCAGGCAGAACCAAAGGTCCCCAAATTGGTGTATTTATGATTTTTTTTCCCTTTACTTTTTGGAGCTTATTTTCAGTTGGGTTGGGGATGTGAACAATAATTTTTTTTCTTCCTTGGGAATTGGAAATAGTGAGCTCAATATGGAATTAATAAGTTTCAGATTTTCAATAGCGAGCAAGGTTGTGGATGATCATGCATCAGAATATATTGCATCACTATAAGTCTATAACAAACACCAACGATATAGATGATAGATTGATCGACTCCAGGTGCCTTGGATCCCAGGGCAACCCAATTGGTCAGTGAAGTACCAAAGATAAGCCTATCTGGATTCTGGGTTAGTTTCTAATTGGCAAATTAGTCCAGTAATTGAAAGTATTGTGGTGGGCTTCTAAAGCCGACAGATCAGCAAATAGTCTAGCCCATGAAATTGCTAAATGGGCCGCATAAGTCCAGTGGACAGGCTGCCCCCCCTCCCCCGATGATGTAATTATGCTATTTTCTTTCCTTGTGAAATAAAACTCTAGCCTTACAAAATGCAATTTTTTTTTTAAAAAAGGCTCCTACTCTCCATATCAAATATTATAAAAAGAAAAAAAACCATAAATAAATAATAAACAAAGATGAGCTGGGTTGCTGAGTGATCATGTAAGTATAAGATTGGCAATGATTGGGGGCCCATTATTGGTGACCCATATTTCAGCCCAATCATTTTGAGGCCTGCTAAGTGCTAACCTTAGCACAGGTCCAGCCCATTACTTGATTTATCTCACCGCTTAACCTTCTCAATCATTCTCAGAAGTCTGAAACCAATCGCTGAATCTTCTGGGGTTGAGATTCCATTCCATTGCTGAGCGCGCGATAACTACCTGAGCTCTAAAGCCACACGATGCCCACAGACTTCAAGTCTCTTCCTGTGATTGGTAATTCGATGAATATCCGTACTTGATTTCTCTCACTGCTTGAATTGGCAATTCAAGCTTTTGGCGTAATTTCTTTTGCGTTTTGGAATAACTGTGTTTGCATTCTCACTTTGTCTTTTGGATTTTCGAAGGAAGAAAATCCTTCGAAAATCGCGTTCTTCAGAGTTTTAAGTTTTCTAATTATTTGTTTTTTGCTTGCAGATGTTAGTCCTCTACTGGCCAAGTGTGATGATCCAAACTTGGCTCAAGACCCAGGCGTTTGCGAAGTTGTTAAGCAGTTAGATCAGGCTTGTAGAGAGACCGGGTTCTTCTATGCGGTATACTCTTCTTCCAAAATCACTAAAAAATTGGGGAAATTGAAACTTAGGTTCCCAATTCTATGTTAGATATGAAGGTTTAGCTGCAAATTATAAGTAATTATTTTAAATCTTTCATTTGATATAATCACGTATTGTAATTGGATCTTTCACAAGATTGCATTATGGGGCCGAGTAGTGTCGATGATTATTGATTAGTCAAATTCACGTAGTGCATTATGCTTAAAAATCGTTGGGGAAAGATAGTCATATGCATGGTATAAATATTTGCTCAATAAAGCCTAGAAATTTGTTTCAACTGTTATTTACTCAATTAAAATTGGATATTTGCGACTTGTGTTTGGATTTTAAATGTGATCTGTTACCTTCTGATTGATCAGAAATGCCATGGTATACCTGATTCTCTCATCAAAGAGGTCAAAATTGCGGCACACAATTTTTTCCATCTTCCTTATGAAGAAAAACTCAAAATCAAAATGACTACTGCAAGTGGATACAGGTTTTCTCTTTTTGTTTATGATATGTCTATAGGATTGTTTGAATTAGAATATATATAAAAAAGCTAACGCTTCTACTGCAGGGGATATCAGAGACTTGGAGAGAATATAACCAAAGGCATCCCAGATATGCATGAAGCTATTGATGTAGGTTTCACTGAACTGTTTGCCAGTTTTTTAGTGTTTGTGTTGAGAAGATGAATAATGCAAAGAACATATCTGTTTCCCAAGGCTCAGAGCAAGTGAATGATGTAACTTTGTAACCATTTTGTCCAATTATGCACTGTCAATTTGAAAAAGAAACTTAGATGAATCATGAATGTTGTTCTGATAAATCGCTTGCACACTGTTTTTTTTATGGTTTTCTTGTCCATCCAGGAAATTAGCTACAACATAAAACAACTAGTTATATATGTCTTGTAAAATAGCTATATGACTTGCTACGTTATAGTTCTTATGTGAGTTATGAATTTGTCTCTTTTTAGTCTTCCAATCCAATAATGTGCTGCTAGATTTTGAATGGTAATATATTACTTAACCAGCTTCCCTTGGGATTCACCATTGTCCTTTGAATTTCCATAGGCAATGGTTTTTCTTTCTCTATAGCTGTGCTCATAGGACATGATTTGCTTCTGTGTTGCATGGAGGGGGATTAACTTTGCTTCTCCTCTTCATAGTGCGTGGTTATTATTGTTGTTGCTTTCGCAATAACTGCTGCTACTTTTTCTTATCATTGTCTTCTGTTTCCACTGACAGTGTTATAGAGAAATAAATGGAGGGATGTATGGAAATACTGGCAAAGTCATGGAAGGATGTAACCAATGGTATGTGAAACTTCACCAATCACCAGTCCTTTATATCTCAATAATCTTACAAGGAATATTCAAACATAGATGCTTTCACTTATCTTGATTACTGGATGATTGCAACCAAATGGTTAGGTCCATGGACCAATCAACTATGGATATTTTGTGATTTTGTTACCCAAAGTTAGTCGGTCTAGACGGTGCCTCCATTGGTGCATAGAAATATGGTGTTCATGATATTTTGAGGGATTAAAGTGTATTTGCGACATGAAATGCCTTACAATTAATAAATGGTCACAAAGTGAGCTCAAGTATCATTGTGAATTTGTGATTGATTTCTTTAAGTTTGAATTTGAGTTCATTTCGTCTTATAATCCTTTTGCAGGCCACTCGATCCTCCGAACTTCAAATTGCTAATGGAAGAGTACATTAGGCTTTGCACAGGCATGCTTTTCATTGTAGACTTACATTTCCGCATCAGTTTGTCTTTCATGTGTTTAGGTAATAATAATTACATTATGATTTCTTGGTCATGTTAGACCTTTCAAGAAAAATAATGAGGGGAATTGCTCTTGCACTGGGTGCATCACCATATGCATTTGAAGGAGAAATAGCTGGAGATGCATTTTGGGTAAATCGTATTATTGGATACCCTGGTATATCAACTGCAAATGGCACATACATGCCAGAAAATGACATTGGATGGTATTGCAATACTTTTTTTGTTGGTGCTGTTACTCTGCCTTTTAATTAAGGTTTTCTGTTAACGGGGTCCATGTCCATTTCTTACTGTGGGTTCTTTGTCACTACTTCTGGTCAAACAATCCTAGTGGTGCTCACACCGACTATGGTGAGTTTTATTACAGAGGACTTATTTTCTGAAAGGCTCTTGTTATCAAACTCATTTCTCCTATTCTCCTGCATACCAGGTTTGTTGACACTAGTTAATCAGGATGATGGTATAACTGCACTTCAGGTACACTTCTGTGCTTTATCATACAAACACCCTCATTTACAATTCAACAACTAGTTTATAGATTGATAGGCGGTTTATTAATCAGAAAGTTATGTGCTTGCATCTATGTTCTCTTTATTGGAAATTAGTTTACCACACCGATAGCATGGCACATATCAGAGATTCAGAATATTCTCTCTTTCTCATGTTGTATTTGCTTTTGTGTGTGCGTGTGGTGTTGGTGAGGCGTGGGGTCGTTGGGGGTGGGAAGGGGGAAGGGGGAAGGTGTTTGTGCACATGTCATCATCGTAGAAAATGTGCGAGCAGACTAAGCACAGGTTGGGGGAGGTGGGGGTGGGTAGAAGTTGGAAGGTGCTCGTGCACATATTCATCATCATAGAAAATGTCAGACATGTGTGCTTGGTAATTTCCGTTCATTCTGTCATTCTGTGACATCAGGGCATGCAATTTTTCCCCCTTTCAGGTGTTTCCATTCATTTGTGGCGGTTACTAGGGTTTTGTTATCATTGCCATCACGCCATCACTGACACTCTTTTTCCTAATTTTCTAGAAAATTGATAAGAGGTTGGATAAACAGCAGTGAAACATCTTTCGTTCCGTGTTTTGTTTTATTGTGCCACAGGCCCTTAACTAACACCAAATATATTACTATGGAAACTAAGATGCATTCAAGTATTTTAGGTAGCTGTGAACATGCATTTATATGGGGTTTCTTCTTAGTTTGCATTGTTGTTTTATAGCTGCTGTAATTTCCAAAATTTAATATAGATGAGGTTTTGAAGGTGAGAAACAAGTCTGGTGAGTGGATATCAGCTGCTCCTATTCCTGGAACGTTTGTTTGTAATATCGGTGACATGCTAAAGGTATACAACCTTTTATAAATGCCTGACGCAAAAGTCCTTGTTTGTTTGGCTTCAATTTTTATAACTCATGAAGTTTTAATTAAGTGCAGATTTTGTCCAATGGTTTGTATGCGTCGACTCTCCATCGAGTTGTCAACAACTCTCCAAAATACCGTGTCTGCATAGCTTTTTTTTATGAGGTTAGGGTGCTTCTTTGTGCATTTGTCAGCCGTTGTCTTTTTTTTTTTTTTTCCTTAACTGCTCTTCTACATGCCTTAATTGGATGAACAGACTAACTTCGATGCGGCAGTTGAACCCCTGGATGTTTGTAAACAAAGGACTGGTGGAGTCAAGAATTTTGACAAAGCTGTTGTTTATGGGGAGCATTTAACCAGCAAAGTTCAAACTAATTTCGTGATGTAAAATTTAAGTCAACCTTGTGCATTCATCTCGCGTTGCATTAATAAAGTTTTTCCAAGGAATATGGAAATTAGTTGCTTGTATTCCTTCAAATGAATCTGTTTGCAAATACCAGTCAGCCACCTCAGCTTGTAATTTTCCTGACCGAAATTGCTTGCTCGATTATATTCCACATCTGCTGAAAGAATTTGTTGTGAACAATCCATCACTTGCCTTTCATTTCTGAATATAAAGTTCAAGAGCTCTACAATTTCAAACATAATGTTGGAAAAAGCCTTGGCTGCTGCTTCAACGAATCAATCTGCTAGAATAGTGCGCCAATTAACAGTGTTGTTCAAGTGGTAAAAAATTGCGCAATTGGCAGTCGTAATTTGCCCAGTAATTTGAATCCCAGGCTTCACGTTGCTGAACCATTCGCTTGAGCCCCCAATACTAAAGAATCCTTCCGGTAAAGAGGAATTCTCACCCCAAGTCCCCTAAGTTGATCAACCATGTTATAAAGATACTCAAAGGTCAGTTTGGATTGCGCATTAAGATCTTCTCTCACATGAGGCTGAATACTGAACCATTCCCCTAACATTTTGTGAACATGAGAACGGATTATTCTCCATGGCACGGGGTATCTTTCGCAAAGCTTCAAGTACTCCACAAATAAATCTGCCTGGTCGAGATTTGCTTCTTCGCTACTTTCTTCGCCAACTGATGCCCATTCAGGAGTCCGATATCCAGCAAACAGAGCCGGATTTTCTAGGAGAGAATCAGCTGAAAGGACCCCTCAGCTCCAGTTTCTCTCAAGCAATCTTGGACATCATCCATGTGCCTTATGTTCCCATTGGCAAGAACGGGAATTTTAATGCAACTTTTTACAGCCTTAATAGCATTCCAGTCTCCCCGGACTTTCTTCTGATCTTTCTCATCTCTTGTTCGGCCATGGACAGCAAGAAGAGAGCAACCAGCTTCCTCTAACATTCGAGCATATTTTATAGTATCCTCCAACTTCGGAAATACCCGGATTTTGCAAGAAACCGGAACTTTGAGGTTTGAAGCCAATTTTTCAACTAGAGATTTTACAAGAGGAAGGTTGTCCATTAAGAACGCTGCATAGTTTCCTCGCCTGGCAATGCGTTGAGGACAACTGACAAACACCACAGAGTGAGTGAGTTTCCACATAGGACTACCAATCAATTGTGCCAGTCAGATTTCAAATGTTAAAAGCTTATAGTTTATCATCAAGGCAAACATGACCTAATCAAGCATTCCCTGTTCTGGAACAATAAAGAGGATGGACGATTTTTTGAAGTTCCAAGAACAGGCCTGAACTCAATGCATTTTGAGCCTTTTCAAGAATGTCGAAACCACTTTTCATGAATGAGATCATCATAAAATAGCGCAATAAAACTAGTAGGTAAAAAGGCTCAAGCACAAATGTACGGGGAAGTAATAAATTTAAATCATTAAACTCTACGAAGTAGGAGATAACTGAAATAACTAAACCCTTCCTAGAATATCATATTATCATTATATTATCGCCTTGCAGGTGGCAGCCCTATGATATACCACAGATGTTGAAACTATCTTGCTCAGAAAGAACGTCACAAAAAGAATTACCCCAGGTTAATGTCAACATAATCACAGTAAGGCTCCACTCTCCTAGCAGCTTCCAATAATGTGTCTGGATCATTGGCACAAAATTGGACAAATAATGGGCGATCTTCCTGTAAGTTAAAGTAAAAATGTTACGAAAAAACATATTAACAATGGAAACTTCTTACTCCCATAAGACTGATTATCCTGAACTTTTTTGAAATACCGTTCATTGGAATCGAACATTGGGCACACATATGCTTAACACAGTCGATTGTCAACCGAGTCACCTCTCATTGCTCATTTAAACTTACATTTTTTTCTAGGCCTGAATATAACTTTTTTGAAGTAACAGCACCTCTAGTTAATTTCTACATTGCTTCACCAAAACTATATTATCTATATTTTTTTATGTATTAGGAACCAAGAATTCTTAAAAACATACAAAGTACATTCAAAAAAAGGGGAATGAACTAGTATCAAATTTGAAAAATACCTCACAAGTGGTGAATTCCTCTCTTCGATACTTTTCGGTCTCCGTGAAAATGCGAGAATGCAACATAGGGGTATAGGCAGCCTGAGCCCCATATTTTCGACAGAGCATTCGAAACGGCAGTTCTGAGTTGTCAACCATCGGCGCCACTATCAATTTTGGCTTGCCTAGCTGAGTCCAATGAGCCCATGCTCGTTCAATCCGCGATTCCCCGCTCAGATTCCTACTCGGCAAAACAATGTCGGGAAACGAGCTAGAATCTACTTCCTGTTGTTGTTGTTCGTCTGACCAGAGACGTCCATCGAGGTCTCGCGGTGGATTTTGGTCTTGGATTTGGGTGAGGCCAAGAGAAGAAGCCATGAGTGGATTCGTACGAAAAGAGAGAATATTTAATAGAAGTATTTCGTGGAGAGAAAATAGATTTCACGAGCAGACGACGGGTAGAAAGGAGCAGACCATCGCCGCCTAGAGTCGGAGCAACCACGAGGAAGCTATTTCTATTCTGAACTGTAATTGTTGTTGGGTTTAAGCCTTGGAAGGTATAAGATTTATCATGGGCTGATTTTTTGGTCAACATCGCTCAAATATTTGGGCTTGGGCCAGAAAGGAGTAATGACACTTTGAAGACATACAATTCCGGGCTTGGGCTCCGATGATAATTGCGATTTAATGCCCAACATCGTAAGGGCATGTCGATATCAAAATGTAATACAGTAATAGTCTACTTGATATGTCTAGATAGTAGTGTCAAAAACGAATTATCAAGTGTGTGCATTATAATGATAACACATTTTCAAATATTTCATAACATCAACTATCAACTACTTTCCCTCTCTATTGTCTCTCTCGAGTGCGTGGTGAAATTTTAATAGTTTATATAGGTCCAACAAATGTACTATTCACAAATCACAATTTAAAGGACACTTCAAATTTAGAGTGGCTCTAAAAGCTCCACATGTTTTTAAAAGGTTATTTTCACCCATGGTAAAACTCTAGCACTCCAAAATCCCGTAAGTTGCACTTTCAAACATTTGAAAAAGTGCTTGCTCGTTCGTTTTTACTATTCTCTTGTGTTTGTGTATATATAAAGGAAATAAGCATGTTTGATTTTCTACACCAGAGGAATTACTAACTGTAAGTATCTTCCAACACAACTACACAACTGCAGAGTTCCCCGTTGGCAGGTTTAATGATTGACTGGTAAATTAAACAATGAATGGTAAAGGACAAAAGATTAAGAGGGACCATGGTCAGCCAAAGTTGACGTTAAGGAAAGGCAAAGAAAGCAAAGATCAACGTCCTACGGCCCACCTTTATCAATTCCACACCACACCCACCTATTTTGACTTTGCGACTTTGGTTGTCTCATTAATTGGGATGTCCTTTCCAACTCTCTTCTACACCAACCATTTCCATTTATTCGAGTCTTTCAAAACCTCATCCAACCTATTCACAAACCCAAACAAACCAAAACCACTCTGCATTTACAAAATCCAACCAACCCTGATGTAAATACACTAATAAATTTCATATTTGCCGTCCCAACTGGCAACTGCCATCCTCCTCAATCCTACCTTGCGCTACGTCAAACGTATTGCACACGACATGTTTGTCCATTTGTTTGACTGAGTTTGAGTGGTGTGCAAAGAAAAGTAAGGTAGTCATCCAGAACAGGAAACAAAAGATAAAATTAACCAATAAAAGAAGTTGATCGCCGATACCCACCACCACTTGCTTTCTTTCATATTTTAATCTAAAATACCATAACCACCATCTCCACTCTTTTTATTTTATACTAATTTGATATCATAGTGGGATTTTCAAGGTTGTTCAAAGGAAGTGAAGAGAGACAGAAAAAGCGAAGGAATCCAATAACCACACTGATCATCTCCTTCAAGATAAGAAACTATGGTTCACTATCTAATCAGTAGCACACAACTAGTTTTCGGAACTGTTTTTACACTTGGTTGATGATGATGATGATGATGATGATGGTGGTGGGGGTTGGAGACTTGGACTAGGAGGATTCCAGGATGAGATGGGTAGCCTCAGCAACAGAGAGTGCGTGGTTGTGCTCCCCTTCATATGTGACTACAAGCATCGCAGGATCATCCAAAGCTCTTTCTACATGCTTACGAGAAGGACATCCCCTCACACTACTGCACTTGTAGTAACTCCTGTTCCAAACAATCAACCCAACAAAAATTAAAACCAAGAACAAAACAAGCCCTTACAGATTCGAAGTTTGAAAGATCTGGAAATTTGGACCAAAGATATACACACCTTGGATGTGGAGAACCTTTGATTGGTTTCTGTCCGTACTTTCTCCAAGAGTAATCATCTGGTGGAATATCAGACATTTTTAGGCTATTCGCTTGAACTCTCACTATCCTCTTCATTCTCATCTTCCTGTTCCAACGAAAGAAAATACGTTAAAATCGTATCAGAAAAGCAAAGAAATTTAGAAGGGAAAATAAATTGTCTGAGAAAAGACAGTGAGGATAAGAGAGGGACCTCTTCTTGGAGCAATGGCAGCGGCCAGAGGATCCGCACTTTCCGGAACCTAGGTTTTCAGAGCTGCACTTTCTCTTCAGAGAAGAAGACAACGGCGGTTTCCCAACCGATGAAACCTGAGACAGATTTGTAATCTGAAACGCCGAGGATGACGACGGCTGCTTACTTTCCGACTCGCCCGTCAACGACGAAATAAACGAATTTCCTGCCGAGGAATACGAGAAATTAATCGTAGTGGACAAATCTTTCCTGTCAATTCCCTCATTTTTTGGCATCACCATCGGAAAATCGCGGTTGTGAAGATGAGGCAGAACCGGCGGTGCCTGCTGGATCGGCGTCGCGTAATAAACTTTGCCTTCAAGAACTTCGTTATCTCGATTGTTTGGGGGCAAAGAAGGTGAAGGAACCACAGGTGCTCTTCTGAATCGAGCGTGTCCTGTTCTGGTTCGATTCAGGAGAGAAATTACTCTCTTGAACTTCGAAACAGCGACGTCTGCGACTGCTCTGCAATCAATGTCCATGTCCAGGTTTGAATACTTCTGATCTTGATATTGTTGTTGTTGAGAGAGTAATCTGATTAGTCTCTCGACGCTCTCGAGGCCCGCGGCTGCTTCTTGAACGACCGCGGTTTCTTCCATTTATGCTACAAAACTGCCATTCCTTTTAACTCATCATGAGGTCTATGGCCATAACTACAAGACTACCAAGGTGAAAAACCGTGAAAGAAAGAAAGAAAAGAAAAGAAAAGAAAAGGAGAGACTGGAGTAGGAAAAGAAAATGGGGGAGCAGCGTTCTTGATAAGGGCAGGTCACGTCGGGTCTCTGTGGTCAAATTGATGCCATCGATCGGCTGTTTAGGTCCATAGAGTAGATCACTGACTTGTCACTTTATAATTTACTGGGTTACAGTCAAATTTTAGGTGCGAAATTAAAATCCAATCCAACGGTTATAAAGAGTTTTTGTGAATTGCGATCAGAGAGTTTTAAAAGTAAAAATAGTTGATGACTTGATGAGTCAGGAAATTGACCATCTCTGTGACGTGTGGGGTCCATGCATGTTTTATTGGTTTGGACTATTGGGAACGAGAGATCAAGTCAAAGGACTTTAAACGTCTGATTTTGTGTCTCGTTTTTTAAAAGCAAAAAACAATTATTAAAGAAAATAATGATGAAAGCTCTGTTGCTGCCCCTGCCAGCATGATACAGTTGACTTTTATTGCGAGTTAATTTAGAGTGACACAATAATGATTTTTTGTTGGGAAGGATAAAATGTATTGAAATACATTAAAAAAAAGATGTGGTTCAATATTAATTTTGATATAAATATGAGTATGTTTTGTTATGGGATTCATTTGAAGAGTAGATAGCAAAATGGAGCCAACAAATTGACTCCATTTGAACCATATTTTCTTCGCCCAACAAATGGGACATTAAAATCCATCTCTGCACCTTAAATTACCCAATTGCAATTCATATTTCGAAGCCCAAATAATTCAATTGGCGAGTTGAATCATATGTACTCTCGAACTTCAAATTCTAAACTCATCCCCATTCCTTGATAAAAAAAAAATTCATATTTGCCTAATCAAAAAAAAATATGGTTTCATTTGATAAAATTTATATTTTTTAAAAATAAGTTAATTTATAATCTGTAAAAAAAAAAGCTAATTTATATTAACTGTAATAAATATGGATTATTTATGTGCATGGTCATATATTGCATTATAAGCATTATTACGTGATTTATGGGTCTAATTTTGTCACATTTTGGGTACTTCTTTACAGTTCACACACAAAATAAGTCAAAAGATGAAACAGTTTCGACTGGAGAAAAAGAGAAGTACGTGCCGGATTTGGCTACCTAGGTATTGATTTCCCACCCATAATTTATGGACAACACCTTTATCAAATATATTAAAATTTTGAATTATTTCCTAATATAAGTCAGAAGACTAGTAGTATATTAATAAGACAAGCTTGTATTCTAAGAATCAATGCACAAACGTGTGATTTGAACCTTATAAAATACGCAATCAATGTGGACGTATTAGGATGGGTTGATTAGTAATTTTATTCAAACGAAAGGATTGGAGAATCACTTTAAGGTGTTAAAGGATTTTACAATCATAAGTCATAACTTTTAGTCCAAGTTGATACCAAAAAGTAGAGATTCCATCAACTTTTGGACCTTAATTCTAGATTTAAAGCATAAAAAATGTGGGATTTGAGATAATCACGGGGTGTTCCAATACAATATGAATAACTAATTCTTCAACAATTTAATAAATAGATGGATTCATGGATACATTTATATTTAATTTCAATAAAAAATACCAACTAAATGTGATTCGATTGACAATTGATAAAGTTATACATATGCGTGTCCAAATTTCAACCAAAATGATATATGTCCATAATTTTTTCATCAATAAACTAACATAATTTAGGTGGCAAACCAGATAGACATGCCACATAGATTAAAAAAAAAAACTTTATTAAAAAAGTCATGTAGGCATACCATATGTTTATGGATGTTTATTTTATGAATGTATAGTGCTTCCGAAATTTCAAAGTTTGATTCCAGCTACAAATATATTTATTTGTGGTATTTAAAAAAATTGCAATAAAAGTAAAAGCTTACTTTAAATATGACTTTTTACCTAGTATCTAATTTATTATTTGAAAATTCCGAATTATTTATAAAAATTCCCTTCCTTGGACTGGACGTCTGTTAAAATTTTCTCTTTGTTGGGCCAATTGAAAGAATTTCTGGGATTTTGGTGGATGGGCTTGTCCAGCTTGATCTTTAGAGAGTGGACAAAAAGCCCAAGATTATTTGTTCCGACAAATGGCTGAGCCCAAAAAGAAAACAATTTTAGGATCCCTCGTCAACTGCTTTAAGGATCTGTCATATTTGAATCATCGTTGTCTCAAACTATTCTCCAAGGCCAACCCAATTATATGACAATAGACCATGCTATAGAACATTAATACCCAAACTGGCTACAGCGTCTTGTAAAGTCAAATAACGATAAAATGTTTGTGATAATACTAAAATCATCCTCGACTAGAATAATTTGAACCCAATAAAATGTTACAACTCAGCGATTCATTGTTCAAATGTTACGTTTTGATAACTAATCTTACATAATTGTTTCTCGATCAATTGGTGACTCATCTCGAGCATCGACTAGTTGACATGGCCAAAAAAACTTTCCTAGTTTTAGGGCATCTCCAAGAGGGATTGTATATGGGGTTGTAAAACCCCTAACTGCCAAAATACGACTCCAACCTTGAAAAACTCTATCCAATGTAGGTGGTATATCATGTTGTATAATACAGTCTGTCAGAGTTGAGTGCTATATTTAGCACCCAATTGAAGAGAGGAGAGAGATGTAAATCTTGGAGGGAAATAAAAAGTGACAGTTGGAGATTCCAACGGCTAGTAAATATAGATCTGGTACCCAGAGATTCAAGCATGGATTATGAAAGTTGTTGATCTGCTTTTCTTCAACTTCGTGCAGTCAACTATGGAGACTCAGGACAGGGACGAAGTACAAACAAAGGGCGAGGGGTTATGGGCTTGGGTTATGGGCTCTCTTAATGTATAGGCTTGGGTTCATGAGTAATGACTCTTTTAGTGTATAATGAGCATTACAAAGCATTACCAAGACTATTGGGCTGGAGATTACTGACAATAATCATATGAGTTCGACTTAAATTGAATGGGTTTGGACTAAAATTAGTTTTACCACTCCATTTATAACCCTCCCCTTGAATCACAATAATTTTACAACCGTACTTTTTCACTTTTTGGGGTGCTAAATACAAGGATAGCACCCCATTTTTGCATCCCTCCTTGGAGACGCTCTTACAAACTTGATCGCTTGAAATTGCCACAATGAGGCAAAGAGTGTATTAGCCTTTGTGAGGGATGAAGAAAAGTGTTGATCTAGACATGTTTACGTAGCAATAAAATGTCTGATGTTATTGAATATGAATATCTTCCTGTGTTTTTTGTCTGATGGACTATCTTGGGGAATGGACTCTGCGTTGGTCACTTGGGCTTTGTGAAGTGGGCTTCAAGGTCCATAAATCAATTAGTTTTGGTCATTTCAGCTTACGAAAGTGGGTTTGAGATACTGCTGAGCATATGACTTATTGTATTGCTGTTAATAAACTTCGTCGTTTCGAATAAGCTCATGTGACTTGTACGACTTTGCCTTCTTAACCTTAGTATTAGTGCAAACTAATTTGAGCTCAACATCTTCTCCTAGACGATGTCATACATGAGATTTAATCCCATTATCACTCGATAGATGGCCCAACATCACAAAACTTAACACTGTAGAGACTTGTGTCCACTCCAACTGGGTGCTACATTACGGTACTTGCATTGCTCATCAATAGTTAACAATCTCTAGATTTATAAAAAAAAAAAAGCAATTTGGAATTAGACATTTGTGAAACATCCGCAACATTTGGAAGATTGATCACTAAGTTTATTAAGTTTTACGTCATTATGATACTTAACTAGCATTGCGATGCATTATACACATGTTAAGGAATGCGGAGCCGAGTACCTTTCTGCTGTTAGTTGTGGCACCCACCTCAGGATGTGAAGGCGGACCAATCATTAATTTTTTTATGTATCTTATTCCATATATGGAAGTTAATTATATCATTTATATAAACATTAGAGCGGCATATTGATGGGCATTAAACTGTCATTACTAGTTGCTTGGTTACTAAGAAAATGCCAATTATGCGGAGAAAACACGCTAGGATGTTGGTATACTTCCCTTGTGTCGAACGTGTGATCGACACGAGTGTCTTGATTTATTTCAACATTGTCCACGTGGTCCAATGTTTTTTCATTCCATTGATAGCCAACCTCACCTCACGCAATCACAGTATCACACCAGACGCTGACCCATAATCGTCCGTTGACTATTTTTGAAGCGGACACGGACCGTAACAAGCGCGTGAGCAAATAAGACCCTAAGTTTTCTCATTATTTTGAAAATCAAGCTTTACCTGTCCTAATTCAAGCACTAAATTAAACTCATATATGACTGGGCCCGAGCATAATGGGCCGATGTCTCTCTCTTCCCAGTTCCTTCTCTTCTCCATCTGCCACTGCGTTTGTTGCATCAACCATCAACCATCAACCATTGAAAGCGTACTCCCCACCTATCGGTATCAACAACAGAGACTGATTCTTAAATTCGAAGCAAATCATTATTAAATTCCACATTAACAAATCAGCTTTCCAACCAAGAAATTGAACTATCTCTGCAAATACCTCCACCATCTCCCTCTTCTCTCCCCCTCACCACATACACTTAGTTCTAGCTTAGACAAACAGAGAGGAGGGGAGAGAGGAGATGAAGGTCTCGGCGCTGCAGCAGAGCTACATGAATCGCCGAAGCAACAGCTTCAGAGGATCTACGCCACTGGATTCAGCTGCCGACGGCCCGATTAAATCGCCGGCAGCTGTTTTCTGGCTCGTTTTACATGGTCTGTGCTGCTTAATCAGTCTCGTCCTTGGTTTCCGGTTCTCTCGCTTGGTCTTCTTCTTCCTCTTCTCCGCCTCAACCACCAACATCTATACGGCGCCGTTTCGGTTAACCAATGAGCTAGGCATTCCTGTAAGTAAACCGTCAAATCCGGTTGCGAATCTCGAAGCACCGGAGTTGAACCGGACGGTGAGCTCGAAAGTTGTGGTTGGCCGTCACGGGATCCGGATCCGGCCGTGGCCGCATCCAAACCCTGCTGAGGTCATGAAGGCGCACCAAATTATTGAGAGAGTTCAAAGGGAACAGAGGCTTCAGTTTGGGGTCAAGAACCCGAGGACTGTGATTGCGGTTACTCCAACCTACGTTCGTACGTTCCAGACGCTGCACATGACGGGTTTGATGCACTCGTTGATGCTGGTGCCTTACGATCTCGTGTGGATCGTCGTGGAGGCTGGTGGAGTAACCAACGAGACTGCATCAATTATAGCGAAGTCCGGCTTGAGGACTATTCATACCGGTTTTGATCACCGGATGCCTAATACTTGGGCAGATCGTCACCGTATGGAGGCTCAAATGAGGCTTCACGCTTTGAGGTCAGTGTTTTTTTTTGTCTTCATTTTGCCTTAAACTTTTCTTTGCAATCGCTACATTAGATTTGAAAGAGAACTTAGTGTCCTGACATTTGTATCAATAGTGTGGAATGATGGTGGCTGTGCAAATTAATTGCAGTTTAGGTTGTCTTAGAATGTTAATTTGATACAGTATGTGTGTGATGGAGCAGGGTTGTGCGAGAGCAGAAGCTGGATGGGATTGTTATGTTTGCTGATGATAGTAATATGCATGGTATGGAGCTTTTTGATGAGATCCAGAATGTCAAGTGGTTTGGTGCTGTTTCAGTAGGAATATTGGCTCATTCGGGTAATCCCGATGAATCATCAGGTTTAATTCAGAAAGTAGAGGGTGAGGAGAACCCATCAATGCCAATTCAAGGTCCTGCTTGTAACGCTTCTAATAAGTTGGCTGGTTGGCACACCTTTAACACTTTGCCTTATGAGGGAAGGAGAGCAACTTACATTGATGACAGGGCTACTGTACTGCCCAGTAAGCTAGAATGGGCTGGGTTTGTGTTGAATTCGAGGTTGCTATGGAAGGAGGCTAATGATAAACCAGAGTGGGTAAAAGACTTAGATAAGCTTGATCAGGATATAGAGAGTCCTTTGTCTTTGCTGAACAATCCTTCTTCAGTAGAGCCGCTTGGAAGCTGCGGGCGTCAAGTTCTGCTTTGGTGGCTCCGAGTTGAGGCTCGTGCAGATAGCAAATTTCCTCCCAGGTGAGTTTTTAACCCCCTTATTGTCCACCTGTTCCATTTTTCTTCTTCTTAGGTGCCACTTAAATCATGGATATATGATCCCTATCTACATATTTTCTCTGGATTGCTACTTCCTTGTGCTTGTTCATTATCCCTGAATTTTGATTTTATACCCTGTTTCTCGAGACATTAATAGAACTGATATGCGCAACTGATTTTGAGGTGAACCACTTCTTTGGTAAATCCTTGTTTAGATCAGTCAAGTACTCAACTTGTTTCAAATTTCAATTGCTCTGATTTGACAATCTCTAGCTCTACTTTATTGTAAAATAGTTTCGTTTTTCTGCTATACAAAATTTTGATGTTAAGCTACTTTAACGTTGATTTCTTTCGGCATGTATTATTGCATCAAACAAGGAATAGTGCTGTCCTTGACTTGGCAGAAATTTGAAGTCATGAAATACGTTAAAATATTAACCGTCTCTTTCTAACAAGATCATTTATCATTCTGCTGAAATTTTGCTTCATAGGTTGGTTTTCTTGTTGGCTGTTGGAAATTTTATATGACGTGTAACATGTCTTTTATGATGTTATTGGATGCTTTTGACTCTGCTGGATGATATGGTGAAATGTATTGAAATGCTTTGTGTGTCCATGTGGCTTGGTTCTTTTTTTTTGCATTAACAAATGAAATGACCTTAATTAACTATAGTGGTCAGTTGGTCACTACCTTTTGGATCGATGAAGAGTTTACTTTTGTGTCTTAGTATGTGCACCGTGAACTGTTGATGCTTACAAAGTACAAACATAGTCTGCATTCTTTATGATATGAGCGATTTGTTGATTGGAGAAACCATTTAGATTGAAATCATGTTCTTGGTTGCTCTTGATGTTTTATTGTATCACGACCTGAACCTGGTGCATTATTTGGAACTTTCAACTTTTTGGGTATTCCAACATGTTACCATATATGGGCGTTATTATGGCATATGTTAAGATGTGTAAGTAACATTTTAACCCAAAGTGGTTTCAATTGGCATCTAATTCATGTGCGACTAGCTTTAGTTATATGGTCTTCTCCAGTGTTTGACAATTACTTACACGTGAGTTGAGTCAAATTCTTTTGACTAACTGTAAGTAAATGCTTTAAAAGCTTTGGTGAAGGGAAGGAGGCCCAACACTCGAAATAAGGTGGACAGTTGACAAAATGCGCTAGGAAAGGAATGTATCATGGTCCTTAGTTTTATCATCAAACTGGGAATTGCATCCTGCATTTCTTGTGAATGCAGAGAAAGCTGGTAATTGTATAACAATAACTATCTAATTACAAGATTGCAGTTATTTCTAAGCTGTAGAACAATTCAACTGGCCATAGTAAATCCTTATGACTTGTAGGACCGTTTATTGCTATAGAAACAGAGACGGAAAGCTGCAAGCTTATAAATGGTTTAAATTCAATGTTTTCTTTTGTAGCACCATTTATTGCCATTCTAAGACATGAATTGTACGAACTTTGAGCTATCATCGATGGGCAAATCCTTATGCATGAAAAGCTTTGGTTTGCTTGTATTTTTATCCTTTTACAGGTTTTTGTGACCAACGTTTGAGTGAATTTGAAATTGTTATGTTATGGTCTCGATGGAGCTATATGTTACAGCTTGCCCTTTCCAGCCTTCTGGACTGTCATTTTCTAGGGCTTAGTTCTTGGAATTGTGTGCTGTATGCTTCTGACAACAAAACAAACCTTATGCCACTTGAGTCTTTGGATTGAGGGAGTTGGAGGGAAGGGTAGAGAAGGGTAAGGAAGTTTCCTTCCAATTCCCTTGTTTGGATAGTCTAGAAAAAATTAAGGGGAGGAATTTGAAGAGAATTGAGGGGAAGATTTCATTAAACTCTTGTCAAAATACTTCCTCTCAAAATGGGGTCATTTGGAGGGAAGGACAGTCTAATTAAGTTATTTATAAGTTAAAAACTTATTTTACTCGTGTACATAATACTTTGGCATAAAAAGTAAGGATAAATTAGTATATTAAACCAATTTTCTTTCCTTTCTTTTGGATATACAAACATTCTACCTTCCATTCTCTTCCCTTCTCTTCCCCCAAATCCCTCAATCCAAAAACACTCTTCATGGGCTCCTTTGCCTAAGGAATGCCTAGCCCAATGAAGGGTTTCACATGTGGGAATGCTCAAAGGGTTAGGAACTGGCCCTCTTATAATATGACTTACCCTTTCCATCATGTGGAGCTTCGATCAGGCTACTCAGGCCATCTAGTATACTGGACATGTTTGAATCAGGCTTCTAGCGGTAGCCTACCTAAGTATGCGTCATAATAGTCGTTATTTTAGTTTGTTGAGCTCCAGCTTAGCTGGAAGTCAGAACTAAGCCACTCTCTTTCGAGCTTTGTTCATTCACAAGCTTAAGCAACTTGCCATTACCTTTTTTATTATCGCATTATTTGCAGTACTTATTTACATAAAAATAATCATCAAAATTTCTCCTAAAATGAACTGGTTTTCATTTGACATCTCAACAGCTATCAGTGGGTCAACAACTATTATAAAATTCTGATAATTGCAAACAATTAGGTGAGCCTACTGACCCAAGCAGGACATTGTTTGAGCAATCTCCGATAAGCCAACAAAAAGAAATTTGAGCCTGCACTTGGTTGGGTTAATTGGCAAACAGTCTTCAACAAGCTTAGTTATGGATTGAGTTGTGCTGTTGAGATATGTTCAATTCTTGTTTAATTCTCAAGGACCCAACACAGGGTACAAGTGTTGCGTCATACTTCAGTGTAGGCAATTGACTGACTTGTCATCCTAATGTTGATCGAACCCTTTAAAGGCTATTCGTTTAATTCAGTAAAGAATCCATCGCATTCAGATCAAGATTGCAGTGGAGTGTTTTGCACAAACCCGGATTGGTTCCTGAGGCTGATGAACCTAGGTTGTTAGAACTGAAGGCCTTCTAACCTCACATGTGGATAGTAGACCCTATTAGTATCTGCATTCTCCCACTATTGTGATATCTTGATAGGTCATTTGGGTCTTCATTTTTAAGTATATGAGGGCATTGACTCACATGTTGCACTATAAATTGCTGGTCCTTTTATCGGTCTAATCCATTATTAGAGCTAAAGGTTTTTTTAAGTTGTAAGGTTTGATGCACGCTGTAGATGTGTTTGCATATCTTTCATGAGCTTTTTGCAACTGGACCATTCTATTTCAATCATGTTTTTCAATGCTTTGCGTCTGATTTTTTGTTCATAATTCTTACAGATGGATAATTGACCCACCCTTGGAGATCACTGTCCCAGCAAAACGCTCACCATGGCCAGACGCTCCTCCTGAACTCCCTTCTAATGAAAAGGCGGTGATTGGTGACCAGGATCAGATGGTCAAGCATACTACAAAAACTCGATCATCCAGGTCAAAACGATCTCGAAGTAAGAAGAAGCTTGAAGCAAGAGTAGTAGAAACCCAGGTTTCTGCTAGGCATTCTGATCATAACTGAAACTTTAGGGCAATCCTTGATGAAGTTTATACATTCGTGTGAATTTGAGACTGATGAGTTCAATGCTGAGAAATTTGAATTATAAGGCCGAACGGGACAAAGTCCTACCGGATGGTGGCTACATTTATAAGGCATCTGTTATAGTGCCCAGTCGATATGGGGTTTTGGTTGAAGTTCCACCATATTTTTCACATCTCTGTGGTCTCTGTCTTCCGCGATGACTGATGGATACTGTTTTTTCATGGAAGAGGTATGTCAACAACTCATGCTGTGTCTGCTGCTTCAGGAACTTTGTCTGATATTCTTCAAATCTTGTACATGATTTTCAAGCATAGGAATTAAAAGAGTTTGTGTCCAATTGTTGGATATGTAGAAATGTTGTCCAGTGTAATAAAATTATCTTTTCTTGCCATTTTTGATGTAATAGAAGTATGCATGCATTATTTGAGGATTTTCTGAACTGATCGGAAATATGGGATTGTTCTATAACACAAGAATCAATAATAATCACCACCTAGGGCACAGATTTAATTTATGGTAATCAATAACAATAAGCATCCCGAAGTCCAGATGTCCTAACAATTTGTCACTGCTGAATCATCAATTATAATTCATTCCATATGCTAAGCTCAACCACATCCAAACAAACAAGAACTATCCTGATTTGAAGGCAAAAGAATTTATGGGTGTTTTTTCAGTGGCAAACTCACCTGCTAGGCTGCTATAAGATTTCACAGAGAAACATAGAATGAGAGGCACAATCCACAAGAACAAATTTTCTAATATATTCTCATAATGTATCCCAAAGAAAAAAGCTAAGAACAAAAAATTTTCCGATATATTCTCATAATGTATCCCAAAGTGTACTCTTAACAGTGCAAGTGAAAAGTACAAGTTATAGCTACAGCTACTACACTGCTTGGCTAATATAATAATATTCCCTTCAGTAAACCACAAGTCACCAGATTAGATATTAAGCATCCGCAAATATAGGGCTAGGATATCATATCCTCTGTACAGAAGGAAGTTTTTATGTAAAGGAAAATTCGACTCCTCCGTTCCCCACACTAAATTTTCAAATAGTATATCTGAAGGTGTTGCTGAGTAAAGAACTGGAGAAAATAATAGCTCGAGATGCCAAAATTCGTCCTCAAGACAACTTCTGCTAATGCCCTTATCCCCATCTGTCAACAGAATATTGCAGGCGACTGATTAGACACATGAGTAATTTTAAACAAGCACAACAGTTTGTTTATAGTTCAACATACCTGAGGATTTCAATCCCCAGAAAGGCTTGGGCTGTCGGTTGAGGGAGCTCTCTTTCCGTATCGCTAAGATGAAGCATTAAGGGTATAAAACCAACATTACTCAACTTGTAGTGCGATAAGAGTTACAATGTGACATCAAGTAGAAGTACTGTAGAAAGACGCAAGCCACAATACTGAAAGATTCAATTCAAAGTACCTGTTTTCCAAAAGAGAATGGAACATATTTATACTTGATCATGTGCATCATCTGTCTCCTCATGGTGAGTATGAATAGTAAGATCCAGTAGAAAAGAAGTATTGGCCAAAAGACAGGCACATCAAACACGCTGAAGAATGTCATGACAAAAGCGATGCAAAAGGCCTTTGTAATAGAGTGCCTTCCAAGAAAACACAACAGAGCAACTTCAATAAATTTCCCAGCCAAAGGAATTGCATAATTGTCTCTTAAATTTAGCGTGGACAGATGCTAACTGACTGAAAGTTTTCAGAATTCGATAATTATCTATAGCATGGTTCTTAGAAAGAAGCATCATGAATAAAAACTCTTAGGCAAAATTGAGTCTCAAAGTTATAGAATTGAATTTTACACATGTACACAATCGGGAGGAGAGAGGCAGTCTTATGCACTATTTTTGGATCAGATCATATCTTATCACAGACTCCACAGCCACTAGATATCAGCCCTGGTTCACACTAGATAGTATATCTATCTAAGAAATGGTGCCAGTGGTTCACCCCTGAAATTCAAGTTGCAGTTTTTCAGTCTCCAAGATCTTTAGGGATCATATTATGTACACTAGTTACATGAAATTTTAGAAAAACCCAGTAGTCTTAAAAAGTTCTGAATTGTATATCTAAACTATCAAAATGAGCATATTTCAGGGACATGAAAAAACAATATGAGATACAACACCCAATGAATCCTACTGATATGCATGTTTATAATTGACCATTGCTAGAACATATGGCGCAGTGTTCTGCTCACTTGAAAAAGTAAAGAAAAATTCCAATCATCCCATTAGACACTCGTATTACCATCTCCACAAAACTGAAATATTCAAATAATAGTAAATTTCTCACCATCATGTCAATATAGGCAATATGAATATCCCATCCAGTTTTATTTTGTCGATCAAGGTATATTGTCGATCAACGTTTAGTATTATGCATAAAGCATAAAATTTGAGAATGGAAAACAACAAATAAGCCCTAAAGTTGCCAAATTCAACAAAATGAAAGGGAAAAGTAGCGGCTACCAGAACTTAAACTCGAGGAGACGACGAACGAAGGGGCGGAACTCGTCGGATTCGCGCGTTGGGAGAGTAGGGCCATCCTGGATCTCGGGGTCAATCTGCGGAGAGAGAAAGGCAATGAGGAGGTTGAGCAAGTATATGCCCAACCCGTACGTGATGATATGGAAACCTTGCACCAGGTACACGCGTACGGCATAGATGAGCGCCACCGCCAGGCACGCGATCCATCGGTAAAGGACGTGGGGGACCGACTTGTCGAGGAGGTTCTGGTATCGCTGCGACACGTTGAAGCTCCACTGTGATACGACACCTGCCGGCGCTGATGAAGAGAGATCGTCCACGGCGAGGCCACCAGTGGCTGGTCCGTTTTCCATTGGGGCCTTCTCCTGCGGATTATCTGGTCTGAGGCCGGTTTTGCTGTGCGTCTCGCTCGCTGTGGACCTCTCCCGATTTGTTTGTTGACTTTGTTCTTTAAAGTACAATGAATCAATGACCCAGTCAAAGCCCACTTCAATGGGTCCAAAACTAATTAGGATTTAAGGCCCAAGGGCCCATTTCCTAATAACATTTTTGACCGGCGAGATCGGGGTGTTTTAATTGCGACTCGAGCTTCTATGCTATATGCATATTCGCTTCAAACGATCTCATCTATCAAATCTCCGACGCGAGTCACGCTACCTTAATATTCTTTTGACACAAATGTCTTTTGATCTCTAACTGCGCTGAGGCTTGAATCGCTTGCATTGAAAGTTCAGGTTAGTTTTCATTGTTAATCGCAGAGATTCATATTTCTTGTTTTTGTTTTGCTTTGTTTGCTTGTGATTCGTGTGTAGAATTCTGATTTTTCAGATCCGTCTCGGTTCTCAGTACCTGTACTTGCAATTTACTTTTATTCATTCAAATACGCCGCATTTTCTCGGAAAGTATAAAATATTCAAATAGAAATGATTTGTCATTCGTGAAAACAGTGTTGATGCTGATGGTGATGCCCAGTTAGGCGCATAGTTCGGTGTATTCAGATTCAAGTTGCGATAAGATTTTTTAACATACATTAGATTGTGTATTCTATGTTTTAAATCTGGCATTAGAGAATATTGCAATTGTTGCTGGTCTGGTTTAAGACTCGGGAACAAATGTTTGTTCTCAGATAAATTAACCTTCGATGCTGATATTGCTGCTAAATAGTTACTGATGATTGTATTTTCTGGAATTTTCAGATAACTTGTGTGCACAATTACAATTTTCTGCACCAAAATAGTATATGAAAAATAAACGAATTGCAAGGCAAACGATGACTTATGTGGCAAAATTTTGATATACCTACTCCTCATGCGGAGTATTAGCAGCTCCATTTCCAAGTAGTTTGATGTGTATTCTTCATTTCTAGTGTAATAATCAATTATGTTTGACAAGAACAATGCCGATATATGATTATATGAATACGCATTAAGTTCTAACCTATGCAATCGTTCATATTTCTTCTAGCTGTATGTTGCATTTACTCTAGTTTTCTTGTACTGTGGTAGCTGTAAAGCATAAATCCAATCAATTACTTTTTTCCTTTCATGGTAGGACTGTGATAAATCAATTATTTCTTCATTGTATGGTAGCTTATGAAGAGCTCTTATTTGGCTGTTGGGAACAGATGGCCTATCTTGTTTTACAAATTACAATTATTGATCATCTGTTGTTCACTCTCCTGTAAGCATAATCCTGATGATTGTTCTATATGGACTGCCTTTGATTTACCTTCCACTCAAAGCAAAAGATTATTTTCCTGAATCATTCTCCAAGTTTGTCTTCTATTGTTTTGTTGCGAGTTGCAGCTCATAAGCACATTTAGTTTCGTAGCTCCTCTCTTGTTGCAGTGACCATTTTGTGTCCTTCCTCGGATTAGCTTCCCATTGACGAAATGAATTCAGGATCCATTGACTCCTCTCCCCAACCTGTTGCTCAAGCTTCTGATGTTGAACCTCCAGCACCAGCTGTCAATGGAGAAAATTGTTCTGCTCCGGAATCACTATCTGTGTCGTCTGCTTCTAGCAAATCTTCTGGAGCTAAAAGTTCGTAACTCCCTTAGCCCAAAGCACCAGAGGGAATGAAAACAGCAGCTGCTGGGTTTCAACATTCTCACGTTTCACTAATGGGCTTGGATTGCATTTTCCTTCAAAGCCTTCTGGTGCAGAAGAGAGTACTGAATCACCTCAGATTCTGCACAAGCTGGCTTCTCTGAATCATTCACAAAAGGTTTATTTGACTCCTCCAAGAGCGCAGTGAAGGCTGTGCAGGTCAAAGATCGTCAAATTGTTTCTCACAATTAATGCAGATACCAGGTACTTTTGCTAAGTTTGTATTTACCGATTTGTTTCTTGTTGCTTTATTTTGTGATAAATCCAATAACTCTGGAAATTGTGTTATAGTTCAATTTTAGTTATACTAGTGTTTGGTGGGATTCCTAGCTTCATATTCGCCTTGTGGTGTACTATTAACCACATCTCCAAATGAATGTATTGGGGCTTTTATTTGTTGGTTTGAAGTTTCTATCATCTTGCCATTGTTAAATGGTTGGAATTGGTGAGAAACTAGAAGCCCATGTGTCTTAACTAGCTTGTCTGCACTCAGAACTATCGTATGTCATACCTAGCAAGAATTCCATTCAGTAATTCAGAGAGTCAGTGATGAATAATGTTGCAACAATGGAGAAATTTTCACATGCAGGTTAGAAGTCCATTTCATTTCCTGGAAGAATTCATTCATGCTATTACTGTCCAAAATTAAGTGGAGCTTGTTAACTGCATTGTTCATTTATTTCGTTGAGTCATTGAAAGCTTGGTCCAATTGCTCTGAAGTCTTTTCCCTTGCAATAGATTTTATCTACTATTTCGCCAAAAGATGTGTTTGATTTCGTCATAGGAATATCTACCATCAAACCCTTAGTTTTTGGTCACGTTTTAATTGGTTACTTGTTTATTTAACTTACTGTTGTGCTTGTACATTTGATGAATCTAGTAATTTGAGCTTATGAATTTCTATTGTTAGCCAGAAGATTATTGGATTAGAGCATCAAAGAAAGGGACTATGATCTTTGCCATTCCAGGGGAGCCTGGTTTGACAGAGTTGGTTGGAGACTTCAAAATTCATTTTCATGATCAACAGGGAGATTTGTACTGGTAAATGAGCATTGTCTTACATAAATAGATGATGCACAGTGACTCTATTTTGTCGCAAGTGAAAAAAGTCTTAAAAGAAAGTAGAACCAACTGATATGCATCAAATACTACATTTTCATCCTCAATGAGCATTCATAGATTACTTCAGAAAGCAAAGTCTTCTCGTACTGGTGCCTGTAGCCATGCACATGCTTGGGTGAGACTTCACATTGTCCGCCCTCACTAACCAATAATTATTATTGCTTTGGTAAATGATGCTTGTTGCTTGTGTTTCAAATTATATCACAAACGGACTTATAAAACAATCATTTTCCCATGGATTTTCTGCTAAAATTTCTTGTATCAAGAACTGCGTCCTGCATGTACAGATTACTTTCTCAAGATCTTTTTTCTTGAATAGTATGTGGATTGTGGAACATTAATAGATACTCATCTTCTTCTAAGAATTTGTTTTAGAAAGGATTACTAACAATATATGGAGACTGTTCTATCAGGAATGCATGCCTTATGCCTTATAAAACATGTTTTCTTATGTCAAGAGTTCCTTTAATTATACATACTAGTTGCTTAAGAATGAAGATTGATCCTTTTTTATTTAACTTGTCAGTTGGCTGAATACAACAATGTAAGAGAACAGGATCACACCTGGTGGTTCTGATCTTGATGGCTTTGAAAATGTAAATTACACTTCAGCTGTGTGATAGAGCGCTAGACCCTTCACTAATTAGTATGCTTTAGTTATATTCTCAAACTTTGCAGAGAAATTTGCGTTCTCCAGGATTCCAGGTTGAAGTTGTGATAGATCACGAGATATTCGACCATCAACTTCCAAAGCTGATTCTGCAGGCAGTGTCCGATGGGAGATGAGTTATGTTCCAGTTCAGTATTTTCTTGCGGAGATGACCAACATTATGAAAGTGAATGATACATCTTTGCTACAAACCATTGTCACCGCCTTTTTCATGGAAGGTAAAACTCATCTCTTCGGGTATGGTGATTTGAATTTAAGCATGAACAAATCTCTCTCTTTGCTGATCTCCGTATCTCTGCGCAGAACACAAGACTCCCACTCTTTGCTGATCTCCGTATCTCTGGAACCTCGATTTTACTTGCTTTCGGTTGCAATTCTTTCCCGATCTCTATTGTTTGGCTTCTAATAGAAACCGTAGCCGGATATGTATTTCCTGCCTCTAAAGATGGTGAATCAATCTCTTTCGAGTCTACGTGGTTGGGGTTTTTGCTTTGTTTCTTAATCAGGCTGAAAATGCATAGGACGGACGCTATAACGGCTGTAACTCCGACTGTGAACCCTATAATCAAGCTTGTCCTCCTGTGCCTCTTAGGAGATGGAGGAGTCTGAACTACTATACCGCCCTGCGCTTCCGCGCTCTGCCCTAGAGGTCCCGGCGGCAGAGTGGAATTTGGCGACGGATCAAAGAATGGATACCGAGATTCGCATGCTTCGTTAATGATCTCGCCGCAGAGATAGGGGTTCCATGAAAACGATGACGTATCAAACCGTGACAGAGTAGGCGTCACTGGTATCGGTCCAGTAAGATTGTTCCCGGAAATCTCTCTCTTATTATACGATTCTTAACTGGGGTTGTATGATGATAGCAATTTGAGAAAATAATTCAAGGCAAGCCAGGGCTCATTATGAAAATGTTCTCAGGAGTAGGATCATGTGGGAATAAAATATAAAAAATAGGAATTAAAATGTTGGAACAGTTGAACTGAATGAATGGGGGAATGGGCTCTAAACCTTTTCCTAAGCCTCGACCGGTTCTCATTGTTTTACTATTGGCCCACTATTCGACTAAGCCCAGCCCAGGTATGAACGTATTTGAATGAGCATTGCAGGCCGGGCCCCTTAAACTAAGGTAGACAAACTTAGCCCAACCCAAGAATTCTGCAAGAACCGGCCTGATCAGAAGCCCAAAAGAAAATTGGGCAGGCCGGCCCAGAAGCCCAATAGTTTTCTCCTGGGTCGGCTTGCTTACTCATTCTTAGGCCCCGCCCAAAAAGAAACTTGGGCCTGCACAAACTCTAATAGTTAGTTATGTTCGTTCAAAGAGATGAATTCTGGAAAGGCTGGCCCAATTTCTTTTTGAGCTGGGCTTAAATTAAGTAAGCAGGCCACAGGAAAAAATGGGAAAATTTTCATGGGCTTTTGAAAGGCCAGCCCGATTTTCTTTTTTGGGCTTGGCCTTCGAAAAAGTAAGCAAGCCCAATCCAGAAAAAATAGGCCGAAAACTCTTTTTGGGCTGGGCCTAAAAATGAGTAAGCAAGCCCAGTCCAGGAAAAAATTATTGAGCTTCTGAACCGGCCGGTCCAGGTTTCTTTTGGGTTGTTTGGATGATGAGAAAGTGGAGGAAAAAGAGAATAAATCCATTCACGAAAACATATTTCAAAATTGTAAATTTTTGGGTCGGCATAGCGGCCTCAACCTTTACCAGGCGGCCGGCCCCAATAAACTTCAACAAGGAAGCCGAGAGAATCCGATTTTAGCTCAAATACGGGCCTCCCTGGGATATGACTATTGGCCCATTATCCGACGGAGCCCAGCCCAGGAACAAACGTATTTGAATGAGCCTTGCAGGCCGGGCCCTTTCAGCTAAAGGAGAAACCAGGCCCAACCCAAGAATTCTAATCCTACAGAACACGGCCCATGAGTAATATCAGTCCTATCAAACCCGGCCCGTGTAAATCCGACCGGACTGGTATATGAAGTAGGAAAACTTTAGTCACACCCCACCTTTTACTAAAAACACCCCAATTTGAGTTGACCATCCCTTGTAAAACTCAGTTGACGGGGTGTCTTTAGTAAAAAGTGGGATGTGACTAAAGTTTTCCTATGAAGTATGAACCATAGCCTCACTATTCGACTGAGCCCAGCCCAGGTACAAACGTATTTGGGTAAGCCATGCAGGCCTGGCCACTTAAGCTTACGGAGAGAAAGGCCCAACCCAAGAATTCTAATCCTACGTAACCAAGCCCATGAATAACATCAGTTACAAACACATTTGAAAAATTAGCTAGCGGGCCCTTAACCAAAAGCGACAGACCCGTCTCTACAAAAAAGTATTTTTTATCAAGCCCATCCCATGGGGCATGGGGTAACAAATTTTTGCCCAGGCCAGCCAAAAACCCCGGTAGACGGGCTGAGCCGCTGAGCTTTCCGGTTATCATGGCCACGATCCCCTTTCCAAAATATAGCTTGCCTAATAAATGAAAAAAATCTGGATTTCAGCTTTAGCGGGAAAAAAAAATTCCTAGAACGAGAAAACCTATTTTACCTGCCACCTCCACCACCTCATTCTCACTTGCTCCTAATATGATCCGCGATACTCAAAACCTCAAAAAGGAACAGGTGCATCACATGGACTCTTGATGATAGCAAACGCACAATATTTTTCTGCTCGAGCTTTCTTAGATGCCTGCTAGAAAATGGCTCACAGTATTAGAAACTCTCAAAAGATGCTGATGGTGAAGAAATTTTACAAATACGCAAGTATCAACTATCAAGCAGCACCAAACAGAAAATGAATTGGTGTTATCTGGCAATTTGAAGAAACAATCTTTACCAAAAAACCCACAATTCTTCCTTTTTAGTATATTACCGACGCAAGACTTGAATGAGGCCCATATAATCATCTCTAGAAATTAAGTATATGTACCAAAAGTAACGGTAGCCCATTTTAACCAGCCAAATTATGGGTACTGTTTTCTACCATAATCTCACAAAATAGATAGAACATTTCCCGTTAATATACTTAACCTTGACTTCAACTGTGAAGTCCCCGGGCATGAGTTTTTAATTCTTCAGTAGGTATATTGATTGGTATTCTATAAAGAAGTAGCTTTGCCATCTCAGTTTCCAGCACCTATAGTTTCAACAAAGAGAGAATGAGAAATTAAGCATGAGATGAGACACATAAAAATTATACCTATCAGTAATATATGTCTTGCTTCGCATCCTAGTGTGAAGGATATATTATAAACTCCATGCTCAATCCCAGCAAGAGTGAGTTTCATGACTGCAAGTGCATCATCTAAACAATTGGCACACCTTTCTTCCTGAGTTCATAACCTGGCACAGACGGTTGAAACAATACATTGAAAGATATCAACTATCCACATCTAAAAGGATGTAATTTATTTTGCACAGTGACTGTGCCATAATGTGGGGTCAAAACTCAAAACTATAGCACATACATGAGCACAGGACAATTAAACAAAGGAGAAAATACAAGAGACTTATGGTTTGCAGGAAGCAAACCTCCTGCAAACCATCCAACAGTCGAATAAAAGGCTTTACTTCAAAGTAAACAATAACGATTAAATTCAGAGGGCTCTTGATCCTAAAAAAGAAAAAAAAGAAAAAAAAAGAGCACGATTTTAATGGTGATAAGCATGTAAAATGCTTGAATGGTAAGACTGTAAGAGAATAAATGAATAGCATGCTGAAAAATTTATTGTGACTTGCCTTGCACAAATTATGCACAGAAGGTCTTCGGAAAATAGGTCCATCCGAATATCTAAAGATATAGGAAGTGTCAATCACTCTTGCGTGGTCTAGCTTTAGAGCTGTAACCCAAAAGATCAACAATTGAAGCCATAAACCGAAGAAAATGGTAAATCAACAAGAGCAAAAAAGAAACGTGATTGTTTGTTCATTCTCACATAAAACAATAACTAAAAACATACCTTTCAGATCATTATTTAAACTGAGCCCCATCAAGATAGTTTTATGTGACAATAGTTTCTTCAAGGATTTCTAGAGTCACCAAACAGTTTCAGACAAAAAAATCATAAAAGATAAGATAAGCATAAAAAACCTTAAAATCAATCGTGCAATACCAGTATATCCGCTAATGAACCAGAAATTCCAACCAAATCTTTAGCGAAAATTCCAGTAATCTCTGTTCTATAATCTGCGACTGCTTTTTAGGGTGTACAAGTTTATAATGTTTCTCCTGAAAAAGTAAAATTAATTGTTTTCACAGGGTAAGGGTCCGTAATCCCTATATATTTAAACTAGGGCAAAAAGATAATACAGGCCGAGCCCATTGTAAACTAAAGGATGTCCGAAGGGAACTCTAAAGACTACAAAATGCGCAGAAGTAGCAAGAACCAAATAGTTAACATTCGGTGGCAGGTTTGAAGCACTTGGAAAGTAAGTTAAAGGCAAAAAACTAATACCTGTAGATCATGATCCACGACACACACCTTGACCACAGCTTCAGTCACAGCCAAAATCATAAGAATGAGAACAAAAGATCTACATAAAAAAGTAAAATGGTATAAATTAAAACTTGCTGAGCAAGATAGGCAACTCGGAAAGAAACAAAAACAAGCACAAGAAAAATAGTTACAGAACCATACCTGCTCAGGAGTTTCATTTTCTGGAGATGGGTTTCTGAATTGCTCCAACACAACACGTTTTAGATGTCATCGTAGTACGTTAGCAAAAAACTAAGCCTTAGGACACAACATCCACCATATTAACATAAATTTAACACAAAAGACTGAGACAACATAAGCCAATACAAAGGCTTCTCACAACAAGAATCGTTACCTTCTGATCATTCTCACGAAAATAATGCATCATCGGACCTCCTAGCAGGATCACTTACGCTGGAACCTATATTTCTATCACCCTGCATTCCTCGTTTCTGAGCAAGTTTTCCGAGTTCAACAAGTACCTATTCGCACAAAATTTAGAGGTCACATCACCATATCCACCAAAAACACGTATGTGGAGTGTATGAGAAAAATTGGAAGCAAAAAACTATCAACAGCTAGAGAAATTGCAAAGAACAAAGAGTTTCAGAGCAATGATTTATCGTTTTACAAAAACATGTTCAACATCGAGAGAGAAAATAAACGGTTGTTCGACATTACAAGAAGTGCCCAAACGAAACAAATCCTTCAAAACATAGACAAAAATCATCTGCGTTGGTCGCAAAAGGAGTTTCTGCAGAGCAGTAAAATTGAGCATATTAACATTGACGTACACGGTTACAAGGAAAAGGTTGCCGACCTTTTTCGCTGGCGTCACGAGTTCATCCTCCATTGGTTACCTAGAGAGAGGAAACAAGGTGAACTTGAATGAAGGACGGGCCTGTGAAAATTTAAATCTAGGGTTTCTTTTTAACTTCTTTTGTAATTTTACCCTTGGTGAGGTCGGTGCCATCCGATGAAAGGAATAGGATTAGCTGAGCTGGACCGGGCCGGGCTAGTAGATCAGATATTAATTTTTGTACTCTTGGAGCAGCCCAACGGGTAACGACAAGCCCAAACTCCTAGTCTGGTGACTCTCTCTTGTTGGGCTGAATATAGCCCAAACTTAGCCTGTATTTTCAAAGCCCATTTAGTAGAAAAACCCAAACATCACTCGGCCCGTTATGGATTGACAACTTTTTTGGGCAATCTCCCACACGATTAACAGTTTACACACATTAGGAGAATTTTCTTTAAAAAAAAAGACAGAAATGATGCCAATAAATATATTGTATAATTACATGTTTTTTATTGGTACATATAATTACATGGTTGACTATCCACTTGGAAGCATAATTGAGTGGAGGTCCCATGACCATCAAACATTTTAGAACAGCCAGGCAGCTGAAGCATGAAATATTGAGTGAGTCAAAGTGGAAGAGTGAGGCCTTTTGAGGGTATTGTCTCTTCCTTAATAATCTCATTCTTGGTCAAACCCATGTGTGTCATGATTGATTTATGGTTCAATGGTTTTCAAATAAATTGTTGTGTTTGCTCCCTTGGATGGCAGGTTAAAGCTTCTCATTTTCAACGTATGTACTCCGAACCCTCCCAACACCAATAAAATGTTTTAACGTGGTATTGAAGAAAATTGACAAAGTGGGGATGAAGATGATGACTATTTTACTCTTCATGATGGCCTGTCAGTTTGAATTCATCAGTTGTAGAAACAAATGATATAATATTTAATGACCAAGAAAAAATGTACACGTGTTCTTTAATAAGTATTTATTTTATTGGCAAACAAAAGTGTAAAAAAATAAAATAAAACAAGGTGGGAGTGGCTTTCAAAATCTATACATATATGTATGGATATATGATCACAAACACACAAGTCCGATTCCTACCCATCATTGTTTGTCTTCCATAAGAGTTTATTATGACGATTTTTTTTTTTTTTAATGAAGAGGGGAATTGGAACCTCAATTCTTCACGATAATACACATCATCCTTGTCATTCTAACTAGTGACTTAGGTGTGACGACTTACGATCTAAACAACCTTTGAAATTACTTAATAATTGATATTAAATATATATATGAGTATCGTTAATTCGTTACGTTATCCTGCAGTAACATTCGAATAGTCCAATAATATGTATGTATATACGAGATTTTGCATGCTTATCATTATTTTTAATCAATTAACTGGGGTTTTGTTGAAGTGAAAGAAATCATACACGGTGACATTGTAAGATAAATTAGATAATGGAGGTTGTTATATATATATATATATATATATATGACATGGGAGAAGTGGCAATTGGGTTTTGCTATCTATGACGAGGCAACAACATGAGCTAAACAGGTTGAAAGAGACGAGATAGTAATTGACTTTTAACCTAAAACTGATGTAACAGCTGTTGCATGTTGGTGCCATTATTTGTTAAGGAATATAATACTATAAGAAAAAAAAAGGGCTAATTCTCTTCTGTAAACCAAAAAGGAAAAGGGGAATGCACAGAATAATATCACTCTCATTATGTAAAGACTCAAGACTCACACAGTAACCATCTCTAGGTCTAGCTACCAACCTCTCTAACTTGAAAGTTGGGTTTGGCTGGCTTACAGAGTGTTCTAGTGCTCTTTTAGTTTGCAGTCTCGCAGCTCGAGCCATAAAAATGCCTTATATATGGTTTACTCTTCCCAGTTCAAAATCTAAAGCTGTCAAGCAATCCACTTTTACCCTCTTTAGCCAAAGAAATAATTAATACACAAAAAGATTTGCCTATGCAGTGTCTGCCAATTCAGACATCCCTTTATCGTGCAATAATTAATGAGAAAAAATATATATACGAGAGCCATAAAGATCTCTGCTGCCTGAATATTAAAGACATTGGAAACAACAATAAATCTCTAACCCTAAAAGGTTATATATATGTAAGTCACTAAATAAATAATACAAATAAAGTGAAAGAAAATCTATTTTTTTCAATCATCTTTTATGTATACTTTTGCTTTTTGTCATACAAATCTAGGGAATTTATATATGCTTGCTTTGTAATGCAACTAAAACTCTTTAATTCTGTCATGTCATGCACGTTAAGGGTGATTGTTTGCCAGCGTGTATGATGAGAGAATAATTCAATTGCTCACACCCTAACTCGATTATTAAGAAGGTTTCGTGGTTTAAGAATTTGGTTACATGAATACCCATCATAGATTCACTCTCTAGTACTGGAGAGCGAATTCATCCGGGGAGTATAGCACTTTTTCAATGTTAATTACATTTTACTCAAAAAAAACTTCATAAATTTATATTAGATGATGGTGCTTTTGAATTTGAATACAACTGCCCATCTTAATCAGTTGGTGCCATATATATATATATATATATAATTCGAGATATAAGTATATAACTCTACAATAAAAATGAGATCGAACTTGTAAGATGTCCTTTCCCTTTCAGCTTTAATGAACCCCTTTGACTGCATTACACATGCACATGATCATATTATATATGTGTGATTATGATACATCTTGATCATTGGTGTTCAAGGTTGACAATTATGCTAATGATGATGTTAATAAAGGACAATAATCATGATAATACATAGAATTGTTAGTTATTAAGTGCTCTTTGTCATCATGGCCTGGTAGGTTAAGGTGAGACATTCATAAAATACAGCTCAATAATTTTGTTGATAGAGACTGTTTGAAATCAAGTACCTCTTCTTGATTAATTATAACAAGACAATTTTTTTTTATATAATAAATTAGAACAAATTATTGTTGATCCCTAACACTGTCGATTGATCATTGATCCATGTGATTCAAACATGCATATATCGTTACGCATGATTCTTATATTTTCTGATACCAACTTTGATCAACAATAGGTATTAATGTTTTTTTTTTCAACTACTTCATTTTATAAAAATATTCTTCCATCTCAAATTCAAGTTCATTTCCAGTTCTTATTATTTTGATGTGTTTTTGTTAGACTTATAATTTTACGTTGCTCAGAGAACACCAAACAATTGACGTGGTTTATTTTCTTAATTATTATTGACCTCAAAATGACGGTCCTAATGAGTCTTCAGTTCTCAGCTCACTCAAATTAACAAATATTATTCGTTTTTGATATATCGATTCATTGTGAATATACCAGACTTGCACGACTTTACTTCTCTAAACAGTCTTTATTAATAGTATTTAAGCACAGTAAATTTCTTTGTTGATTGAGAAGTGAGACACAAAGTCTTTAAATATTTATTGAAGTCTTTGATGCACACTCTCAATCTGTCTTTTAAAATGCATTAAAAGTGTTACACAAAGCGTCACACATAATCCAACTTTAGATCTTGCTCGATTGTATGATTACAACATAAACTCAACAAGAAACTTGATCATGAACTATAAGAAATAAAATTTCAGTCTAATACAATGGATTCCATATTTGGATATCCATAAATAATTAAGTACTACAAGGAATCTTTTGAGGTCATGCCATTCGAACACAAATATTTAAAAAAAGAAAGGGCAAAGAAAGATTTCAATTATAAAGAATTACGAATGGTGTTCAAACTGTTTAGGTAATGTCGTTGACCATTATTCATTGGCAAGTGCGTCCTCCCGTGTCAGAAAATGGGTATGGGCGCGTCGCACATTTCTCCATTTTCACCTCCCAGTGCTCACACGACAATCTCCTTCCACACGGTCAACTATACTACTCCCGTCCGCATCAATACCAATACTACCCGATACGTATCTCTCCGGTACGTATCACTGTATCAGTTCTGTTTTTTGGGGAGGAATAAGGGTGTTAAAAAAATAGTAGAAATCGAAAAAATCATCACACCGATCATTTGGTTGGTTAATTTCAGTAACATTTACAAAGAATCAACCGATAATTGTCTGTAATCGTTTATTTATACCCTTAAGGCTGGACTGTACAATACCAAAGTCATTATCATTTGGGCTAATCCATCGCATCTGTGTATTAATTCACAAACTAAACATTACCTGTGTCAAACAAGTCTATGAAATATTCATACATGAATTTAAACATTCGAATAAAATTGAATCCCGATATGAGAGCATGCTGCAAGCCAATACCATGTGTGTATCAGTTGCCTTTAATTTATACCGCAACAGCGTGCACTCCATTAGCGTTAAAACTAATTATTTATGATTCCATTTAAGATTTATGGGTTTCTCTAGGAAAATAATAAAAGAAAAATAAGAAGAGAGAAAACAAAAGAAAACAAAAAAGAGGAAAGAAGAAGAAGAAAGGACAGGCGTGATAGCTTTCTCAGATAAAACCCTTCAACTTACTAAATTGTCTTCTCTCCTTCCTTCTCACTAGAGTCCAGGGAGAAAAGGGAAGGGTCTGATGAGGTTGAGATCTACCATCTTCTTCATGGTATAATGAAAAGCGGATTCAATCTCATCTTCTAAGAGGAGATGGCTTTACAGGAAGAACAAACCCAATATTTACAGAACGCACAATTGATTTTTGATGGGCTTTACTGTGAAGAAGGGAGCTTTGAGGAGGATGAAAACTGTGGGATTGATAATGGGTATGACCAAAATGTGGGAAATGACACACATTTCCCACTTTTGGTTCTTGAACATGACGTGTTTTGGGAAGATGAGGAGCTGTTGTCTCTAATCTCTAAAGAGAAACAGAGCTGTTTTTGTCTTGAGGATTTACCCTCTGACGGGTCTCTTATGGTGGCTCGTAGAGAGGCTATCGAGTGGATTTTGGGGGTTAAGGCACACTATGGTTTCAATGATTTGACCACTGTTTTTGCTGTGAACTACTTTGATAGGTTCATTCTGCGCTTTAAGTTTCAAAGTGATAAGCCATGGATGGGTCAGCTCACTGCAGTGGCTTGTTTGTCTCTGGCTGCTAAAGTAGAGGAAACCCAAGTCCCCCTTCTCTTAGACCTGCAAGTATGTGCAATGCCAACAATGTGGTGTTTGTATAGTGTGAGTTTCTCAATTTTTATTGTCTAATTTATCAATCTTGGATTTTTTTTGGTGTTCTGTTCAGGTGGCGGAATCAAAGTATGTTTTTGAAGCCAAGACCATTCAGAGGATGGAACTTTTGGTGCTCTCTACTCTTCAATGGAAGATGAATCCTGTGACTCCAATTTCATTCTTTGATCATATTATAAGAAGGCTTGGATTGAGGAATCATCTGCATTTGGAGTTTCTCTGGAGATGTAAGCGTTTACTTCTCCTCACCATTCCCGGTAAGCAATCAAAATGTCTTATTCAAATGCTACTAAATGAGTGTGTTGTACTTGACTTGGATGGAATGTGAAGAAGAAATGCTTATCTAATTCTGTCATTTGGTTTACTATTGAAATTTCCAAATTCCAATTGTGGGTTGTGATTCCAGATTCCAGATTCTTGAGTTATCTTCCTTCTATATTAGCTGCTGCCACAATGCTGCATGTTATTGAAGAGATTGAGCCTTGTAATCATGTGAAATACCAGAATCAGCTGATAGAAGTGCTTAAAACCAATGAGGTTGCAATATATTTACTCGGTTTCCATATGACATATTTTGTCTTTTACAAGGTAAATTTTTTTGGAATGATGGGCTCATGGGTTGAATTTTGATGACTATCTTTCAACAGGATGAGGTTAAAGAGTGCTATAAAGCCATCTTAGAAATTACAGGCAGCCAGAACAACAAAGGCAAGCATCTGTCTGATCCTGGCAGTCCAAGTGGTGTGATTGATGCATCTTTCAGCTGCTGTGACAGCTCAAATGATTCGTGGGCTGTGGCATCATCACCTAACTTGCCTTTACTGGAGCCGCGGTTCAAAAGGAGGAGAGTCAATGATCAGCAGATGCGATTGCCTTCACTAAATCGTATGTTTGTGGATGTCATTACCAGTCCTTATTAATCTGTCCTTGTTTAAGTATCTCCTTTTAAACAGGTTCCCCTTTGCACATTGATCAGCAGTATAGGTTCTTATTGTGCAAACATTCTGGTTTATGAATGGTAATTGTTGAATTTCTGCACACCCTTCATATTAAATTGCCAGTTAACATAAATATATTGCCATTCCTTTTATTGGAATGGGAGGGTGAGAGGGTTTCTGGATAGGAAAGAGAAAATGGATTGTTTTTTTTTTTCTCCCTCAGAGCTATAGATTTTCTGCTTCTCCTTCCTACATTGTCCTTTAAATTAGAAAAATCACATTTAAGAAGCTTTCTGTGACACATAGATTGCCAAAAGCTACAATAGGGAGGGAGGGAGGGAGGGATTTCTATTAAAATTTTCAACTCCTAAATTTTGGAGTATAGGAAGGGCTCTTTCAACAAAGTCAAATTTAGTAACCAGAAGTCTTTATAGATGGACAACAACACCTGCTTACCGAATATGTTTCCTACCTTCTTGACATCTCTTCATTCTCTCTCTATAACAGTTTAGGTGAATGACATATAAGGTTTGTTAGTCGTTAAGCTTAGGTATGAAACAATACCATCTTGTCATACACTATTCATTAACTTATCTTTTTTATGACCAAAAACTTAGTGTTTAAGTCAACTTTTTGGAGTTGGTTAATGTAAAGAAACCTTGTGCTTTACCAGATGTTCAAAGAGGTTGTTGTGACTAGTGATTACTTTATTGTCTATACTCAACTTGTAAACATATCGATGGTTTTGCCTCTTTGGTCACCCTGATCTCTCTCTCTCTCTCTCTCTCTGTGGGTCTCTCTGGAGTGTCCCATCAAAACATCGTTTTGAATCTTGAACCGAAGAAATAGATCATCAATCTGTATGCATCCTATATGTGCAGAAATAGCTGTGGCTATTCGTGCTGTATGAACATTCGAATGCTCTTAGTCTTACAGATTAAAATAGGAAAGCAATGCAATGTTTTAGGAGTAAATGCAGTTAGTGTTGTGGGAAAAAAAAACTAGTATTAGAATGCATTGGGGTAATGAAGTTCTTAATTTCCCTATCTCATGAAATATTATAGGTTAAAATCTTGCCGAGCCACCCCACCCACCCATCCATCCAAAAAAGGGAAAGAAAGTCATACATTGTTTTTTTGCTTTGTCATTCGCTTTGATGGATGATTACAGTGAAAACTTTTGATACTTGCATTACATGAAAGAACTCGAACAATAGATAATTGCATTATTCTGGCTGGAAAAGTAGAGGTGGATGATTGTAGATGTTTGTTATCTGTAGATGAGTGAGCAAAAGATCAATTTATTCTTCAAATATTGTGAAGAATCTTAGATTAACTGCAGCATTGTGATACAGTGAGCTCCTTTAACCTTGTTTCTTACACGGATTGCCTCTGTACCTGTCCTGTTCTTGTCCTCAGGCCTTAAATTTCCATAGTTACACTATTATTAGCCTCACAGATCTATAATACGGAGGGATATTCAATGGAACAGCCAAAACAGCTGGTACTAATCAGACAATAATTTGGATCTAAATGGTGATCATTTCCCACTTTTGATTACCAAATGGTCTATAAGTTTGTTGATCTAGCTGTGATTCTGATATTAAATCTAGGGTAAGAAATGAGATGATAATTTGAAGTTCCAACCTTGTTGCTATTCAGGAATGATTCTTGAGTGGGGTCTTCTCTTGCAGTATATTGTCTTCATTTTAACCACCTAAATCATATCCTTCCAAAAGAAATAAAATTCAACTTAGGGCAACTGTAGGGAAAATATCCCCTGCCCCATATGGTCAGTCAGACTGGTCCTCTGCACTGAAGCCTGCTAGAGGCATTTTCATATCTCATTATCAAAGCGAAAGATATGCCAAAAATACTAGAGGAACACTGATATATAGATTCATAAGAGTTGGTGATGACTGGAAGGTAAAAGTTCATCAATCCTTGGAGTTCATTTGGTTGAGAGCAAAATTACCTGAAAATGGGGTTAAAAGTTTGCAAGAGCAGAGGATTATGAATAAAGCATAAGAGCATGAAAGTGTAGAACAGGTCAAAAATGGATATGACAGAACAGACAAGGAGTAGGTACTGGTAAACATGTGAGGAAAACAGAACTGGGAAGGTGGGTTGAAGACAGCTTGGAAAGCTTGGTTTCTCCATGGATTGGGAGAAAATGTCAAAACTTTCAGTACTCTCTTGTTTGTTTTATGGTACTAGATCCGAAAGAGGAAGTTTCATTGTGTTGATTCAATATTCAGTAGGAAAGATTTTAGGCAATTGGAGTCTAACCAAGTCGTCCTCACAACACATCATCCAAGTTCAATGTAAAAAATCAAAATGGGATAGTAGCTATTCTCAGCCAAAACTCAGTGTGGAAAATCGCGCCAGAATGGGTATTATAACCTGCAACCTACCACGCATATGCACTAAAAAGTTCAAACAGCTAACCTAATCATATGAACCAACAATTTATTTTGTTCTGTTCTCATGAATCACGTGTAAGGATTACAGGGTGTGTTAGTGCAAATTTGGTAGAAGGGTCTTATCAAGGTGCACAATTGGAGTCCATGGAGAGGACAGTATTGGATTCATCTGGGAATCCAACAAAGGTGTAAGAGGAGTCCAGGAAAGGGTGTCACATGAACATTTTGTTGTATATAAATGCAAATAATAGTCTCTGGTATGGTCATCGGATAATAAATGCGTGAACCCAACTTGTTAACTATTAGTGAGACATATATGGTATCTAGGAAATAATGTAGATAGGCTAGATGCTTAATTGGAATACATGTCAACTGTAAAGTTGAATTTATGAGCCACAAATGCAACACTTTTTGGTTCGTTTATAAAAACTACCAAAAAGCTACAGTTTTAAAATCAATGTCGTCTGTATATACCATCTTTGTCAATGACCTTACCTACCCATACAACACAAATTGATGGCGACTGGACTTCTAGCTCAAATTCAATTACAAAACAGTGATATATCACTCTGTTTTGGTTATCGAGAAACCGTTGAGTTTTGCATGTCATTTAGACAATTGAGTGAACATAAATTTCGAGCTGTCAAAACAATTCGCGCCACGCTCACGACTTGTAAGACTGGATTGAAACTCATGTGGGTGGAATATTGGAGAACCATCTCTATTTCTTGACAGTTAGCACTGTGAGCTGAACAATTGTGATTCTTTCAAGTGTCATAGCTGTGATTTGGGGCTTAGAATAAGTTTTGCTCACCAACAGCGCTGGCGGAGCGCGAATGCAGGCCAAGTTTGGCAGTGACTTCAGAAACACTCAAAGCATTAGGAAGGTCTTGTTAATTGGCAAAAACCAGTAGAGATTTCAGTTAAAGCTGAACCTATGGGGAATTTCTTTTGACCAAATAACGATTAATTAAGCACTGTTTAATTGATGGTCAAAAATATTTTACTATTAAGAATTCTCATTTCTTTCTTGGCAAAGAGCATCTTTACAAATATACATATTGCCAAACCCATTTCTGCAACAACTGCTGCCAAAAAGATTACTGACAAAAGTAACTTACATAAGTATACAAGAAACAACAAATACAAAAGAAAAAAACAGAGAGTCTTCTGTCTTACCTACCAAGAATATTGGGCAGAATTGTCCTTCAGAGTAACCAGAAGCAGAAGGAAGCGACAGAGAGGAAATTTTCCAGCACAAATATATAATTGACTGGAGATATAGGAGGATGAACAGAATCAGATTCTGATAAGGATAGCAAAGAATAAAGTGAAACAGATTTCTTCTGCTTTTGGTGGTTACAACAGTGATGTTGTAATCTCTTTCTTTTTTTGGCTGATCTTTAGAGATTGAATACTCTGCCAACATAATATTCAGAATGGCCTGGAAAAGAAGGATGAAAAACTTTATATCAAAGATTTGATGTTAGGATTTGGTCAGCATTCAAAGTGCTATTATTAATCCATAGGAGGAGGATCCTTATATATATATATATATATCATGGAAACACCTCCATATGTCACTCTACTATATCCAAAAAATGTTGAGGATAGCTTTATAATAAGGTTTCTCCTGCTCAATCAAGGGCCTGATATCAATTTGGGATGTGTCAAAGACTCAAAGCTGTTCCTTCCAGGAAAAATGTCAATATATAAGAAATTTATGGCAACAAGCAACAGCAGATGCATGATACCAATTGCCAAAGCTGCGCTAGCCAGCTTTATTTGAAACTGGGAGTTATAATTCTTTTAGGTAGAATTTGGCTACAACTCCCCCTAAAATCATGTCAAATCACGATTTTCTTTTTTTTGAAAATGGCATGTTAGATTTGAGGAGTTAGGAACTTAGGATCCTCAATTCTAACTAAAAGAATTATAGCCCCATCCCGCTTCATTTGATGTTCTATATAGCATTTAGTTGGAGGTTCTTGAATTATCGATCCACAATTCAATAATCCTCTGTCATCAAACATATTACATTCAAGAATTGGATACACTTCAAAATGTGAGGGAGTGTGATACACTTAGAAGTAACCCCATCTTGTATAGATACACAGTCCCCCTCAACTGTTTGAATAATATTAACCTTCCGATCACATAAAAAAACCAATGTATATCCAGCAAAATCATCCACAGTAATTCATTTTAAGTCCTCCCAGGTCCCAACAAGGGAACTTTAGCAAAAATGAAATGAATAATACATTCATACAGATCAGGTGGTGATCAGTAAGTCATTCCGACAAAAGGTAAGAAGAAGGATCTTCTTCAGTGGATTCCTCTTGTTCCTGTTTAGTCCCTTTGCTTTCAAAAGTTGTTTCTATTTCTACATCTGTTTCTTCCTCACTTTCCCCCCTTTCTTCCCGTTCTGAGGTTTCTTTAATAAATAAGAGAATACTTAAGATTCGAGCCATAGTGGTGACCGTGACCCACTGCAGTGAACATCTGATGCGTCAGAAAGCCTTTGCCTAGGGAACAATGATGTGAAGCTCGCAGTTTCAACGTCAAGGTTCACAATATTCTTCCTCTTTTGATTTTCAGAAGAGGGTCTTTCTTCTGACAGCTCAGCAATAGGACTCAAGGGCTCTGCTCCCTTTTGGTGAAGAGACGCCATGGCCTTAGCTTCTTCCTCTACAGATGCATCGTCGCCAGAAGCATAAAGGATCCTTTTCACTGCTTCAACAATCTGCAAAAATAAATAAATCTCAAATCAGCCTTTTAGTCAGTCATTTGAGCATTGATATGTTAACTCAAAATCCTCCGAAGAAGAGATAGAAGGCAGTACAGTCAAGTCTTCAATTTCAGGACTCTGGCACAAGATCTCAATATCTCTCAGTTTTGAGAAGTAAAAGTCTCTCTCCTTCTCAAGGGTATCCACTGAAAGCTTTAACTCTGTAATCTGAAGATGAAGATGTATTAGTCTCTAAAAGCTCTTAGACAATTTTATCATTGATTAACTTGCACCTGTGCATCATATGCAGACACTGGGATGGAAGGTTTAGAACCCTTCACTGAATAATGTGCAGAGTTCACAGATGCATCAATCCTTCTGGCATTATGGGACGTCTGAGCCTTGGAGCCAGCTGTTGAACCCTTTGATGAAGACTGAGATGGTGCAGATTTTTTGCTTGCCTCTTTTCCCCCCTTGCAGGCGTCTCTCCTCTCCAGTGGATTATAACTAGAAAATAAGAGTAAACAGGCATGTTGCTCACCCATAGATAAAATTTCTATCATAGCTTATAAAGCTGCTTTATAAACGAGTGAAACTATTAACTACTTGTTAAAAAGCTAATAAAGGCAGGAGTGGCTTTCATATTGCAAATGGTGAATATAATTTCCACAGAGAGAGAGAGATTTGGAAACTTAATGTTCCAGAAAGTACTGACTTTCAATGGCATGCACTGATAGACTCGCAAAAAGATCGTGCCTTTTTTCATACAAGTGTTGCTGCATGGCAGGTAAGTTGGGAAAAATGGGAGAAAATAGCTCGAACTTTCTACATAAACAGGGCAATTGTAGCATTATGGAGTATTGATCTCACATGATAAGATAATGATAAGCAAAATACAACTCCTTAAGATTTCAAACTGGTTGGAGGTTTGGAATGCCACCACAAGCTAAAATCAACTAATAATGAAATCGACATTACTTATAAAAAAGGGATCACCAAAATTCTGGTATCCAAGTGAAGGCAATTTCAAAACGATTTTTCTAATAGGTTCAAAAGCTAAAAAGATGTGTTTCTTGATTCATGTTGTTCGTCAAAGACACTCGTTTATTAGTGAGGCTGCAACAGAGAACCGAGAACTACAGTCATGTTAAATGAACAGGAAACAATGGAAATTGAATAGAAAGTCCATTCGCTCGTGAAGAAGTGAAACTTTTGTTATACAACAAGTTACACGATGTCATATACCAAATGACAAGGTGTTAATATTACACCTAAAAGGATAGCATGAAAAACACAAAAGCTATAGAAGAGAAGAACTAAAAAGTAATCCATATCCACTGGAATAAAAGAAACCATCAATAATACATGACAAGTACTATATTAATGAAGTTGAATCGATAAGCAGAGTATTAGGGTTTAGAATTACTTCTGCATAGTTCCTCCGTTGACAGAATCACAGTACCGCTTCATCCACTGCATGAACTCCAAATTGTCGAGCGGCCTCCCTTTCACAAGTTTGTTCACCTCAATGTGCTTAACCCCAAAGAGACATCAAATATAATCAAATGATAAAAACAGATAAATCTTTTTTTTAAAAAAAAAGCAAAATTCGAAAGTACTTTAAGATTTAAACATTAATTCAAAGAAGAATTCGAGATCCACATATTTCTCAGTAATTAATTAATAAAAAGAAAATAAGAAAGAAAAAAAAAATTTGTAGAGAAATTAGAAAGGAACCTTAGTGATCTTGAGTTTGTTGAAAACATCTTGAAGGACCTTGTAGTTCTGAATCATCTCGTACTGGGTGCACCGAATCCATCAGTTGGCAGTGAACCGCACCGGAACAAGCCTGAAATTCGCGGATCATCCAACAATTCCTTAAGAAACATTAACATAATCAACAATATAATATAAGTGAGAAATTGAGACTAGGGTTTCAGAATTGAACCCCTTCCACTTTTGATAGGTTAAGTTGGAGAGTGGAGTTGATCCATGCAAGAATCTCAGATCTACCGACGAAATAAGCCGAATCCATCATCCCAATGTTCGTCGCCATCTCTGATTCTGCTTATCGGTGTCCCTTCTTCCCTGTGAGTCTCTGAAACGTTTTTCTATTTCTACGAAAAATGTCTGGGCTAATACTTGAGCGTCTTCTTTGTCGAGTTGGGAAACGGAGAGAAAAATTGACGAGGGCGAGAGAGCGGGACTTCTGTAATTCAAAATGGATGGTCAGAAAAGAGTCCTCTAAAACGGCTTGTTGCCGTTTCATATGTGGGCCGCTCCAGGGTTCCCTTACAGATGGGTCAACACCCAACTTCAGATGGGTTTTTTGGGCTTGGGCTGGTAGCCATTGGAAAGTCTTGGAAACGATCACGCGACGCTGTTGACCTTCCTCTTTCTTCCGAAAATCCGAGATGATCCGCTTGACTGAGTCACCTGTTACAAGCTTTTCAAGCCCAAAGTCTCCAATCTTCGGCTTCATATCTGACACGTGTAATATCAACACAGAGAAATACTTGAGCTGGGCTCCAGGAGCGGTCCATTATGTGCTTTTGTTGTGAACTCATAATTGCTCCAAGCTTGGGCCTTTAGTCCAATTTCTTTGGGCTTCAAAGATGGGCTTTCCTTAAATGGAAGCCTTTTCAATGCTCAAAATCAAAACCCATTAGGCCAGTACTCATCAGTTCATCACAACAAAATTCACGGCCCTATGTCAATGTCTAGGCCCAAGCCCTTTTGCAAACATTTTTTTTTATAACAGATAACGAAACCCACGAACTTGTCCTTTGAACACAAATATGAACCTAATTTCGGGTAATCAAGCCCACGCGTACAAAAGTTCTCACCTGCGACATGATAAGTTGAAGCAAAACACAATTTGTGATCACAAGGGTATTTATTGCTCCAACATTTTGTAAACAGGTTGCATGTTAGGGCAATCAGATTTCTTCATGTGATTTTTCAGCTTTCATTTTCGTTTTCATGACATAATTCACTCTAAATAATTGCAAATGATGTCACTTCAAAATGGATATCTTTAGTGGGTATTACCTGTCAACTATATATATGCTCATACTTTCGATATTTTAAAATTGTTTAAGCACTTTGATAACTTTTTCTTAAACCAAGTTGCAAGGACATGCAATGGCTTCTGTTTGTCATATTGGACTCACAAATCACAATGCCGCCTCCTTACTTTAATCATTGTCGTTATCTATTACAACTTAGGACTCGCACTATGGTGACAAGCTAGCCTTTTACTCCAGCCAGTTTGCTACTCCATCAAAGAGCCTGGTGAATTATAATATTGTTTTTGAAAGGAGAGGAGAGATTCAAACCCTAGTCATCAGGATAATATATACACACCATCGTTAACACTCCAATTAATGATTCGGGTGTGTATATAATATTGTTTTTGTCACTAACTACTCGCTTTATTTTTGATTAATTAATATCAGTTTAGTTTAATAAAAAGCTAGTTGGTAGTGCTTAACAGTTCAATTATATATGATTGCAACCACAATTATTAATATTATTCAGTAAATAAAGATAAGGCTTCGTATTCTGTTATCTAAATCTCAAATCCCAATCTCTTTATGATGTTGAGAGGTTTTGGAAGCTTCAATTATTCTGCCTGCGAGTAAGACAAGCTGGCGTTTTTCCACTGGTGAAGCCTGAATCAAAGTTTTTATTTTCTTTGACAGGTTTTGACTACATTAGGTATTGACAAAAAAACACAGGCTGGAGCTGCCGAAAACTACCACTTTTTTACTTTGTGGGATTGGTGGGGGATCCTTTCACAAATCAGACACAGAGACTTGCAAGCTAATGTTGATTTTTTTTATGTTGCTTTTTTAATACCTTGACATTAACGAACATGTACAATGAGATGTGATTAATGAATTACATCACAAAAAATAAAGGTCAATTTAATTCCCATATACCATCCTTAATTTCGGACTTAGAAATTCAATTTATGATATTGTTTGTGTAAAACGTTCGTTTTTTGGCATTTTATTTTATGTTTGCAAGTGATTTTTTGTATTTCGTATTCCTAAAATAACAATCAAAGGAGTTTTCCAAATTGTTTCCTGGTTTTAGAAAAATGAAAACAGAAAACTCATTGAAAACAAACATACCAAACATATATATCAATGTCACACGAATATTCCGATAGTCCTTGATTGACGCAGCGCGAAACAATCAAGGGAATTTACAAACGTAAATCCTCAAGAACAATCTTGGAGTCCACCAAGAAAGATTGGTTGTAAACCAAAAGTTTATTAACTTCAATAATAATCCAAATAACAACCAATCAGCAGTATAAATAGTCAATAGGAAACCCTAATTAAGTAAAAAGACCAACAAGAACATTAACTAAAACAAAACAAATTAAAACGAAAAGTTGACCAAAAATAATAAAACTTTGACCACCAATCAGACTGCCTTAAACAGGTAATTTGAGCTTGAAAATGACCTCAATCAGGCAAGCCCTAGTTGAATAAGCTATGGAGGACGAAAATCAGTCTTCGAAAACATATTATAATAGAAAATATGCCCACCGAGTCAAAAGTTACGACTAGTTCTTCACTGCAACCCTTTCGAAGTTTCTTTTCTCAATTCCTTCTTGATTCTCATCAATTCCTTCTTCAAACGCGATCTCCACTCATCCTACGTCATTGATGAATATATGCCCTATGACCTACTGATCCATGATCATAAGCTTGATTAGTTGCCGTGTTAAGTTGTATACAATAGAACCTAGAAAATTTAAGAACTCATATTCCTTTTGTGTACGTTAACAACACCTCAAATTCTGTTTCTCTAGCTTAGTAGCTTTTGCTTTTATTCTGGGTAATTATTTCGGAGCTGAAGAGTCAACATCAATGTGGGGGGTCATTGGGTCTACTGGGCTGGCCACCAGAGAGTCTTCTCAACTAACTCCAAACTGAGACGACTGAGTCAATTACGTGGGGTTCAACATTTGAACTGTAATATAAATCTTGAAATAATTAATAAAACAATAACAAAAATAGCAGGATAATTGAAATTACAAGGGAGAAAAAAAGGTCCAATAATTACCAAAGTCTCACAAACGAACAAGAAGGAACTACCCTAGGTAGCAGCATATAGACCATAAATTCTCAAAAAACAAAGCACGAAAGGACACCACAACATTTCTTCATTTCGGACACCCCACAACACAAAGACCAGACTTACCATACAATAACGGAAAATTTGAAATCATTAATGATGTTAGGTACTATTAGGCAGCTAGCTAGCTTTTTTCTTGTTTGGCTGCCAAGAAAAAGCACTCACGAAGAATGGAGAAGGAAAGAAAATTTTGGCATCTCCCAACTCTGTCTTTGGCTTCATGCAATCATGCAATCAAAAGCTTGTGGTTTAAATTTAGTAATATAAGAGTGTCATAGTAATTCATCATAATTTTTGACATTATTTATACGGTCATAAAAACTTTAGATTCGATTCTACACGTAGATTTATACTAATTTAAGCTGAGAATATTGTCTTGAAATATGTTATGTTAATATATGCTTGTCCTGAAATAGAATTATAAATATCAATAGAAATATTATTTGTTTTCACTTAATTAAAATATGAAAGATTATGAAAATTAAACCTTATAGTTTGATTCATATTTGGAAAATTCAACTAGAAATATCAACTGGGGGGCTCCAAAGTTTGCCTAACTGGTATGATGAGAAGGAAATCAAGAGAGGGAGGGGATGCTTTCTACTATGATTTTATCATACAACTACTTTGAGAATCTCTTTTGGATTATTAAAGGAGCTTCAAAGTGAAGTTGCTTAGCCAAGTTAAGCTTTCAATTGCTTTGATAGACAATGACATATAACCTAACAACATAACCCACAAAGGAACATTGGGGCTCCACCCCCTTTGACATATTGGGTTAATTGGCTAAGGTTGGCTTCTCAGGGAATTGTTTTCTTCTTCTTCTTAAGGATTTCAACTGTATTTGAAAAAAATCAAACCAATTAAAGTTCAGTGGGTACGTAGTGTGTATAGTACTGTACTTGCTTAGTTTCTTGGTCAGTTCCATATGCACTGTAAGGGGAATTTTTGGGCCAGAGCCACAGTTACACCCGCACTCACATTAGAGAAATTATCCGTTTTGGGTTGAGTTTCACCTAGTCTCACATGATTTTATTTCAGGCGAGATACTCGTCTCCCCCCACTCGAACCCATAATTAATCTCTTGGAGGTGAGAGAGTGGGCACACATCTTGCCATCTAAACTAGTTGTTCCACAACAGAATAGTTGAATGATAATAGCAAGTCACAATGAGTCTCCTTTTCGGAAAATACTGCAGATTTTGGTCTACTAGCTAGTGGATATAATAGCATCCAATAACTGTTCAAGTTTGTGGATATGTAAGACCCTACGCTAAAAGTAGTCTAGAAGCAAATAATGAAAGACTAAACTCTCCAATCAAAAACCATGGAATTAGTGCTTTTGGACCGACCCTGTCAATTACATTTTGAACTATATTTTGTCATTTAACAGCGGCAATCAATTTTGATGCCTTAATTGCGATTGATATGACTCTCAGACCTCCATCAATATCACACAAAAATGGTTTACAACCTGTTATTTTTATATTAGATGCTGATTTACCATAAAATTATTGTCCAAAAAAGGTTTTTGAACAATAATTATAGGACGGGCCTCCTCCCTGTCTTCATTTTCGGTGGGAGCTATAGTCAGTTTCGTTTCCAATTAAAACTACACAGCTTTGCATTTTATTACTAAACTTGTAAGGCCTTTTTTTAGTTTATACAGTTATGCATAAATTGGGGACATACAAGATGTACGCGGATTTTCTTCACATAATATGTGGAGAGATCGTTCTCATGAATTGAAATTTGTTACAACTCTAATACTATACCACATGCTAGTGGTCAATTATTAAAATATATTTATGTTATTCTGGAGGCTCACATTGATCTCATATAGTAGACATATACTCTTTTCTTTCTTTAACTTAATTTGGAATTATAGAATTAAAGAGTGTCCTTGTCTTCTCTTTGTTTGAAGAAAAATATCTACCAAAACAACTGACAACATATATGATTCATTATGCATCAAGTATGCTATAATGGTTGTTGAGGTAGAAATGTATTTTGTGCATCGGTTGGGCAGTTTTAGATAAGAAATCACTTTCGTAAGGCTTTGGTGACTGGTCCGCCCTTCCGACAATGGTTGTTATTTAAACCGAACATTCTACAATGAATGGGTATCCTTATAATCATGCTTAAAGAGTTATTAACGCTAGTTACCCTTGCCCTCATGTTAATGTGAAAAATAAAATGAATGCAATAAACACCTTAAATTGAAAATTAGAAGACTAGTCCATTAATTGATATAAACATTTCAAACATGTTAGACTTAAAAAATAATTAATCACGACATAGATAATTACCACCGTGCTAAATGGGAAAAACATTGTATTGGGATTTGATTTGGAATGGGCAAAAATTCATCATCTACTCATGCTAGCTTTAAGGATATCAAGCGACGTCGTTCCGTGAAACTGATTAGAAAATATTTACCTTTACCTTTTGAGATGCACGAGACTGCAAAAGCAATGCGATCAGATGGCCACATACGGTTTACGATAGCGGGAATCATGGTAACGAATCCCGAAGCAAAAAAAAAAGAAAAGAAAAAAGAAAGAGATGCTGTCGGTTTCGTTCAACTCAGAAAATACAAAAACACGGATAAACAATCCCCACAAAGAGAGTAATGCGTTATAGCTGGCAAACCTCAAATGACGTGGCCCTCCATCTCCCTTCGCTTATCTCATTGACGGTTCGAAAGGAGACAGCCACTAGTTTACTTAAATCCCCAACTTTTTCTTTTTTTATTTGTTAAAAAATAACGATATTTTATGCGGTGACGTTTTACTGCCACGTAAGACTAAAACGACATATTGAAATGGGGCCCGCTCTCAACAAATCTTATGACGTGGTGGGAAGAAAAGGGCACCGAACATCTTTGGGCTGTGGACGTTTGTGTCTGCTGCTTGTATTATCATTTATAATTCTGACGTGGAACCGCCTGAAATGCGACACGTGTGTATTTGTAACTTTCGTAACAACCGTCCTTTTTGTCCGTCCTTTTTGCACGGTGCCTAATATCGGCTCATTTTCCACGTGCCGACAAAGCCCATACAAATAATGTAGGAGGGAGGGAAGCTAGGCAGCACCGACTCGGATGCGGGGACACGGAATGCGGGTGCGGGGACACGGGGATTCGTAAATTATCAAAGAATCCAAGATGCGGGTGCGGGGGGACTCGACAAATAAAAAATATGTTCTTTATATATTAATCAAAGAAAAGGACAAGTCGTATTTTATTTTATCAAATTCTCTAAACAACTTCGTTCTCAAATATAAAATATTGTTCACAATGTATTAAATTATCGACATACGAATCTATGAATTTAAAGAAACAACTTCATCATCGCCATGAATTTAAAGAAACACTTTGTATTCTTTTGAAACTGTAGTGGCACGAAAACCCAACCCATTATTGTCTACTTTTAAAGCACCTCTTCTTAAACCGTGTGCCTTTAACCTTCTCTTTTGTTTTTTTATTTTTATTTTGGAGAAACTCCTTTAAACTTCTCTCTCCCCTTCTCTCTTCTGCTATTTTCTCCTTCTCTCTTCTGGTTTTTTTTTTCTCATTTATTAATTTTGAAAGTTCCAGACCGATTTCTTATTCTTAATTCAGTAGTGTTATGATTTGGGAAGCTTATGATTTGTACCTGGAGTACTTAATTTGCAGGTTATTGTAGTGATTGTCAACCTCTGTTATACTTTCTTTTCGACATATGAGTCGGTGCCGAACTCCGGCACGAGTCGGCGCTGAGTCTTCTTTTTTTTTTTTCCTATTTTGAAGGAGTGCGGGATTGCCGCGTCACATACGAATTTAGCCGAGTCGATGCCGCTCCCGTGTCCACGCCGAACTCAGTGCGAGTGCGAGACCAAATTTGACGTGTCAGTGCTGCCTAGGAGGGAAGTGAAGGTCAAGTTGGACGGTGAATTTTGGGCCTCATGTTATTTTGTTATCTGGCATAATCTTCCTGCAAGTTTGTAGTAATAGAATTAATTAGTATGCAATTAGAGCTTGATATACACTTGATCTATAGACAATACGACTCACCATTTTTTATCATGAAAATTTTATTAAAACGTTTGGAAAGAGGACATTCTACACGTGTCCACTTGTTAGCTTTCGCATAACGGAGTTCGTAAGTGCGGGGAATGTCAAGACTTGTAGTCTCACATCAGATTGACATAACTCAATTAAGTGATATATAAGTAAAGGTTCAACTTCTCTCATACAAATAACGCGTTTTCTGAAACTAAGTACTTTGAAGATCAATCACGCATATGACCTCAGAAAACAAATTCGTGTGGGGATTTGAACCACAACAAACAATATCCAAGGGGGGGGAGCCAATGTAATCCCAGAGCCCACCCTCAATTTTTGAAAAAAATTCATTAAATATACCTAAATTTCAATATAAATCCATTTCTTTTAATACAAAATAAGCCCTAATAAGTCTAACTCTCCACAAGCTCTAATAAACCCAACTCTCCATAAGTCCTAATAAGCCAATGTCTTTCCCCTAAACTTCATATGAGATATCAGACTAAATCAAGAGAACTTGCCCTGTTGTCTCCTTTTGATTTTCTTCAAATTCATCAATCGATTCTCAAGTACATTGTTCTATTGGCCTTCTTCAAAGCTGGAGGTGAGAGATCTCTCCTTATCTCTGTGTATCTTTGAATTTTGAATTGTTACTATAATATTTATAGTCGACTTGTAAGCTTTCAAAGGTCTTATTCATACATTCTCTGAACTAGCTTTAGACTAGACAAAAGAATATGAGTATGCAGCTGAAGAAAAGAGCACTAATAGTTGCGTTTTTGGAGTTGAAAATTAAATTGTAAGACTTTATCATCATATTAATATGGATATATTTGGACTACTTTTTGTTGGATATTTGTAAATAGCTTTAAAAAAAATTCGGGACCCATCAACCTTTTCACTCTCTCCTATAGACCAAGTCCCCTCTCATAACATTTCCTAGATCCGCCATTGACAATATCACTTCTAATTGTTTGGGTTCTTAACAGTAAACAATGCCAACACTTTGTTTAGTGCATCAAGAAACTATAGGAGATAAACCCTTAAATAATCAACCGAATTTCCATGTCATTTTAAATAAGATAAAACACCATTCTTAGTTTTCCTTCTAGTTTGGGTTTTGTCTTGAGGAATGCTATAATTGAGCATATATAATTGGCATAACATATGTCAAGGGCATCCAATAATGAAAAAGCAATCACGAATTCAAGATACATACTACCCTAGTGCTTCCAACGTGGTCTGTGTTATATATATTGTTTTCTTAACCATGAGTCGACGAACCGACCAAGTCTCTAACTCGCTCAAATAATCTTTTAATAATATATAGTAATATTTACTTTAATTGTAGGATCTGCCCCTAGATATTTGTGCGAGGAAACCTCCCAGATCATTCGTTCACACGTGAAATACACACAATTATTCACTAAACCGTACCCTCTAGGTACACTTGACCGTATATAAAGGACTCCCCAATTACTTTAATGACCTTGTATTAGTTTATACAGGTAGGGTCATATCGGTCAATCCGTAGAAGATAGTGCCGCATAAGAAGATACATGTCGAACCTGTGTCTCCAATAGGTGAGGCGGGAGCACGTGACAAGGTCTCAGGAGCACATGCGAAGGATAAAAACCCAAAAGTTAAATAAAGATTTTAAAGAAGGGTCTGGATGGGTAGTCTGACAGCTGTTCCCATTTCAACGGTTACGAAAGCTGGAAGTACGATTCTCCGTATCTCCACCTTCCCTTTGGTTGCTTTAAAATATCTCTCATTAATAAGCCACAACATATCTATACACACATTCATGAATGAGGCATGGAGGGTAAATTGTGTCAAAGTGCCGTGACCAAGAGAAAAAAGGCGCACGGACGATTAATTAAGCATGGCTTTGTTTAATAATGGTTTCTCTCAATTTGTTAATATTGCAGATAAAAAATGTAGGTTTGGTTGGGTTCTTCGGTGGGTTGAGTAGTTTTCTGGATTGAAGTGTTAGTAGTTGAGGAGTTTTCTATTGTTGGATCAAACACCTATTTTACTTATTCTTATTTGTCAATGAATTTAGTTTTTTATTCCTTAAAAAAACACATGATGTTAATCAATACACTAAATAATTTGCATCTATAATTTTTTTAAAATTTATTAAAAATTAATTAAGCTCTAATTGAGCCTATTGCTGGCCCTCCAGTAGATGGCCTACTGCAGGACCCCCAAACTCAAGTGTTAGTTAAGTATTTTTTACCATGCGGGGGTGATTTTGATGTCATTAATTTTAACTCTAATAAATTGAAATTGAGTGATAAAAAAATTATAAATATTTTGTACTTGTTTATCCATGTAAGAAAAGTATTATGTTTTGGCATCTAAAAGCTAACGTCTTTTGAAAAACAGAAAAAAATAAAATAAAGAAAAAGCAGAGAACTGTGTAAATGACAGTTGGCCAGTTGGTTATGTCCCTTTCCCAATGTTTTTTTTTTATTCTTCCCCCAAACAAAAGAAATGTTTCTTTCTTCATTGTTTCTTTAATGTTTCAGGTCATACTTCCTTGCAAATTCAGGTTAGATTCCTCAAAACTTTTTAAACTCTATCCAAAATCAAAACCGTTGTAAATTTAACTCCAAATTGAGGATATTTTTTGCTCTTAACTAAGGGTCTGGATGGATTTATTTTTCGTAAGTCCTTATCATTGATTCTTAAATGCAGAAAACTCATTTTATGTGAAAGGTGTAATGTTTTTACTTATATATCATTCGTTTGAATTATGTTATTTTGATGTGGGATATTAGTCTTGACAATTTCTCGTATTTGTTGGTTGAGTTACGTTAGACCTAACCAGTAAACAGACAGAGGGGCACGTCTAAATGGACCAAGTGTTTGTTTTAATATCATATTGAAAATTCAAGCTCAAACACATTAAAAATATCGTCCGCTCTGAACCACGGGCCCGCATGAATTCATGATCTCCATTAGGCTTATATTTATAAAATGCATCCTTAAGTGAGAGATGCAATACATTTATTGATCTTGACACCAACCAAAAATTCATCAATTAATTAAAAAGAAAAGTTTAGTAAATCACTATTTAGCTACATTGGCTATTGGCAGAGTCAAGCTTGGTCTTTTAAAAAATGAACATATACACCAGAAAAAAAAAAATTAAGATATTTTAGGCTACAACCGACTGTACAGACAGTCAAAGTTGCAAAAGATCACAAAAAATAAGTTGGAAATCAATACAAATACGGTTTGCCCCACCTTCACACCAAACGGCAGGGGCATTAGGTAGTAGGTACGATGTACCAGTAACAGGAACGGATTCGGGTCTCTGCACCATATCTTCTTCGCTTATTATTATTCACCGTACACACTCATCCCCTCCTCTTTAGCTCTTTTTGTTCAATTAATATGATATTAAATTATTAATCACCTCCACTTGATTTTTGTTAATTCTGTTAATTCAGTTTAAAAAAAAAAACTTTAATCAGGAAGGTTAGAGGAAGGTACGTGGCATGGGATTTGAATACTGGGTTACCGGCTCCGTACCAGTAAAGCTGGAGGAGAGAGGGACCGTTAGTGTTAGGGTTATGGTTGTTTGAGAAAACGAATGGATGACCGACATGTGTCAGGGGGAGATTGAGGCTGTTACGGAGAGAGAGAGGGTGAGGGAGGTGAATGGGGGAGATGGTGGTGGTGGCAGGTTTACAGGCTGGAATGGACAGTATAGCAGTAATGATTCGCCCTCTGATTCGGCGACCACTCTTGTCGTTTTGCTCCAGCTCAGCGGTTCCGTGCGGCCGTCCTTTTCTCTTTTCTTTTCTTTTTTGAAAAAATTAAGAAGGTTTTTTTTAAAAAACCGGGAAATTAATGCTCCACAGCCTGGCATACCTAGCCAGTCAAACTCAGGCTCCTATAAACGTCCTTACCCAACAACAACATCTATCCATCTTTATCTCTTCGATATTTATTTGTTTAATATTTGGCCTAATATTTGTGGTTCAAGAACAGTGAACTTACTTTGGATGGGGACCGCAATTCCAAATTTCTTGAATTCCTCTAATTTTTATCTAAAACCATGTTAAATTTAAATGTCTTATTAAATAATTTAGGTGTTTATAAAAACAGATGGTAGATGAACTCAAATGAGGTTTATCCAAAAAATATAAATTTTTAATTGTGTAATTTTTTTTTATGATTTTATGTAAATATAATCTTAGTAGTCATTAATAAAACATATTTCAATCATCCGTATATCATTTTATCAGAAAAATATAGTGATTTAATATGATTTTGAAGAAGAAAATTAAGCGAATTTATTACCTACCAAAACTAGTAAATGAGTCGTTAGTTGAACGACAATTACGTCGTATGTAAAAGATTGACCTACTTATTAGGACGTGTGTTTGAGTCCCGACCGCTCCCCAAACCTTTAATTTCAAAAAAATAAATAAATTTAACTGTTCATATTTAAAAAAGCGAAAAAAAATGGAAATTGAAATTACCATTGATGGCCCGCTCCACTCTGAGGACTTGGCTTTGAAATCGTGAAACTGACGCTCCTGAGAGAGTGAGTTTTGAAAAGGAAAATGATTAAAAGAGAAAGCAGAGAGAGGTTATTAAGAGAGAGTGACCTATGTAAATCAGTGCAACTGAGATGTGACGCGTGTCTGTTAGCCAGCTGTATCGCAATTCCAACCGCTTGCCTGGAAGAAGCGGTGTCCATAACGTCTCCACCGGCTCAATCGGTTACCCCTTCTACTCCTCTATATACATCTCTCCCCATCTCTCCCTCTTATAAAATCTCCCTCACACACAGAGCAAGGCGTCCTGGTCTTCCTCCCTCTATCGTATCACTAATCGTAAACTGGAAAAAATCTAACCAGAAAGACTGGTTCATTGTATGATCTGAATCTCTCATATCCGTTTTAATGGCAGCTTCTAGAAAGGAAATGGATCGGATCAAGGGTCCATGGAGCCCAGAAGAGGACGACGCCTTACAGAGGCTGGTGGAGAAGCACGGCGCGAGAAACTGGTCTCTTATCAGCAAGTCGATTCCCGGCCGGTCAGGCAAGTCGTGCAGGCTGCGGTGGTGCAACCAGCTCTCACCTCAGGTCGAGCACCGGGCCTTCACTGCGGAGGAGGACGAGACTATAATCCGAACCCACGCTCGATTCGGTAACAAGTGGGCCACCATCGCTCGCCTTCTTAATGGCCGCACCGATAACGCGATCAAGAACCACTGGAACTCGACTCTAAAGCGCAAGTGTGGTTCGATGATGGAAGGTGATAACTACTGTAATAGTGAGGGGTATGAAGTTAATTTGAACAACTGCCAACCTTTGAAGCGATCGGTGAGTGCGGGTTCCGGTGGTGTGCCTGTCTCCACTGGTCTGTATATGAATCCTGGGAGTCCATCTGGATCCGATGTGAGCGATTCTAGCGTTCATGTCTTGTCATCTTCTCATATATACAGACCGGTGGCTAGAACCGGCGGTATCTTGCCTCCTGTGGAGACGACGTCGTCGTCTAATAACAATGATCCACCTACCTCACTGAGTTTATCACTTCCCGGTGCCGATTCAAATGAGATTTCAAATCGCGCTACTTCAGAGCCAATTCAGACTCAAACTCATGTGGCTAACACTAATACCACTGCACCGCTGGTCACGGTGATGAAACCTTGTCTAGCACCACATCCGGCGGCGGGGATGGGGTTTGCGGGGTTGAGTACGGAGTTGATGGCGGTGATGCAGGAGATGATAAGGAGGGAGGTTAGGAGTTACATGATGGAGCAGAGTGGTGGAATGTGCATGCAAGCTGCTGCTGGAGAGGGATTTAGGAATGCAGCGGTGAATCGGGTTGGAGTAAACAAGATCGATTAATGAGTCCGAGTCAACTGAGTTGAGAAGAGTTAACTGAACAGTGTTAATGAGAATTAGAGGGAGAGAGGAAACTGAGCTGTTGTTTCACCCTTTGTTTATTTTGGCTTTAGCGTCGTAGAGAATAATTTTGGGTTCGTGTACAGAGAGATGGACAGATGAGGTAAGAACAGCCCCAACTGGGACTGAGTTGGATCTACAGAAGAAGATGTCACGAGTCATGACCATGGGAAAAAGATCCAGAAAACGCCTTTTGTGACCTTGTTATTCAGTTTTAGGGAACTAGACATGGCATTATGAGAAACAAATTGAACCTACAAAGTTCGCAAAAAGTGAATTAAAATTTCAATTCCAGGCCTCATGGTGCTTTTGTTTCTTTTTTTTTTGTTTGTTCCTCGGATGGTTTGAGAAAACACGTTTCACGTCTGTGGCCCTGTGCCCCTGAATTACAAGACTAATTATCTTAAACCATCAACGGTATATGGCCATCTTGCCTGGTCAATTGGCCTTTCTTCTCGTGCAAGTTCATTTGAAAATCTAAAAATCTTAGTCGGTGAAAAGTTGGTTGTTGAGAAGTTAAAAGGAGATAAGGCACGGATGGTAAGGCCATAACAGGCAGCAGTTGGCAGTTAGAGAATTATGTATTTGTTTCGTTTGTCTTCTGTCCTCCCATTAATTGAACCGTCTCTTGTTTTGTGAGTCTTCAACGACTAATTGAGTCCACTGTTTTTGAATCTAGTTTGAGAAGTATGACTTGCTCACATTAATAACCAACCATATAACTAATTCTCAGGGAAGTTGGAATAATCAACCATTATCTAAACCCAAAAAAGAAAAATAAACCGCATAACTGTTTCTGAGGGGAAGTCGGGGACAAATGGAAAGCAGCAGAGTAGCCAGTAGCGGCCATCTAACCAAAGAGTATAAAACAATTATAACATTAGTCCTGCAGAAGCATAATGCCCTTAGTAATGTTCTGATACCATCTGTGATTCCAACCAGTGAATCAGTACAACATCGAGGACCCAAAACCATAACAGCAATTATAGCAGTCCTACTATGTTAATTGCATATTTCAGAAGAGCAACCTTCAATAGTCCAACCTCAAGCATGAGCAAACAAAACATGCCTGGCTCACAAAAATGTGTTTTAAGACAATATGGAAGTACTACATGTCTACATACTTTAAAGAAGAAATTTACTTCGGCATATATAGTCTGCAGCAATAATAATTAGAGAAGAACATCATATGAATGGATAAAGTCCACATAATGCCAATTACATTCAAGCAAAATGTAAAGCTATAGAATCACAATTACAGCAGTAATTTCGTAGTCAAATCCCGAAAAGGAGTGCCTCCAATGTTAGCTAAACCGGCTAACAACTAATAGAAGGAAAATTAAACAAAATATGCTACATTTGGAGGCACAAGCACAAATTCATTCATATATAGATGGTGCCGCAAATATATGAATGAGTTTTGTTTTGTAATGTTTTGTTTCTTTTTCTTCTTCTTTATGTGCCTAAAAAAAACCCGACATGATAAGAGGAAGATGTTTAGATGACTTGTACCTTTCTTGCACAAGAATGACGTCCTCTTGTTCATCTTACCTAAATTGCTGAAGAATGGCCACTCGAAAAGAATTGGCCCAACAAGGAAAGCAATACCGACAGATAAAGCAACCACCACCTTGCTGTAGTGCCCACCAAATTCATCTAGCCACCTCTGAATCTTCGGTTTATTCATTTGTGCTTCTTCAGTTAATTGCATGATTCTGCTGAGCGTTGATTCTTTCAAGTCTTTTTTGCCTGATCCAATTTTAGAAAGGAAATTCAGTGGAAGCAGCCAAAATAAGAATAAAAATTACTCTCAAAACATCCAGGATATTACCTACATAGCACAGAAACTTGGCAAACACATTTGAATGTTTTTCATACCAAAAATTCCAAAAGAGACTAATTTCTATGGAAAGAAAAGGAATGGCAATCTATCCACGCATATACCTTTTAGAATATAACTACAAAAATCAGCATACCTTTATAATCATTCTCCCATCCAGATTCCTTGCACCACCTGGAACCCTATCTCCGACTTTTGCCTCGAAGGGATTGACTTCCTCAGTTAACTGTTCAGTGGTGATTGTTGCACTACCTTGAAAAACTTCACAATCGACAGGAACAACCTAAGAACATAGCAACGACAAGCAAAAAGTTAGTTCTTCACAATATAAGGCAGGCAAAATCATTTAACTTGTCGGTTCAATTCATTAGCTGAGTGTGTTTCTTTACACGAGTTTGTAGATGTTCATTCCACCAAAATAAATGCGGGGTACTCCATAATAAGTAATAGGATGGTTTTTTGCGCTCTAAAGTACTTGTTATGAACGCAAGTTTATTGAAAAACAACACTCCTACACAAGGTTCCCGTAGTGGGCAGGGTCAGGGACAAACAAGATGTACACAAACCTTATCCCTACATAATATGTGGAGAGATTGTTTCAAAGAATTAAATCTGTGACCTTTAGGTTGCATCCCGGCCACATGTTCGCCCGTAATGCAAGTTTATACTCACCTCAAAAACAGCATTAAGAATAAAAGGAGCAGGTTTGTTCCCTTGAATCTAAATCTGGATATGAGTACTCAACAAATCTTTAAGTTCGTTAACTTGGCCTCCATTGATTGTGAATTTTCGAACAGGAAATTCAGAAAGGTAATGACTCGAAGAAACAATTGCAGAAAACTATGATACTTCACTTCTTGCAACAGTAATTCCATGAAAATACTAGAAATAAAGTCAACATAAATAATGAAGAGTTAACAAACACCATAGCAATTATTGTGCATGAGAAAAAATTTAACAAACTGTCACTAGACTCACTACAGACCTCACCAGCTCCAACAAAAATATAGGAGTCCACTTTTATGTTATGCACAGGGACACTCTGGCATGACCAATTGGAGATATTTGGGAGTTTATCACCATTCACATTCAAAACAAGGGCAGAATCTGGATAGTTCTCTTTCAACTCTTCAACGCTGGTAAAAATTTCTTCAGCTGCAGTGAATGATCAACAGAGATGAGACACAATGTATCAAAATAATTAGTTTAACAGTCTATAAAGAATTTGTTAACAATCACAGTCCCAGAACCTATGGTCATTGAAGCATTTAAAATAATTGCAGAAAAAGAAGAAATCAAGTTCTCCACCTTCCAAAGTAAGGAATAGCTATGAAATTCCCACGTTCAAAACAGCGTTCAACCAAATTTTTTTTGCATATATACATATACACAATACACTCAGGTACACATATAGCATTACAAGGTGGAGTGGCATATAGACCAACTCAGAAAGACACGCGAGATTATACAGATGTAGTAAGTTCGTCAACAAAAATCGGTTTCCAATTACTGATAGTTGGCTATTTTTGGTACTAGTGCTAACTCCTCTCCTTAATCAACAGACCCTATCTCTTCTCATAACACATACAATGGTACACATCAAGAATATAAGCATGATACATAAGTTTTCAAATCATATTGATCAACCAGCTTATAAAATTCACAATTTCACATGTTGCGGCCAGAAACAACTGAAAATTTTCCTGGAGTCCATTCTGATCTGTACAACTCCGAAGTATAATCCAAAGTAGCACTATGAAATTCAGTATCAATCTATCAACTCAGACCTATCAGAATAATAAAAATTAGTTTGCTAGCTGCGCAACGGGGTTCTCCCATTGAGCCATAATTTCAGGCAAATGACAATTAAGCATGCTACTACGGCATACAACATATTTGAATTGAAGGAGAAACTGATAAGGCACAAATTAAACAGAAGATCCAGATCAATGTAAATTAAAAATGTTTACGTCCAGCTTTAGTAAGAACATTGTGTGAGGATTTTGTTTTACCCCAACTAGAGGAAAAGTAACCAGAATGAAAGCGTTTTGTACGGGCTTTACAGCGTGCTTTGGCAGCAAGTAAGGGCAAGCAGCTGCAGCGAAAAACAAAGCGGCAGCGCGGCAGCGCAGCAGCAAGTGCTCCCTTAAGAAATTCGCCAAGTCCATCCACCCAATCGCTTTCGCAAATTTAACAACAACTCTCTTCGGGCCACTAAGTTCAGCTCCGTCGTTAGAGTAGTGGTTGTGATGATCGTGATTGTGCTCATGATGGTGGTGGTTATGCTCGCGGTCGCGGTGATGCTGATCGTAATTTCCGCGCTGATAATCAGTGACCTCGGGTACGCAGTGGAGGATACGGTGACGGAGAGTGGGGGATTTGGGAAGAGGAGAATGATTTGGTGCGTAGAACCGAAGAGGGAATGGTTTGGTGGAGAATAAACTTGGACGAGTTGGTTCTTCGTCGTCGTTTTGAGGAATTGAACCAAGGGAATTTGTCGAGTCCAATCCCGTTACGCATCGCAGTTTCCATAGCTAAATGAGTGGCGCACACCGTGAAATCATTGGGCCAACAGGCCCAATCCATATAATGCTATGTAAGTATGTAGGCGGTATTGGTCGGCTTAGGCCCGGCCCGTGCCCTTAAATTATTGGTATTTCAATGTTCGAAAATTATTATTTTTTCCCACAGAATTCTTCAATGTTCATTGTTGGCGGTGCTTTAATGGAGCTGTTGAAGTCATTTGACCAACACAGTTCTCCTTGGAGAGAGAGGTCAGCGGATTTGATTTGTAATCCAATTTCATTCAAACCCCAAACCATAGTCAGCTTCCATCGCCGCCAGCCAGTCTAAGCAGAAGTGTTTTTCAACGGAAAAGATTTCACTGATCGCTTCTTTTTTTTATTATAAATTTCATAGACTTCAAAGTCAGGATGAAAGAATCACTAGAACAGTTATTGGGAGTGTGAATTGAAGATTCAAGGGCGAGAATTGCGTTTCAAAGTGGTATCCAGTTCTTTTACGACTTATCAAGTCCATCATTCACATTGTGTTCATGCGCAAAAAATGGTCATTTTAAGATAAATGATAATGTGCGCCCTTAAGTTAGTCACTGGATAAGAATTAAAAAGATGCATTGGAATTTAAAAAATATACGTATTTTAAGTTAAAAAAATTATATGAGAGAGTGTTCATCACACATGATATACTGTGATTTTGCTTTAGTCAATCCTTAACATATGTTCTTAGGAGTTAAAGACACGCATTATCAATACCTTTATTTTAATCTCACATATATTTAAAGGTTGCAAAATGAAGATGCAGCATTGTCCGCAAAAGATAGTACCCACATTCTACATTAAATAAAGGTAGGATCCAGTATTGATTTTTGCTGGCCCAGCAAAATGTGACCATTGGAAGTGCTATGAAGCGATGACAAGTCAAAGGCGACCCACATTCCACATTAAGTATTAAAATGAAGTAGTTATGTTTTTCTATTAATATAAATAATTATAGACTTCTACCACTTCACATATAGTTGGTTTATAGCCGACAACGACATTATACTAATTTTAATACGTTTAAATTCAGGCTTTCATACCATGCAAATTGAAAAAACACAAATGAGAGATAAAACATGTTCATTAAAAATCAATCATAAACTACAAGTTGGAACAAAAGAATGTTCAATGGCACAATCTGTATTAAAGAACAATTGAATGACCAAATTAGAGCGTACAAGAAATACTTCCAAAAACTATTATATCAAGATACATAAAAGAATATGTATTGAGAAGAACATGGTGAATATTGCAGCTAGTGTCCCTGACCGGGGCTTGGTCCGGAATCCTTAACCCCTCCGAGGGTTTTCTTGCTGTCAGTATACTTGTGTCCGACGCCGGGACTTGGGCCTGATTGCTTGATTGATCCCAGAGACCATTCATCAAAGAAACCATGAACTATCACTCTACCAGCAGGGTTTTCCGATTTCATGATATTGAAGGGTCGGGCGTCAATTTCAACAGATACGGAGATAATCAGCAACAGAAGAATGAAAAAGAAGTTGCAGAGAGATCTGAATTGGCTTGCCGTCATATTGGGTATTTGGGTTTGATTTGTTGCTAATAGAATGTGAAAAATGGCAAAAACTAAGCTTGCTTGGTGGAGAAATGAAGGAATGTGTATGTGATTTGCAACATAGGGAAGTCGGGGTGAGCTATTTATAATAACAAGATATTGACCATCGCAGGTCCAAGTATTGGACTACAATACTCAGGAACGAACCTGGGAGTTTCTTGTTGAAAGTTGTAGTACTCGTGGTGAAGGAAAGTTCTTTTGGCAGCTTGAAGACCAACGACTATGCAATGTTGTTGAATTCCAATAGATTGGGTCATCAGTCTGATCATTAATTTCAATGGCGGCAACCATTCAAAGAGGGCATGCCTTGCAGATGTTCGATTGATTGCCAAAGAGACACACACTACACGATCTTGTATTATTTATTTTGTTTTATTTTTCAACATTGATACTATGTAGATAATTTGAGATTCTCAAAGAAATTTCTCACTGATTTCTCAGAGCATCCACAATGGGATGATTTTGGAGTATTTGAGATGATACTTTCTTGATAAGTTAAGTGTTAGATGTTCACAATGGGTATAATAGAGTGTATTTCAAGTACTTGAAATGTAACTTTTTTGATAAGTATAGCGCTACATGCACACAATGGATTAAAAATGACACTTGAAAATTTAGTTGTGGAAAAATGATACTTGAGAGTTGGAGTATATATATAGTTGATGAATAGTGAAGAGAGAGGTGATGAAAAGGAAGAGAGAGGTGATGAAAAGAAAGAGAGAGAAGATGAAAATGAAGAGAGAGAAAATAGAGAAAATGAATGTAGAGTGTTGGAATGTATGGAGTGTTGATGAGTAGTATTTATTGTGGGATCCACTCATCCAATTAAATTGTGCCACATAGGAGAGAGGAGAAGAGAAAGAATAGTTTTGAAGTGCTAGATATTTAGTTTACTACTATGATGCTCTGATAAATGGATCAAAACACCCCCTCAGAAGAACCGCCACGAGTGACTGTTTAATTTCTTCGCTGCCTCCTTCAATTCCAGTGATTTTCATTCTGATTCCCTTTCTCTCCAGATCCATCAGTTATTCCATGATATGATGATGCACCTTTCAATCTCATCCTTGCCCCAACCTTAAGAACATCACCTAAAAACTCAGCAACAGTTAACGCATGGACAGTTACGTAATCTAGTCAGGTGACGTATAAATGGTCAAGTTTCAGTTTCGGCAGTCGCACCGACCATTCAAATTAAAGACTTTTATATAGGCTTGCTTCGTTTTATTGGTGTACTAGTAACATGTACATTTTTTTTATAAGGAAATTGTAGCATGTGCTTCTCGAGTAGTTTTTTCGTCTATGTATTGTGGAGGGATATTTTAATACAGGTGTTTTATTCTAAAAAAAGCATGTGCTTGTAAGCTATTTGAGAAAGTCAATTATTACACAACTCCTCCCACCAACTTTTTTTTCTTTTTGTTTTTCCTTTCTTATTCATATTCAATTAAAAATATTTCCAAATTATCGCTAGGGGTTGGTTGGACAATAAAGGTAATTTGGATTATTACAAGTCATTGCAAGCAAAATATTTCCTTAAAATCCATTTTCCAGTTGGATCCAGACAATATCTAGCTCACTAAACATAAATGAAAAAAAAATCATTGGAACTATATAATTCTAACAAGTTTCATGCAATTGTAACGATAATTTCTTGCACAAAAAAAAAAAGAAAAAAGAAAAAACCCAACAATGGGGTTTGGTGAACAAGTTAATGTTCTAGTAGTGACATTAGCTCTTCAGGGACATATGAATCCCATGTTAAAGCTTTCGAAGCTTCTTGTCTCAAAGGGTCTTCACGTCACTCTTGTCACTACAGAGCTTGCTCGCCATCTCATGCTCAAATCCAACATCAATGGCGCATTCAACAACACACAACAGACCACCAATACAAATTCCCCTGCAATCAATCTTGAATTCTTCTCCGATGGCCTCAGCGAGGACTTCAATCGCGACAACAATCACGATATCTTCATGGAATTCCTTAGAACAAAAGGGTCAGAAAATCTCTCAAACCTCATCACCAATTTAACAACCAATGGTGGCAAGAAATTCTCTTGCATTATTTGCAATCCATTTATTCCTTGGGTGGCTGCTGTTGCTGCCAAACATGACATTCCTTGTGCAATGCTTTGGATCCAAGCTTCCGCCGTCTTTTCTATCTATTATCACTTCTTTAAGCATCCAAATTTGTTTCCAAAATCGCTCGATGACCCAAAAGAGACCGTAGAGTTGCCTGGATTGCCAATTCTAGAGGTACAAGATCTCCCTTCTTTTATCCTCCCTTCAGCACCCAAATCTTTCAATAAAATGGTTTCAGACATTTTTTCTAATGTGGACAAAATAAAGTGGGTATTGGGAAATTCATTCAATGAATTGGAGGAAGATGTGATTAATTCTCTGGCTTTAACCTCGAGTCCGATCCTCCCAATTGGTCCACTGGTTTCACCATTTCTGCTAGGAAATGAAGAGAAAATCTCAGGCAATATTGATATGTGGAGTGCTGAAGGTTCCTGTATAGAGTGGCTTGACAAGAAACCAACTTCATCAGTCATTTATATCTCCTTTGGTAGCATACTTGTGTTGTCACAACAACAAATAGACAGCATAGCTATTGCACTAAGAAACAGCAAGAAACCATTTTTGTGGGTGATTAAGCCACCCCAGAAAAACTCTGAGAAAAAATGTGGTGAACTGCCAATTGGGTTTCTAGAAGAAACCAAGGGGAGGGGACTAGTGGTGGCATGGAGTCCACAAGAGAAGGTTCTAATCCACAAAGCAGTGGCTTGCTTTATTACACATTGTGGGTGGAACTCAACATTAGAGACTGCTTCAGCAGGGGTGCCTGTTATTGCCTACCCTGAGTGGACTGATCAGCCAACTGATGCTAAGCTTTTGGTTGATGTTTTGAAAGTTGGTGTGAGGATGAGGAATGATAAAGATGGAGTCTTGAGCCAAAAAGAGGTGGAGAGGTGCATTATGGAGGTCACTGATGGTCCTAATGCAGAGAAAATTAGAAAGAGGGCATTGGAATTGAAGGAGGCAGCTAAGAAAGCAGTTGCTCCTGGTGGCTCTTCTGATAAGAATATTGATCAATTTATCAAGGAAATCAGTGTTTAAGACAATACAATTGTGCTGCCAGTTATGATAGGGTTGGTATTCCAATTGTCCCAACTATTAAGTGGTACGTATAATATTTCATATGTATCATGTGGGATATATGAAACTCACGAATGCACTTGAATCCCTTACGTCCAATTCAGTAACTGGGAGCCTGGGATAACTGGGATATTAATTGTTGGGATTTTTATCATTTTCATTGTACTATGTTTATGCTTCAATTAATAAGATTTTTTCCCATCAGTTTTATTTAGAGCAAAGCTCAATACACACATACCACATATATTGATATTATGCGCCCAAAGGCCCAAACAAGCTAAAAACAATTAGAGAAAAAGCTTGTTCATGATGGGCCGGGCTTTACACATGACTTCCAAGGGCTCGACCCTTGGCACGGTCACCCCTTTACCTTCAGACATGTCAACTAATTTCTCACTCACCCTTTTCCATTCAAAGCACTGAATCAATGACCCTAAAGTCAATCCAATAACACGTTGGGCCAGGCCCGATCCAGGACAGGCCCTTCTCCCAATCCCAAATGGTATGAGTTTAGCAGACTCAGTGTCCCCGTTCAAAAATCTCTCGGGCTTGAAATTTGATGGCTCATCCCAAAGTTCTGAGTCCCTGTGTACAACCCACGCGTTAACCATTAAAATAGTGTCACGTGGCACATAGTATCCTCCTAGTGTACAGTCATCTGATGATATGTGTGGGACTAGAAGCGGTGCCGTGGGATTCAGGCGCAGGGTCTCATATATAATGGCTTGAATGTAGTGTGCTTTTGAGACATCTGGCTCGTCGATCAAGTTTTCTTGGCCTAGTTGAGAGTCCATTTCTGCTCGAGCTTTATGCAAGATTTCTGGATGGTTAACCAAATGAGACATGATCCACTCTAACGTCACTGCTGACGTTTCAGTTCCTGCCAATAGCATGACCTGCGATGCATGATAAATTACAATCAACCTCAAAAAGCTAAACAGAGTCATTGTCCTTGACATAAATAGTAGAGGGGTCATGTATATGGGTGGGCTCGGCCTAATCCCATTCCCATCGTAATCTACACATGCGACATCCTATCTCCTCCATGATAAATGAAGGGGATAGGATGTATAAATGAAAGCATCAAGCGATTTGCAAATATTTTTGTAGTTAAGGAGAGAGATTCCACTAACCAGTACAAGCCCCTTTATAATCTGATCTGTATAATACTCTGGCTGTGATTCTTGCAATGAAAGTAGATGATCAATCATAGAATTCACACTCTCCGATCCTTCTCTTTTCCGTCTATGCTCATCAACCAATCCTTGTAGAAAAGCATCCGTCTTTCCAGCAAGTCTCTTCACTCTCTTCTCATAGTCCCCCCAATCAATCCACTTCAACATGGGAAAGAAATCACCTGGATACGACACTCCACCGTTCATTGTAGCCTCCCTCATTATCTCCCTAAAATTCCTCGCTTCCTCTTCGTTATCCACATTGTCACCGTAGTATCGCTTCCCTGAAACCATTCTCATTATAATATTAAACGTTAGTTCCGCAAACATCGATTTCAGCTCTACCTTGGCAAAATCATCACGAGTATCACTTGACAGCTTGACTAACAGCCGTCTGATCTCGTCCTTTCGGATGCTCAAGAACGAGTTGAGACGGTGATTGGAAAAGACCTCGATTGTGCAGATTCGGCGCAGGTTGCGCCAGTGGTCCCCGTACGAGGCCTGGGTGACGGTTGTGCTGTTGTAGTTAAAGTGCTTGGCCATGAGTAGTTTAGGTCGGTTGGCGAATACGATGTCGTTCTTAGTGAAGCATTCCTCCACGAGTGATAGTGATGACAAGACAACCACGCGGCGTGGACCGAACCATAAGGAGAAGATGGGGCCGTATTTTTGGGCGAATTTGTAGAGGATGTCGCGGTGCATGGGCGGTTTTAGGAGATGGAGGTGGCCAAGAATTGGGATTGAAGGTGGGCTTGGAGGGAGTAACTTGTTCTTATTCTTATGGCTTGTTGATCTTGAGAGGTGAAATTTGAGTGCAAGAAAGATGCAGATGAGAGAAATGGCAGTTGTGCAGTAGATAGTGTTGTCTTCCATGGTTTATGTCCTACCGATCGAACTTCTCACTGGCTTAATTGTGTAATTGCTTCATAAGCATTGTGTGTGTGTGTGTATATATATATATATATATATAAGGTGGGGATTGCCGGCCATGTCACTATGCTGGTGATGAGAAAGAGTTTGTATATATCTTTATTGGAGTGATTTGCTTTGCGTATTGTTATTTTAATGTATATATTAAGTCACTGCTTACATGTGTACTGCTGTCTGTATCAATATTGTTCCATCAATTGTTGTCTTGTACCTTTTGGAATAATGTAGGCATAAGGCATTATAATCACAAAATATATGCATGTGCATATTGACATGGATAGCATGACTTCTTTTCACGCGATAATGAAGTGCAATATTGATTATTTGTCAGTGTTCCCTCGACATTATTGAGTTATGATATCATTTGAGCTAGATTGATGAGTTATGATATCATCATATATGATAAGATCTTTTCCCATCAGTTTTATTTAGAGCAAAGCTCAATACATACATACCAGTGTACCACACATTGATATTATGCGCCCAAAGGCCCAAACAAGCTATAAACAATTAGAGAAAAAGCTTGTTCATGATGGGCCGAGCTTTACACATGACTTCCAAGGGCCCGACCCTAGGCACAGTCACCCCTTTACCTTCAGACATGTCAACTAATTTCTCACTCACCCTTTTCCATTCAAAGCACTGAATCAATGACCCTAAAGTCAGTCCAATAACACGTTGGGCCAGGCCCGACCCAGGACATGCCCTCCTCCCAAGCCCAAATGGTATGAGTTTAGCAGACTCAGTGTCCCCTTTCAAAAATCTCTCGGGCTTGAAACTTGATGGCTCATCCCAAAGTGTTGGGTCCCTGTGTATAACCCATGCATTGACCAATAAAATAGTGTCACGTGGCACATGGTATCCTCCTAGTGTACAATCATCTGATGATATGTGTGGGACTAAAAGCGGTGTCGCCGGATTCAGCCGAAGTGTCTCCAATATAATGGCTTGAATGTAGTGTGCTTTTGAGACATCTGGCTCTTCAATCAAGCTTTCTTGGCCTACTTGAGAGTCCATTTCTGCTCGAGCTTTATGCAAGACTTCTGGATGGTTAACCAAATTGGACATAGCCCACTCTAACGTCACTGCTGACGTTTCAGTTCCTGCCAATAGCATGACCTGCATGATAAATGAATCAACCTGAAAAGGCTAAACCGAATCATTCTCCTTAACATAAATGGGACGGGTCACTTATATGGGTAGGCCCAGCCTAATCCCATTCCCATCGTAAATTCATAATCCACCCAAACCATATAAATAGGACGGGTCATGTATATGGGTAGGCCCAGCCTAATCCCATTCCCATCGTAATCCACACAAATCCCTCCATGATTTGTGCGGATAACGATGGCTTGCATGAAATGACAACACGTGTCGGGCGGACATGCAAGCCCGAGATTACTACAGTAAGCGGATAAGAATCCTTCCCCACAATTTTAAGCATGGTATCTTACTTGGATAGGCAGCTTCACAATTCGTTTTAAGTTGTATAGTTGATAATTTGAATCAAATAGTTTGAGATGTGTCACATCACAACATTTTTTTTTTTAATTTTTAAAACTTGTCTAATTTTTTCATCACCATTAGATTAGATGTGAATCGTAAATTCTATAAAATTATGAAGCCCTCAAATTTGATTATCCCACATATATGCACGAGATTTTAAGTACATACGAATTCACTTGAATTATCTACGTCTAACTCAATAGTCGGCTCAATCTCTATATTTTTATATACTAGTGAAATTGCCTAGTTGAGATAAACTTTATCGCTCAACTGGTTCATTCAAACATAAAGTTCCCTTTTTTCTTGACAAAATAATGAATAAATGAAAGCATCAAAAGACAACTTGTAATTTTTTTTTGTAGTCAAGGAGAGAGATTCCACTAACCAGTACAAGACCCTTTATAATCTGATCTGTATAATACTCTGGCTGTGACTCTTGCAATGAAAGTAGATGATCAATCATAGAATTCACACTCTCCGAGCCTTCTCTTTTCCCTCTATGCTCATCAATCAATCCTTGTAGAAAAGCATCCGTCTTTCCAGCAAGTCTCTTCACTCTCTTCTCATAGTCCCCCCAATCAATCCACTTCAAAACGGGAAAGAAATCACCAGGATACGACACTCCACCGTACGTTGTAGCCTCCCTCATCATCTCCCTAAAATTCCTCGCTTCCTCGTCGTTATCCACATTGTCACCGTAGTATCTCTTCCCTGAAACCATTCTCATTATAATATTAAACGTCAGTTCCGCAAACATAGATTTTAGCTCTACCTTGGCAAAATCATCACGGGACAATAGCCGTCTGATCTCGTCCTTCCGGATGCTCAAGAACGTGTTGAGACGGTGATTGGAAAAGACCTCGATTGTGCAGATTCGGCGCAGGTTGCGCCAGTGGTCCCCGTACGGGGCCTGGGTGACGGTTGTGCTGTTGTAGCCAAGGTGCTTGGTCATGAGTAGTTTAGGTCGGTTGGCGAATACGATGTCGTTTTTAGTGAAGCATTCCTCCACGAGTGGTAGTGATGACAAGACAACCACGCGACGTGAACCGAACCATAAGGAGAAGATTGGGCCGTATTTTTGGGAGAGTTTGTAGAGGATGTTGCGGTGCATGGGCGGTTTTAGGAGATGGAGGTGGCCAAGAATTGGGACCGAAGGTGGGCTTGGAGGGAGCAACTTCTTCTTATTCTCATGGCTTGTTGATCTTGAGAGGTGAAATTTGAGTGCAAGAAAGATAAAGATAAGAGAAAAGGCAGCTGCGCAGTAGATAGTAATAATAGTATTGTCTTCCATGGCTTAATTGTTTGTAATTGCTTCATGAGCATTATGGATATATAAAAAAGGAGGCAATTGTGGGCCATGCCACTATGCCAGTGATGACAGAGTTGTATATATCTTTATAAGACTTAGGGATGTCCACAACATATCCGCAATCGAGAAATTGATCCGTAACTGAGAAATTGATCTGTAACTGTGATTATTCGATTTTCGGATATGGTTATGATTTTAGTAAATGTTCGTATATTTTTGCGATTATAGTTTTTTCAGTTACGGTTATGGTTATAATTGAAAAAACTGAACAATATTAATATATATTATATATATATCATATATATTAAATTTGATTATATATATATATATTTAAAAGTTACATATTGGAATATGAGACTATGGAAGATAAAGTAGTATTTGTAAACGAAAGCACTACACATCCATAATTTTGGTGTCCATAATTGTCCATAATCTAGGTGGCATGAGGAGAAGTGTGAATGATCATTTTGTATTAAATGGTCTCCCACGCTTCTCCTCATGCCACCTAGATTATGAACACATCATTTTGGATTTGTAAAACTCTGATTATATCTTCATAACAAATTATAAATTTAGATATCAATTAACCTAATCATTACACAAATTATAAATTAAGATTAATTAGTTGAAACTCATGGTGGATTTATCATTTTAAAATTCATATAAATTAAGATTGATTATTACTAAAGTGAAAGTGGGGAGACATCTTCAAATATGTTTCTCTTTTTTTTTTATGATATTATTTCTTTTTGTCTTGTAAATTTACTTTTGTTTAATTGTGATGAGATAATATATTTATTACCATTATTATAAATTTTTATTAAACTTTGTTAGATGGAGTTGGAGTCGATCATGAGCTATTTTCTCACTCGATTTGAGATATATTCATACTTTTCTCATTTCTTTAAAAACCGAAAACCGATCCGATCCGATCCGACAAATATGGTTATTTCGGTTTGGTTATCCGAATATATATGGTTCGATTATATATCCGACAAATATGGTTATTTTGGACATGTCGATTATGATTAAAAATCAAATCGAAAATCGAATGGACACTCCTAGACTTGTCCCAGTGATTAAGTCATTGCTTACGTATGTAATGCGGTCTGTGTCCAATGTTCCATCAATCATTCTTCCTTTTGGAATGATATATATATATATATAATCAACAAAATATTTGCATGTGCATATTGATATTTGATATATGGCTAGCATGACTTCTTTCGTCTTTTCTTTTTCTTTTTTTTTGATGGAGCATGACATCTTTTCAGGCGACTACGAAGTGCACTGATTAATTGTTACTGTTCCCTATACATTATTAAGTTATGACATCATTTGAGATTGATGGGTTCAGTATATGTATAAAGTGATTATAAAAAATATGAAAACGTCAAGGTTCATTCCACATTTCCACTCAACAAGTTGGCAAAAGAGGCAACGGTGACCCTATTCGTAGAAAAAGAAAGACCAACAAAAAATATTTCACAGACGGCTCGAACAATCTAACTAAAAAGGGACACCCCTAACTAAGGAAAACCTGGTCACATCAGTTCTTGCTTTGCAGAAAGCCTCCAATGGTGCAGCGTTATGCATGACACTAGCGTTTTCAGCTACTTTTTCTGCAACCACCTCCCATTCAAAACATTGAATTAATGTTCCTAAAGTTAGGCTCACTACCCTCTGGGCCATACCTGCTCCGGGACAAGATCTCCTTCCAAGCCCAAATGGCAGGAACTTGTAAGTTTCAGATTCACCGCTCTCGAATCTCTCGGGCTTAAAACTTAATGGATCAGTCCATAGATTTGGGTCCCTATGAATAGCCCATGCATTGACTAGTACTATTGTGTCACGCGGCACATTGTAACCACCAATGGAACAATCCTTTGATGCATTGTGTGGGACCAGAAGTGGGGCCGGTGGATTTAATCGAAGGGTCTCTGAAACAATGTTTTGTAGGTATGGTAGATTGGTCAGATCTGATTCTTCGATCAGACGGTCTTGACCAACTTGATCATCCAATTCAGCTCTAGCCTTCTTTAGTACTTCCGAATTGTTGACCAAGTTTGACATGGCTGACTCTAGTGTTTTTGCTGACGTGTCAGTCCCCGCAATTAGCATGATCTGCATATAATTTTGGTACTCAGAACTTCAGTTACACTAAAAAAAAAAAAATAAAACAAATTGTCTTCTTTTACCAGTATGAGGCCTTTAACGATCCGATCAGTGTAATACTCAGGCTGTTCCTCCTGTAACGAAAGAAGATGGCCAATCATGGTATTCATGCTCTCTGAACTCTCTCTCTTACTCCGATGTTCATCAATCAGTCCTTGCAACAATGAATCCATAGTTTTCGCAAGCCCTTTCACTTTCTTTTCAAATTTCCCTCCATTAATCAAGTTCAAAATTGGCAAGAAATCCTCCTTATTCGAAACTCCTCCCAACGACACAATCGTCGCAACTAACTCCCTGAACCGCCTCGACTCTTCTTCTTGGCTTTCAACTTCATCTCCGTCATACCGCTTTCCTGCAACCTCTCTCATAATGATATTGTAAGTGAGGTTCGAAAATAGTGTCCTCAGCTCCACTTTTTCGCCAGAGGCACATGAGAGTTTCTCGAGTAATCGCCTGATTTCGTCTCTTCGAACGCTTAAGAACATGTTGAGACGCTGCGTGGAGAAAATCTCGAGCGAGCCGATTTTGCGGATGTTGCGCCAATGGTCACCGTAAGGAGCGGAGACAATGGTGGAGTAATCGTAGCTTACGTGCTTGCCGAGGAGAAGACGAGGACGGTTGGCTAACACAATGTCGTTTTTGGTGAAGCATTCTTCAACTGCAGATGGTGAGGACACCACAACCACAAGGCGGGACCCGAACCTGAGAGAGATGATTGACCCGTATTTTTGAGAGAGCTTGTAGTATACGTTGTACATAGGGGGTTCTAGGAGGTGAAGGTGGCCGAGAATTGGAAGAGAAGGTGGACCTGGAGGAAGATTTTTGTGGGTTGTTTTGGATTGGTAGATTTTCAAGGCTAAAGCCAGGAAGAAGAGCGAAAGGGCTGTGTAAAGAACAGTGTATTCCATGGTAATTGGCTTTTGATTTCTAGTCTTTATGTTGATGTGTTTAAGTAGTTCAGATTGTGGTATTTATATAGCAGCACAGATCCTAGATTGCCCCGACTATTTCAAATGCTAAGACGGAAACACACGATCTCATAATATATCCAGAAGATTTCGTCATCTCTTTAGATATTTAATTGGCCTCCTTCAATGTAGTAGTTATCGACTTGCTCGTCGAGGCATATCCTATTTTGGGCCCTGAAATATGGTTTGTCGTTTGCCATACGCGCATACCAATCTTCATTGTTCGCCACGTTATTTTTATTACAATAAATGTTTTTGCAGTTGCATTTAAGAGGAGTTGGCTTTCATGCCGCCTCCGCCACCCCCCATAGCCCCTAATATTATTGTCTTTTGTGGATGAAGTCCAAGTATCCAACGTCTTCTACTTCGTCTCTTCGTTGCAGACTCCAGAAGTTCCATGGCTCTTGTGTCAGCGAGTGAAGAGAATATGACCACACAGTGTATCTAGGCAAGTATTGGGAAGATGGCTTCAACTTAGAATCTATGGTGAATACTCAAAGGGTTGCGAACGCCACATTTAATTTTTTTTTTTTGTAACTTGTTGAAGGAGTTTCTCTAGATATTTTAATTGATTTTATGGGCCGGGCGTTTTGAGGCCTGGCTACCTAGCAGAGATTTCATGACTCATGGATCGGTTCAACCAAAACAAAAAAAGGAAAGAAAAAGGGAGCTGTTATTTATACACAGGTGTGGATTCAATACACACAATTATTCAATCCACCCAAAATTTTGTTTTAATACACAATAAATTTTCCAAATTATCCACATTAGCCAAATTACCTTGAAAGGCTTCAATTGCCTGTTAAATAAAATTCCCAACATTAACTTCATCTACCACGGTTTTCAAAAGGGTCATAATAGCTCCATCTCGCATCATTTATTCCATTATTATTCTTTATAACATTCTTTTCATTCTTTTCCTCTATTTGTGAGCCAGAAAGTTTGTTCTTAGGTTTTCTCTATACCCTTTCATCCATTGTTTGTCTTCTATAGGCTGAAATTGTTGTTCTCGTTGAACTATCATGATCAGTAACAAATCTCTCTGTTTGTGTGCTGCTAACATGAGGTGTTCCAACTACACAAAGCGGTGGTGATATTCTTCGCCAAATTATATGTATGGAGGTGATAAAGTAAATAAAAAATGAGGTCATAAGTTCATTCTTAATAAAACACGTGCTTTTATAAAAAAAAAACGAATCGAATTTGAAAATAATGGGAATTGTGGGTACTTGTAGAGAGCTATCGTAACGACACACATTTGCTGGCTTGCTGCAGAGTGTGGGAGGTCAAAGAAGAGGACATTTGTTGCCGTTGCTATTCTTTGATTGTCAATTAATTTTATTGAGAAAAAATATGGGTGTAAGAAGTATATCGGTTTTAAAGTAATTTCAAGTAAAGGTACTTTAATAAATTTTTTTTTTTTTGAAAAAAGTGTGTATTGAGTCAAAATATGCCCCCAAAAAAAAAGGATTAGGTTCGCATGTTGGAATAGAAACCGGAAGCAGCCCATAACTTGCAGCCCAACCTAATAGGTTGGGCTTTGCTGTCAACAGGCCCATATGCCCACAACCTGATTTAGAAAAAGATACGAGATTTTCAATTACAATTATACTACCTTTTATTTCAAATTACCAACCCCAGAGTTCCTACTATATCCAGAAACGCTGGCTAAACAAATTTTTTTTAACGATTCATCAGCTCTCCCGTCTCCGGCATTACCAAAACGCACATCCTGTTTGCTCTGCGTCCATCTTTCACTTTCCGAGCTAGGGCCATATACGTAACCGGCTCAGCCACTGAACGCCGGCGAATTCGCGATGACAACGACGTCCTCCATCACATCCGTCGAATTGAATTATCTCGTTTTTCGTTATCTTCAAGAATCAGGTATTCTAATCATCTCTCTCTCTTTCACAAACGCAGATAGATACAAGGCACACGTTTCAGTTATTGCTAGTTGTTTTTAAGAAGTTTTTAGTTCTATGGATAATGAAAAAGTTAGGTTCTGCTTTGGTTTTTTTTTTCCCCTGTTCTTTTTGTTTGTGCAATATCGGTTGGTTTTGCTACGTTGTTTGCTATCAAATTAGGGTTTCCAACTTTCCATTGGATGGTGGGAAGTGGGAACTATGTTTTGGATTATTATGTTATTTTGCTATAGGGAGGGTGAAAACTGAAAAGCTATTATTTTTAGACCCATGATATCGGTGATCGATGGTTTTGAGCTTTTATCATAGGGCGCTAGGGTCGTTTAGGTACCTGTTTGGCGTGTTATCTTTTTTTAGTGCTCGCTCTCGTGGAGTATGTAGGATGATGATTCTGCACTTGCAAGTCGGGTAGGCGCTGTAGTGGTGAAGGCAGTTAATTTATGATCTAAGACTAGCATACCGTGTGGCCATGTAATCATTGGGTGCGATTGGGAAGTTTTTTATATGCTCTGACCTGATTTGGGAGGGTGTTGATTTATGTTTTAAGCCTAGCATATTGTGTGGTAATATTATATTGGGTGAAAAGTTTTTTTAGGGACTCAACTTCTTTGGGGTGCTTTCCAACCTCAATAATTAATTGTGTCTCTTATTATGGCTCAAAATTCTGTTTCGAGTTCTGATGAAAGGGTTGATCTTGGAACGATAGAAGCATGCAAAAATGTATAAGAAGGAAAGAATGAGTGTTAAGTGAATGCTGGAGATATATAGCTGTTCAAAATTATGATTTTCCGTATTGAAAGATAATTACCTTTTCACAAGAGATTGAAGGGTTTTAAATTGTTAATAATTATTCTTATGGGGAAACTTCCAGGATTCCTCAAATTCCATTTGGCAAAAGTTGGATAATCTTAAGAGTTGGGTGGTCTAGGACTCTAGGTATGAAGCCTCTACATCTCTTTCTATAAGGCTCTACTTGGCAAGTGGTCAATGGTGGAGATAAAGGGATACTAGCAATGGTCATTCCCCCATATATAGAAGTAATGATTCTCAATTGTAATGTTTATTGCCATTACGAAGAGTAATGTGTGTCTTGACAAGGATGGAAAGAATATAGATACGCAATAGTTTTCTAATATAATTCAAAAACTAGTCGTTATTACTTTGCAGAAATTAGTGGTTGACTTGAGCTTGTTAAGGGATTGCCGAGATCCTTGTCAACTGATATGGAAGATGAAGTGCCGTTGGAAAAAGGGATTCCTTTTTATCTGAAATCCTCACTTGCCTAATGGAGAGGTTTTCTGCTATTGGAGGATTTTTCAATTAGAACAGCTGCTCATATTCATAACCCAATAAAGAAAAGAAAAGCAGTTGGCCGCATTCAATTTTGATATTGACAAGCAGACATATTTACATTTGTTGTTTGAAAAGTATTGAATCCCTATCCCAATCAAACAATTTAATTTTTTTTGGCATTAGTGGTTTCCCAGTGACAGTATTTGGGCTTTACTCTGAAGGAGTGGAGTCTGTTGTGGCCCTGCTTTGGGGTGCTTCCATGTTCTTGGGAAAAAAAAGTGATGCGAAGAAAACTGTATCATTGATGCAACAGTTTGCACTCATAGTCATGACTAGAGATTCTTTTACATGTTCCAGGGAATTGTGAGATATTCTCTCCAGTAATAAATAAAAAAGTCACCGGCAACCCTTCCTGTGTTGATTTTATTACTAGATTTGCTACTTTGGTTAGACAATCTCAAGAGCTTGCTTTTCATGCTTTAGGGAATGCATCTTTAAGCCTTTAAAAAATAAATGATGCTTTGCTCTAAGTTTATACTGTTATTACTCTTGCAGGTTTTACCCATTCAGCTTTTGCCTTAGGATATGAGGCTGGTATTAACAAATGCTCTATTGATGGCAATTTCGTTCCACCTGGGGCTCTTATTACCTTTATCCAGAAAGGACTTCAGTACCTGGAGATGGAAGCAAACTTGAGTAATGTTAGAAGCTTAAATATCTTGTTATACCCATCCATAGTCACACATGTCATTTCAAGTGATTTTGTTTATGTTTGCATTGTAATATCAACTAATTAAGGTTGGTCTTTGAGATTTCCAGAATGATGCAGATGTTGATGAAGATTTCTCATTCTTACAACCAATAGATCTCATTACAAAAGACGTCAATGAGCTAAGGAAAATTATTAAGGAAAGAAAGAAGAACTTGCAGAAAGATAGAGAGACAGATAAAGAGCTTGACAGGGAGCATGAAGGAGAATATGGATGCCTGAAAGGGAAGGAAAGATATGAGAGGGTGAAGGAATGTGAAAAAGAGAGAGAGAGGATAGAAAGGGAGAAGGAACATGAAAAGGAGAGAGAGAGGATAGAAAGGGAGAAGGAGCGAGAAAAGCAGCATGAGGATATCACTGATAGAGAGATGGTTACAGTTCAAGAGGACAAGGATTATCCCAAGCATGAAGAAAATGGAGTTCCTGGAGGTGAATTGATTCCCTGCGGAATTTCTTTGTTATGCATATCAGCCCAGTATTTTTACTAGCATGCATGAAACTGTTGCTAGTCTACTTTTATTTTATTGTTAATTACGTTCTAATTCTTTGAGTATTGTTAATAATGTTACTGTTTGTGACTTTGTTCGATGTATGATTTCCTGATTTACTGCTTTTGTGAATAATGACTGGGTCCATGTGCATAATGTTGGTGAGTTGAGATTTGAGATGATAGTTACTGAAATTGATCCTTGTGCAATGAATGCCTCATAATGCGCGAGTTGGTTAAAAAGATTCTTCTTCATCTGCAAAGATAAGGATGAAAAATTTTCAATTGGCCCTATTTCTGTCGTGTGGTTGGTCTAGTACCTTTAAATCCAAGAGAACTTATTTTGATGCTTTTATTGATAGTTGGCTAGACTGTATTAAGCTTTGGTGTTCCCTATTCTGGAACAAGTTCCCTATTCTGGAACAAGTTTTTGGAGGCTATCACACCCTCTTCTTCGTCGCTTTCGGTTGCGGCCCCGGTGTCTCAATACACTGCTTTTCCATTCAAAAAGAAGACGCGTGTATATTGTTTAAAGGGAAAAAAAAAGGTCAAATTGTGTGTCTGCATTGTGGTAAAAAATATAAATATTTTCATAGGATGAAAGCTGGGGAACTCATCATGAATCAGACATAAATTGTTTGTAATGTGTATGTCTGTTATAAGAAACAATTTATACCGTTAGAGCAACCAAAGGCAAATATTTTGAACCGCATTATTCTGTGCTCATTATATGGATACAAAAGAAAAAAGATTGGGAATAAATCATAAACCTATTCAAAGATGGGTTGAGGAGTTTCCACAAGCGACAGCATTTAAGTGATACTGTATGTTCTACGCAATTCACACTGCCTTTTCTCATCCCCACCTCTTTTCATTTTTTTCTTTCTATATTTTGCCTATTATTTAGGTTCCCCATTTTTGATCTATGAAAGCATTGTGTTCAATAGGACCGGAACCCATGGATATATCGACAACTCCAACATCGCAGGGAGGTGAAATTACTTGTTCTGATGTGACAGTTTTGGAAGGGCATGCTTCTGAGGTTTCTTTGTTCTCCATTTTCCTTCATTTTGTTCTGTCCATATTTTTGTTTTCCTCATATCTCTCATCCCTTATATTTTTATGCTTGATGACAGTATTTCTTTTTCTTTCTTTATAGGTTTGTGCTTGTGCATGGTGTCCAACAGGTTCTCTTCTTGCATCTGGGTGAGTAATTAGATTGATTTTTTTTGACGGGGCTGGTTATTTCTTTACAGCTTTATCTCTTACTTTAAATTATTGTAAGTTTACATTGATGTTGTCTATTTGTTATATACATGTACACATGTGTTTGTCTTGTATATGTGTATTGCGATCATTAATGTTCCATAAGTATGTTTATGAATTGAACACTGAACCGTAGCTTTCTGTATCAAAACTAATTTGAGGTGCTTTGGGAGAAGTTTGTTCTGAAAACTACTTTAGAATCATAGAACCCTTTTTTTTTCAGTTATATGTTGTGCGTAACAAAACAAAAGCAATTCATTGGAATAAAGGGGCAGTGTTTAATGTTTTTTCCAGTGTGAATCAAAGCTTTAGAGGATTTTCCAACAAGTTTGTGAGATTGGTGTTATTTACAACTGTTGTGGGCTTTGACTGAGGCAGGTCGTGGTGCAAATGCAATGCGTTTATTTTTTGGGCAGCTGAAAACATGAATGGTTCATGGTTCATGGTCTAAGTTTCCTTAGAGTTGATTTTTTTTTTTTGCTATCGTTCAAGTTTAGTTTACAAGGGTGATTCATGTTAGGAGTTCCTGATGACTTCTCCTGGCATATGAATCTCTTCTTTTCATTTTTTGACCATGCTGAATTATGAATTGGAGGCATAATACCTGTGATGTAAGGATGTGAATATCTTAGTTGCGTAAAGGAGCAGTTTGTTCCTTGGGGTTTAACAGCATGACTATGATGATGGTAATAATTATGTATCGCCTTTTTGGAATTTTAAGGTCTTCTAATTTTTCACCTTCTCTCTTATCGTTCGAACTTTTTTAGATCTGGTGATTCGACGGCTCGTATTTGGACCATAGCTGATGGGACCTCAAGGTCTACTTCTCAGAATGGTCCTTTGAATGTGTTGGTCCTGAAGCATGTAAAGGGACGGACAAATGAGAAGAGTAAAGATGTCACCACTCTTGATTGGAATGTGAGTCCTGTAACAGGCTTAAAAGTTTCTTTTAGCAATTGTTAATGAATCATCATGCTATCGTGTTTTTGAATTTTGATGCTTAAAAATGTCCATTTTGACTACATCTTTGCAAAAATTTGCATTCAAAAAAAGTACGTAAATTAAGGCTGTTTGATTCTGTTATTCAAAACATGAGCATGGAGAGTACATAGTAAATTTCAGTACAATAATTCAAAGTTCTAGTGAACTAAATGTGTCAAGGAACTAAAAAAATGTTAAATGGGCTGTTCAAGTCAGTTATACACAATGAATGGGAATTTTCTCGGCAATAAAGGATAATATCATGCCTTGTATAGTTGACTCGGTGTTTGGAAGATAATTTGTCAGTATAAGGAAGCTGAAGAAGGAAATGTAAGAACTGGCTGGATGATCTCAATTGATTGGCTCAAATTGAAGGCCAATAATCTGAAATTTTATTGTCATCAAGGAAAAACATAAGTTGAAAATAGTAGGATAATTCTTCATCAATTCCCCCTCATTTCTGATTAGGTTTCTCATCTTTGTTCTAAGTTGAACCTCAGGAGCAATTCTAATGATTCAATGCCTTGTTGAGTTTCTTTAATAATTGAATAAACGATGACCAGTATGGCTTTCTTCAAACGTACGAATTTCAATAAAATACATAAGTTCTGGTAATTGGAATTATCATCAAATTTCCTGCTGAGAGTTATCTTTGTTGTACCAATCTCTATCTAGGGTGACGGCACATTGCTTGCGACGGGTTCATATGATGGACAAGCGAGAATTTGGAGCACAAATGGTAAGATGCTTTTCCATGGTTTCTGGTGAAGCCTGCAGTAGCTTGGTGGCAGACTGGCAGTATATGTATATCCTTTTTTTCAATGCAAGATTCATGTTATTATATCAAAAAGGACTTTTGGGGGCAGAAGAAAAGGATAGAGAGTGTGTTTTTTTTTTTTTTTAATGGGGTGTTTTGTTTTTGTTTTGGACATTTCTTTTGTTTTGGGGGCAGGAGAAAAGCAAGCCAGTATTTGACCGTAAATAATTGTGAAGTTTCTGTCTAACATTGTTTTGTAGTAGAGTTGCAATGATATTGGTGTTTCAATCTTTTTTCTTCTCTCTTATTGTCTTCTTGTTACTTGGAGGGATAGATACCCTTACGCTAGAAGCCCCTCAACTTTATCCAAAAGTGGAAATGAGCCCCTCTACTTTATTTTGTTCAAAACAAGCTCTTCAACTTCTATTTGAATACTAAATGAGCCCTTTTTGCTGTCCAAATAAAATAAACCATCTACTTTTATTTTTCTGTCCAAATGAGCCCCTCAAAAGGACTTTTTTGCCATGAAACAAAAATTGGGGTGCTTCTTTTGAACTAAGAAATAATGTATGCACTTATTTGAAGTTTTGGATAAAGTAGAAGGGTTCTGGGATAATTATCCCTTATTTGGAAATCTATATTTGCTCTATGTGCATGGGGATTTGTTTTCACATCTTCATGGGGTGTTTTCTTGCATAGCTTACCTAATTGTCATTTTACCACCTATACTTGTCTTTATTTTTTTGCCATGTTTTCTGTCATATAGGTGAACTGAAGAGTACTCTTATTAAGCATAAAGGACCCATTTTCTCGCTAAAGTGGAACAAGAAGAGTGATTATCTTCTCACTGGAAGCTGTGATAAAACTGCAATAGTCTGGGATGTAAAGGCAGAAGAATGGAAACAACAGTTTGAATTTCATGAAGGTACCAATTTAGACACTTTACAAACAATGCATGCCATATTTGTTGTTGTTCCATTCAACCTCCATATTTTTTTTTATCTATTTGTAGGTCCGATTCTTGATGTTGACTGGCGCAGCAATGTTTCATTTGCTACGAGCTCTACTGACAACATGATATATGTCTGCAAGATTGGAGAAACTCGACCTGTTAAAACTTTTGGGGGCCATCAGGTTTGTTCCTATGTGCATTTGAGCATCATGCTCCTCATGCTACCTTAAATTTGTTTATCATGACCATTTTGCCACCAGATATTCTGCCGCAAATAGAGCAGGGTTGTTACCATTGGCAGTTACTATTGTGGTTTTAAACGGTAAATTCCACATCGTCTGTTTTTTTAATTGTGTCAGCATTGCACAGATGAATGCAACCCTGATGAGTTTAGGCTAATCTGGTGGGCCAGTGCAGTAGAATGAAGAGGTTTATCTTTTTAAGTACTTGAATGTAAAGTTGTTAGGGACTGATATAAACAAATTTTCTCATTCAGGTTGATAGGCCTGGAGGCCTAATTTTTAATTTAAATTCCTCTGGGGTTGGGTTGGTCAATACCTTGTTAGGGCCATCTTAACGTTGGGCCTTTAGTTGTGATATGATTTGGGACATGAAAATTCCAGCTTTACTTTGGGATGATCACCACTAAGAATACCTTTGCGTTGGTGATGTAACAAGTCCTACCTTTGATTTAGTTATTTGGAAAACCATGAATGGGAAATACTTTGGCCCAGATGATCATCTTAATTATTGGGGTGGAGTTGTAATCTCTGGAAGCATTAGATTTCTGGGACAAAGGCAGCCATTTTGGTTAAGAAACAATATTTATTTGGCTAATCTTTTGTTCTTTTTGCCTTTAGGGTGAGGTTAATTGTGTCAAATGGGATCCAACAGGATCGTTGCTGGCTTCTTGCTCTGATGACATCACTGCCAAGGTTATTTCTACTAAATGTTCTTCATTTCAATTATTTATTTTTGTGTTTTAGTTGCATAGATAGTTGTTTTCCATTAACATTACTTCAATTTACTGACTTTTTTTCAATTAATTTTACTAAAAGAGAAATTAACCTAGTTTTGTCATGTTAAAAATTGGACAAAAAGCAAAAGTTCAATTCATCCATAGAGAGAGTTGAAAAATTCGAAACCATCAAAGGGGACCACTGAACTCCATTTGCCAGCTTCTAAATTAGATAGATTTTGTTTTTGCTGTTTGAGGACTCATATATGTTTTATTTGGTGTACTCATGGTGCAGATATGGAGTATGAAGCAAGACAAGTATGTTCACGATTTGAGGGAGCATTCTAAGGTACAGCTGAAATTCTTTTCTTCGATGTTGACGTTGTCTTGTGCACAAGGACAGTGTTTGTTTATTTCATTGTAAACCAATATAAAAAGACCACTCTACAGGAGATATACACAATCAGATGGAGTCCAACTGGACCTGGGACAAACCAGCAATTAGTACTGGCAAGGTAAGTAAATCGCTTTGCCAAATTAAGATTTCTTGCATGTCCTTTGTCTTGAATCCATTTTTTTTTTATTTCTGCATTTTATGTAGAATTAGTCATCAGAAGCGTATGTTCAGATTCACTAGCCATTGATCTCAATGCTGTTTGGCATTGAATGATGGACAACACTTTTTGAATATTTGGTAATTGTAGTTTATCATTTGTCATTTCTTTTCTGTGTTGTATTTACAAGCATTCCCTGTTTTTATTGTTCTTTTAGTGCGTCATTTGACTCAACAGTGAAGCTATGGGACGTGGAACTAGGAAGACTTCTTTGCAGCCTTAATGGACACAGGTATTATACTTTACTCTGATTTCTTTACATTGTAGAGCACTGGAAGAAAGATTATGTTCCTATAAACCTCAATGATCGGTACATAGCTATAATTTTTTAATATATATATTTTCTCATTATGTCTGATGAATGTTTTCTAATTGAATCTTCAGGGAACCTGTGTACTCAGTTGCATTTAGCCCAAATGGAGAGTATTTGGCTAGTGGATCTCTTGATAGATCCATTCACATCTGGTCCTTGAAGGAAGGAAGGATTGTAAAAACATACGCTGGTAAGGGGGGTATATTTGAAGTCTGTTGGAACAAGGATGGCGACAAGATTGCTGCATGTTTTGCCAACAATACAGTATGCGTGTTGAATTTCAGAATGTAAGGAGTTAAAGAGGTCCCATGGACTCGAATTACTCTGTGCAACTCAGATAGATGCTTATCTAATAACAAGCCGGGACAGAATTTTCTGGCGTTGAAAAGTGGCAGAGTTTTCATGTTCATTAACATAGATGTAGGCATTGCTTAGTAATTTTCTTTTTTATGTTAGCCAAAGTGAGAATTAATTAACTGTTGTTAACAGTTAACGAGTCATTTGCTCTGTAGTACAGCTCCTACAGTATTCCTACAACCCCTCATTTAAGTACTTTCTTCTGGTGATTTAGGAAAGCCCAGATTAAATTTGATGTTATCTTTGTATGAATGTTTTTATTTATATGCCTAAACAGTATAATTTATGCAACTACCTCTCACTAGTAGACTGTCTGTACGATTCTTAGGTGCCAGCCGCCAAGCTATGTTTTGTGATTGTAAAGAATAAATCTGGTGAATCTTCATTTTGCATACATTTAACTGAGCATGCAGTAATTTCATGGTATGGTGTTCCTCTGGAAAATCATTATTATAATTGCATTGGGCTGAAGACTTCTTTGAATCCCTATGTTCTCGTTTAAGACTTCTTTGAGTCCCTATGTTCTTGTTGACCAAGAAGTAAAAAGGTAAAAAAGGCTTTATGAGAAGGATAGGCATAACAATGAGAACTGCAAGAACTCTGGAACCACCGATGTCAGCCACTTCCTGTGTGCTGAGGATCCTTGCAGTTCTTCAGAATGTGCGTTACATTAACTGTTGAAATTTGCTACAAAACATAGGTTTGGAGGGAATTGCAAACGGGAACAAATGATCTAACAATGGAGACAGTGCTGAAGACAACTCAGAGGAATTGAGTAAAAATTCACCAATAATCCCCACAGGAACACAAACCATTTTCAAAGTGGTGGAACCGGTTCCGATCTCTCATTATAATCTTACGACTGGTGACCTTTGAAATCAACTTGAACACAGCATGACAATCTGAACATACCCGAAGATTCTTCACAATCTTTAACGTGGTTCCTGGTTGAGTACTGATAAGCCCAAAAGCAATGGCAAGTTTTTCACTATGAACTTCAAGGGATAGCTGCTTTTCTGGCTCCCCTAGATCGTGTAATACAACATCTGTCAGTGGGGCGTAATCATGGGCCTTAAGCCAACCATTAATCTCCTCCAACATCATATAAATTTCTTTACTCTTCCAATGTCTCAAATCCCCAGCAAGAAACTCATGTACCCTATTATTTACTTCAATTGAGCTACAACCAGGCTCCTTTTGTACCCCACTCTCTTTCATTAATGTCCTCACCCTTGCTACCCCGTCCCAGTTTCCCACTGAGGCATATATATTTGAAAGGAGAATGTAAGTCCCTGAATTCGCAAGATTCTGGCTAACAAGAAGCTCAGCAATTTCCTCTGCCAGAGCCGTGCAACCATTAAGCCTACAAGCCCCAAGTAGAGTTCCCCACAAGACAGGATCAGGGACAATATTCATGTGCTTGACAAGCTCATAAGCTTCTTTTATATGCCCTGCACGACCAAGTAGATTAACCATACACCCATAATGCTCAACTTTTGGTTCAATCCCATATTTCCTTTTCATGGAGTTAAAAAATTTCCACCCCTCCTTGACTAATCCCGCATGAGCGCAAGCACTCAAAATGCCAATAAAAGTTATATCTGTAGGTTGGTGTCCTATTCTATACATTTCCCCAAACAATTGCAGAGCATCTTGGCTAAATCCATGCATTGCATATCCTACAATCATTGAATTCCAGGCAACGACATCCTTGATCTTCATCCTATCAAATACCGAACGTGCATCCTCCAAACTTCCACATTTACTATACATATTAACCAAAGCAGCGCCCACATGAACATTCACTTGAATCCCATTGTTCTCAATAAAAGAATGCACCCACCTACCAGATTCCAATGCCCCTGTCTGTCCACAAGCAGAAAGCACGGCTAGTACAGTAACTTCATTGGGCTTCACATTCTCTGTCGCCAACATTTGCCTAAACAGCACCAAAGCCTTACTGGGAAATCCATGCTGTGCATACCCATCAATCATCACGTTCCAACAAACCACATCTCTCTTCTCCAATCCATCAAACAATAGTCGTGCATCTTCAAGCTTACCGCACCTGGCATAACAAGTAATCATCGCGGTCAAAGAAACCAAACTCTTCTCAGGCATACCATCAAACAGTTTACGAGCAGACATGACATCACCCCCTCTCGCATATACATCAACAAGACCAGTCTTTATGTACAAATCTGAATCGAACCCAAGTTTTATCACTAGGGAATGGATCACTTTTCCGGGTTCAATCGGACAGGATTTTAAAATAGACGAGAAGGTGAAAGTATTTGGGTCAACATCGTGATTCAGCATTTGGATAAATAGGAGAAGTGCTTGGTGATGGAGATTGTGGAGGGTGTGGGCGTGGATCATTGATGTGTAGAAGAATACATTGGGTTCCGGAGTAAGATTAAACAAAGTGAGGGAGAAATCAAGTCGGTCCAAAGAGGAGTAGGAGCGTTGGAGCTTGAAGTTAAGGATGGGATGGTGATGGAGATTATGACGATAGAGAACAGCATGGATTTGGCGGAGGCGGTGAATGGTTCTAGATTGGTCGATGAGGAAGGCAAGCCTATCTGGTGATGGGAAGTGGTGCTTGGTGGTAGCGCGTGGTGACGGAGGAGGTCCCGGGAAGATGGTAGTTGAGGACATGGATGGGTAGTTGAAACCGTTAAAACATTTGGCGCTATTAGTCCTGTTCTCCTTTTTGACATACGGAGCTCGTAATCCCACGGGCCCAACATGATCATGGGCTGCTTTCTTGGGCCGCCATATTGGGCTGGGCTTTATCTAATTACACATCCAGATATTAATACGGGGCCGTTTTAGGAGGGTTTGGAAGACTGCAGTTTGTGCTTAAACCCTGCTGCCCATGTGACCATAGCTCGCGCCAATCTGCAGAATCAGAAAGAGAAATAGAGAAGACAGAGATGGCATGGCGCTGCGGATCTCTCTCAAGAACACTAATCTCCACATCACGAGCAACACCTGTCCGATCATCCCTCCGGCGCCTCAGCCCTTCTGCTCCTCCCCTCGGACCCCGCCTTCCCTCGCGCCGTTCCCTCTTTTCCCTTCCCAAGTAACTGTTATGTTTCATGTTGTATAGATGTGTATATTTATAAATGAATGGATGATTCAGATTTTCATAGCTTGAAGTGTTAAATTGTCCTTTGTTTTATTAATGTATGGTAGGGCAACGGGGACATTAGGGTGCGCGCAGTCGTTGATGCCGCTTAACAGTATCGGGGCGGCGACTCGTCTCACCTCTCATATCGCAGTAGAGGCGCGCGCTTGTTGCGAGTTGTCTCAGGGTACCTTTTCCTTTTATCACTGCAATGCTTCCCCAACTCTTTTTAGGATTGAACTATTTACCAAAGGGGACTTATTTTTCGATGTAGTGAGGCTATTGCATAATCCATCACTTTATGTATTCTAAGGTATTTATATCCTTAATTTTCAAATCACATAGTATACAATATCGTTTCATGTGCTGTGTGTATCAAATTAGTGTAAGTCTGTAATAAGATTGGTGAAACATTTGTTTGTGTGAATGGAATACCTCTTTGGCATTCTCATCATTGTGCAATGTTGAATACTATGATCACCAAGCATACAATTCATGGTGTGCCTTTCTAATTTGTTTATGGAACATTTTCTTTTTTATTTTGTTCATATTTACTTGCATTCCCAGTCTACTTGTAATTATCTTGGTTGCACCCCCTTGGTGCTTTAATAAACTTTTAGCTGTTAAAAGAGAAAGTTCGTATTTTCTAGCATGGGAATCTGTTAACTAGTGAAATGACTTGAGGGCTATTAGGTTTCATATCAGGACGGACTATTTCGAAGATTCTTATTAAACCCTAAAATTATTCTTGGCTCTACAATAATTTGAACTTTATGTTTAATAATAGTCTAAATTAGTCATATCTTGTATGGGTATGATATGAGTGTCCTTTTGTTGAAATAATTACTGATTTCTTATGCGATGTAGGTACTTAAATTCACTGGTGATGCTTCATTTGATGGCGTTAGATGCTCGTCTTTTGGCACTGTTTTGAAGGAGTCATGTAAGCTATTTTATTTATAATTGTTGCTTCAAACAAATGCTTCATAATTCTCATCTCAGTTGGAAGTTCTACGATGCACCTTCCTTCACATTAGGATTAGATAAGTAGATGCTGTTTTTTAGGCTGCCTGGTCACCTCTTTGCTATATTAGGCAATTGATAACGGAGGTGAGGTATTACTTTCTTTACTGTAGTGGTGGTGTTTAATTTACTAACATCATGTTCACTCAAATGTTTCGAACTCACTCTTGTATGCAAATGATGGTTGCTTGGATGTTTGTAATGGATTGTTAGTGGATACTACCAGGTCAACTTGTCCTATTACCTTGTTGGTTCTCTTAGCAATTTTTTATAATTCTATGAAATTGCCCTTGAATTTGCTGAATGAAAAGCAAGAAAATGAATTGTTGCAGGTTCCCATGTCTGTTATATAATGTGTTTTTATATCCTGTCTAGTTTCACATGTCACAGTTGGAATTGAATTACTTTTTCCTGTGATATCCTGAACTTATATGTAGAGTCTTTTTTTTTTTTTTTGATAAATTATATGTAGAGTCTTAACCTTGTAGATAGCTGAATGAAAATAGTTAGGGCAGAACTTAAAGCATTTTTTAGAAACTGAAAACAAAAGTCGCCAGTAATTTAAGGTAGCATTATAGACAATGCTGGGTCCGAATGGGTTTTAGTGTGTTTAAATTCTGACGGCACTCTGCCACCGCGGTTTTTTGTCTTATCTCCTACATGTTGGAACAAAACATGGGTCTTCCCTGACAGTGTTTCGGTTATCTAATTCTCCTCCAAAGTTGTAGCTCTAGCTCTCTTCATATTCCCAGAAAAAAAAAAAAAAAAGCTTGCCAGCCGAAGCACCATCCATGAATTTAAGAGTATGTCGGAATAAGCCAACCAAATTCCTGCTTATGCTGATTATAGATCTTTTGGTGTATTTAGTTGTCTGTGTGTGTTGCTTTTATCTAGTATGAGGCATCTCTCTATCAAATCTGCATTGCCATTGGAACTGTAGCTGGAGGTTGCTTGGATCTCTATCAACAAGTGCTTTGATCTTGATACCCTCATATGATAAGAACCCGATATGCATATATCATGTATGAACTTCAACCAAATTCCTGCTTGTGGTTTGATCTGTGCATAACCTTGTAGGCAGTTGACTGAAAGGCAAGGAAAGATCTGTTCATGGTTTGGAATTTTGCATTTCGTAACATGTCATTACCAAATTATTTATTTAATTTATCCAAAGAGCATTGATTGGCTAGTTATTTTATTTGGATATCATCTCTACTAGTTTGGCTTATTATGTGAACCTAATTGATAGGACATGTGGAATTTGTAAGATCTGACTCAGCATCCCAGACACCACGATTATTTTATCTCAAAGAGGCTTCAGCATCAAAGCTGCTTTCATCATACTATGCGTGGGAAAAACTAAGCTTTTGTACTCTGAATTATTATTGGTATTATTAGAACAGCCTAGATTCTCAGAATAAGTACAACTGTGCAAGTGGGTCTCAGTGAACTTCTCCCACTGTACATCTACATATTGCCCACTACATGAAGACACTCCCATAGATCCTTCTGTTTTTAGAATGAAAACCCTAGTGGAAGTAGACAACCACCTTTGCATAGCCTTTTATCACCATTATTGCCAGTAACCTGGGCCCTCAGTTTTCTGAAAATAGTAGTGTACATGTTCTTGATGAAATTAAAGTTGAAAGATGACAGTCTAGAGTCTAGTCCTATCTCTTCAAGGAGTCTTAACATTTACTTTGTCTTCTTCGATCTTCTTCTTCTGATTAAAGTACCTACTACTACTTTTCAGGTTGTTTTTTCTTTCTTCCTTTATCAAATACGATCTCCTCCTCACCTGACAGAAACTTAACTACTACTACTACTAGTAGTAAGAAAAATATAAAGTGAAATTACAATGACTAGAGTTATTATGGTGATGTTGAGAAGTGTGAATAAATTTTATGCCTTTCATTTTAGACTATTAACAGTAGATTTTAACTATATGTGCCTAATCTTTTAACCCAAATCAGATGCCCAACTACTGATTCTTGTTAGGTTGCTGTCCAGTATGGGGAGTTCAAAACTACATAATGGGGCAAACTCAACTACTAGTGATATGTTGATTGGAGAACACAGTGTTTCATCATGTCTTGGTTTAATCTTGTGTTGTAATCCATCCAAAGAGAATCATATTGTTGATGCTCTAGAGAAGTGGGGGAAAAAGGTGATGAAGATGAGTTTGGGGAATCCTTAAGCTTGACAAGGGCAGCACTAAAAGTTGACAACATTTTAAAAAAATGTAGGTAGCGTTAATGTGAATGTTTCATTGGATGTGTGACTACATGAGAGAAGATAGAATAGGAAATGAGATCATTAAATCTAAGGTAAGAGTAGTACCATTTGGAGGTAAGTTGCGAGCAAACCGTTTAAGATGGTATTGTCATGTACAACATAGAGGTAGCTTAAGGCGGTGAGAAGAATTGAGAGAGAGCATGATTTAATAAAAAGTTGATTCTCATAGACTCATATAGCCGATCCAAAATTTTTGGGATAAATGTTCGATGATGTTGATCCCTTCCCACTTTGTCCATTATATTCATTCCTACATCAGGGTCCCTATTTAAGAGTAGACACCACAACTTCTTTAACCCCCCTGAATCAAAAACTCTCCCTCGCAATGGTTTCCCAGATTGAAGAAGAAGCAAGAGATGTATCAATTAACAATCAGGATGTTGAATCGCGAACTCTGAGCAACGATGAAAGACGATTGGGAGACAATGATTTGAGAGATTGGTTGAGTCTAGGCCTCAACAGAGATGAGATTCCCACTGAAGGGGACTCTGATATTCCTCAATCCATGTCAAAACCACCACATGAAAAGGTCTTCTCATGTAACTTCTGCATGAGGAAGTTTTACAGTACACAGGCCTTGGGAGGTCACCAGAATGCACACAAGAGAGAAAGAGGAGCTGCCAAGAGATTCCACTCGCAAAGAATGATGATGACATCAATGGGGTTTCCCTTCAATTCCGTTCCGATTCGGTCGCTAGGGGTCCAACCTCACTCTCTTGTGCGGAAGCCAAGCAGAGAAGCGTCAAGTATGGTAGCAAGATTTGGTGATGCCAGTACAGGGTTTGGTATGGCATGGACACCCTTCATGCTTGAGGATCCAATGGATTTGATTTGGCCGGGAAGCTTTCGCGTCGACAAATTCCCAAAAGAATCATCAGATTTGCGTGAGCTTGACTTAAATCTTCGATTGTGATCATGTTAATTATGATTTTTCTTTTCTTTTCTTTTCTTGGGACAACTTTTGCTGTATATGTAACATGTTTATGTGCTAGTCCATCAAATAAAGAGACGAATTTAAGGTCACCGGACCTCGGGACATAGTTTCTCCATTGCAGTAACGCAGTCACACACAGATTTGATTAGATTTACCAGGAGAACATTGAATGCTTGAGATTTCTGTCCTTGATGTGGTGAATACCGAATTGTCAAAAACACTGTTGAAATGATCAGGTGTTTGCTCTTGGCCACGAATTTGTTTTCTATGGGTTGTCGTCATTGGTTCTTAATCCTAAAAGATGCATTTACAAAGTGAGAGAGCTTGGCTTTGCTTATAAAGTACCGGGCTGAATTATGCCAGATCGATATGAGTTTTTTAGTCTTATCTGTAATGCGATACGAAGTTGGGATGATTTCTGTAACAACCTTCTTTTCACTAGTCTCAGCCATGATTCACACAGAATTAATTAAACCCTTCTCACCCACACAAAGTAATCTCCACCACCAGAACAGAACTGAGAATTACCCACCAGCTAACACATTACAAATGCACAATAATCTCACACGGACAAATCCTGTCAAATTAGACGACAAAAAATGACCAGATGAAAATCAGCGAATGAGTAATTTCAATTAATCGTCCACCTAAAGCATACCTGAAAGCTTACAGAACAATGGGCTAAGCGCCACAAATATGGGCTTGGGCTTGGGCTGGAAGGCCGCTAGCTCTGTGGACTTAAATTTGGACTCAAATATCCGGCGGTTAAGAATTTTAAATTTGGATGTCCAATGGTTCAGTGTGCCTTTTAATCTGACGGGCCTTTTATTTGATGGGCTTCTCTTAAAGAAGATGATTCTCCGCCAGATGAACATTGGGCCTAATTGAATAATGAAGGGGTATGGCTTATTCGACTAAAATGGGCCTATGTTCGGATATGCCTATTAGCCCATACATAACATAGGGAACCTACGCGCGTTAGTTTAGCTTTAATAGCTTAATTAATAAATTAAAACGAAGGCGTTGTAAATAGGAGTCAAAATGTGGCACAGGATCAAATTATGAAAACCATGTGATCTTGACGGCTCTTTTCAAAACTTTGATCACGCATCGTAGATCAGGATAGATACGCAGTAGCCCTATAACTAGCCATGTGACTCTTGACCAGGGATTTCTGGTCAATTTAGCTTGAGCCTGATTTAGGGTTTTGTTCCATCTATGTGATTTTAACTAGTAGTTGATTTTTGTGTGTTCACTTTTCATAATTAAAGAGGTTATGGGTTTTAAGTTTTAACAATGAGAGATGCGGGAAAATAAGAATATTTTTCAAATAAACCGTGATGGAACCGTAGAAAAAAAAAACCTACAGAGGCATCTTGGAGCGCACATTACTCAGATGTCGGAAATAGCATCCACAATTTTGAACTAATGTGGAAATCAATCACATATGCCATTTATTCCAGTCTACCCGGATTACATGGCAGAAGTAGACGAAAATACATTATTATAGACTTATATATAATTGAAGAGACTTGCATGCTTTTGGTAGGCAAAGAGTATTTTTTGTTGTTAGAAAAAACATTGAAACTCATGCAAGAAATCTAATATTTTTTTCATCAAAACCAATGATGGCAAAGTAATTGACTTCATGTGAGGATCTTTGAATTATCTAGTTTGGACCACATTTGATTTTAGGGGAAATCCCAATATGGCATATATATAGCGTAGACTCAACAAAGAGTACTATTTCTATTTCACACGCAAGTCTTAATTTCTTATGGTGCAGTGAATCTGTGCTTGCTTGCTGCCATATATCGTTGTCTCTTCGTTCACATGACAAATTAAACATGTCATCTCATCGATCATTCAAGAAAATCTTCATAGGTTTTGAAGTTTATCCTTTTATATATATATGTTCACATGACAAATAAAACATGTCATCGCATGGATCATTCAAGAAAATCTTCATAGGTTTTGAAGTTTTTATATATATATATATATATAGGAAATCTCTTATGAGGTCTTAAAGTGAGGTTCTAAAATGAGTCCTAATTTTACGGTTCAAAACATTTTTACCAACCCAATGATATATTTTTATTCGAAACAAAAATCAATATCAACATAAACGGTGCATGATAATTCTTGATCGTTAAACATAAAACAAAAGACGTTTCATACATTTTTCAGGTTTCATTTTATTTTTATTTTAAACAAAAAATATATCGTTGTGTTCATTAAACCGATCAAAATACAAATATATTTTTTCAAATTTTAAAAAAATATTTTAAACCCTAAAAGTGAATTCTAAAAATTAAAACCTCATTTTAAGAATTCATATTCTCATATATATATGTGTGTGTTTTTTCGAAATATGGATATCAATAATTATTGTAGATATAGTAATGTAATAACAACTTACTGTAGTTGGTCACTGGTCACCCTCAAAAGTTGACCAAAATCATATAAGTACTAACTATATGCGTGTGGTTTATCCTTCGAACATGCATGTAGTCACTTTCCTTGTCTCTTATCATTTTGACTCGCTGACAATATTGCCGCCTTAATGAGATGCATTGGTTCTAAGTTTCTAACCTATCATACATCATCTGTAAAGATTTTCCTCTTCTATTATTGTCGGATTTTTTTAAGAGTGTTTAAAAAATCGTAGTAATCAAATCTACCGATTGATTAATCGGTTATTTTTTTAAAAATATTATTTTGAACATACCAATAACCAATGAAATAACCGTCGTTAACTGATCGATTGGTGGTTAAATTCATGACAAAAAAATCCCAAAAAAAAAAATAACCGTAACTAACTGTTTACATCGCTACCTTTTTTTTTGTTGACATGATTGGATATAACTTGATTTTTTCTTCTTTCTTATGCTAATTAACATACACATATATGCTTAGTTTTTATTCCATAAAACCTCGTGCAACATCAATGTTATATGGTTCTGGTAACTATGGTAACACAAAATTATCTATCACAAATTAATCAAGTGGCATACCTTGTTCTTGTACCCATACCATGCATGACCTGGAGCGTATGGAGTTCTTGGTAACTATGTTCCAACTAAGGGCAGAAAATAAATAAATAAAAACAATAATGAAAGGGAAAAAACCAAATTAATCGATAAGATAAAAGGCAATTTTCTAACTGATTTATGAAGTTAAATATCAATGGGGGACCAAAACATTGACAAAATAAAAAAGATGATGACAATGATGGATAGAAACCGTGCCGTCCTACCTACCAGTTTGTAAGACAATTGATGATCTAGTGCAAACAAAATGGGATAAGGGGTGGGATGGAATATTAATGTAAGAGATGGACGATAGAGACCAAAATACAAAAATATATACGTGCATCATGCATTTATGATGTATACAAACATATACACACAAATATATATATGTGTGTGTATGTATACATGCATGCGTGCGATGAATGTTGATGTCTAAGGCGCCGTTTGAGGCTCCGTATAGGATAGTATAATATTGTTATCCAGTATAAAATTTAATCTTTGTATAAGTTGATGTATAATTTAATCCTATCCGGTGTTTGGAAGGAATCTGATATTAGGCTTGTATAGTATAAGATTTGTGGTAATATGTCTGGATTACCCTCAATTAAAATGACATTGAATGTTTTTTTGTCATTTGACATGTTATTTGTTATACTAAGCACTTCTTATAAAATAAAATGAGTTAGAGGCATTTTAATATTATATGATCGGCATCGTATAAGAACCACTTTTGTATAAAGTTATACTATCCCGAGTATTTTAAAAATCATCCAAACACCCGATAACTTCATTAAAACATAATTTTATACTATACAGAGTCTTATCCTCTCATCCAAACGGAGCCTAAAAAGATAGCCAAACGACCCAAATCCAATCACAGAGTTTATACAAGTGACATGAGCTAATTAAGTAATGTACATCACCTCATAAAATGAAGATAAAGAAGGATTAGAAAAAGATGTCATACATCGATGTGAAACTCAAACTCTCAATTATATTAATTGCTTCGTTTTGATTGGAATAAAGAGTCGGCGGAGCAATAGTAATTATATAATGAAAATTATATGGTATGTTTTGTTCCTTACCCATATGTGTCACTTATTTTTTTTAAGTTTTTTTTTTTCATATATTATATGTCGTTATTAATCGTATAAAAAATATTTAATGGTCATAAATAATTTATTATTTTTAATTTGCGTGTCCACTCCACAGCTTAACAAGACTGCCATATATTTATAAATAAATAATTTCAAGAAGAAAATAAGGAATTTTTAAGATATGCTAATTTATATATGTCGTTAAAGGGGGAAAAAAAGAAATTCAAACAAACAAGTAAATACAAATGCACAACCTTCAATGGCTACTTTTGTATTTTATTACAGTTGTCTACATACCCTTTTTTTTTTAACGGGGAGAGGGATTATACACATCATTTTTACCACTCCAACTAATGATTCAGATGTATAGTTGTCAACAAAACTAATGGAACACAATTCGTGATTCTAGAATTTAGGTCCAACTCCAATTATAATTTAAAGGATGGAGAGGAGCCAACAATAAATGTCACAAAAGGGGACAAGAAGACATTAAATTCTCCAACTACTCCTGTAATTATATGCATCCTAACCACCATTAATTGCAAAGAATTAACGAAAACTGGACAAACAGTTCATGATACCAAACTTTGTAGACCTAATTAAGCAAGAAAAACCAAAATACAAATGCTGTACTCTGGTTTATGCGGAAAATGGGGTTCTTCAATGCCCAATTATTCAAGCCAACAAGCTTTGACCAAGGCATAAGAAGGAAAAAAAGAAAGCAAAAGTCAATTACGTGAAAGATCAAGCGATGACATTGTTAGTTTTATGTTGCAGAAATTTGTGACAGGAGACTAAGTCAAATTTATGACCATTAGCAAATGCATTTTGTTCAAGTACTCAATCTGTATGTTGATCAATGCATTATATTAATGAAGTGGAAGTTTCCACGTAATTTACCGTGTCGAGTACGTACCTCGGATAGATACGGTATTGGGTCTCATTTTGCTTACTTAAACGTGCCTGCGTCTTTAGTTATTACGTACTGTAAGAGAATACTGGAATACGCACTTTGAATATTTCAACATCTTGTAGTGGTTGTGAGGTCCGTGTCTCATGTATACAACTTTTTCCAGGAAAACACAATCTTAATGGGATCATCCATAACAAATGTACGTTTTACCTAGCTAACAATATATATATATATATATATGGATAGACACACCAAGTAGTCGATCATTGATTGGTTCACATTGGATGTGCCGTTTTAGAACACGACGAAAGAGAAATGAATGAATGTTTGGATATAGTAGACAATCTACGTATGTTTTATCAACAAAGATGACGACTTTTGGGTACTACATTACATAATTTCAAGTAGTAGAGAGAAAAGTTACTTATTTTTGCATAACGTGTGAAAATTAAGTTATTAGTTTGTTGCTATAATAAAGGCAATATACTCAGAATGCAATGAGTATTATACATCCAAATTTATGAATTAAGCGCAATAATGTGAGGATCCGATTTGGAGGCTTTATAATTCTCTAAAGTCTATAATTCACACGTATTAATGATGAAAAAAGAAAGTCAAATAAGTTTTAAAAATTGAAAAACAAAAGTTTAGAGTGTGATATGAAACATTTCCTAATCCATTGGACTAAAATTATAGACTCTCATATTCTAAACAAATTGCAGAGTCTCCGGATCCGTGAGAAACACATGAGGTTTTGTAATTGATACACATTTAAGTAACTAACTATTGCACCTATGAATTATGGTTGAGCTTGCTCCATCTCTTAAATATTTGGGCCGTACCATATATCCCAAAATGAGCCCAACATGTATATCATCACACAATTTTGTTAATAGTTATGTCATTTCAGAAAGTGAAAACAATACAGATATGGATTGTTGATCAGAACACAAATGTACCCAATCACATATATATATAACCATATGCATGCATGAGGAACCAGACTCAAAAACAATCGATGTCATCCCCTATTTAATTTCCCTCTATCAAAAGAAATAATTGAAACGATCGAACTTTATTGTGGGATGTGGATAGGCTTATTGTTCCAAGAATGGAAAATTGTACAAATGATGTCGGACTTTTTACACGAAAGCCACCACATCAAAAATTGACACTCGTTTAATGTGATTTTCTTTGATAGATGCTTTATTATATATGAATTGAACTTGTCAGACTTTTTAAAGAAAAACAGTATTGAGTTTTACATTATCACTTTAGGGTTTCAGGATTTTACTCTTGTGCTGGCTTGATTTTTATGAAGTTTTGTAGGTGTGTGTGTGTCTATATATATATATATATATATGAAGGCACTTACTCAAGCAGTCCAATTAGAGTTTTAAGCGAATCTAACAAGGTAATCGCTTGTGAATTCCATAGTATTTGGATCAACACGTATGTACACTTATGTTCTTTTTTTTTTGACAATTGATATATATTGACCTAATTTGAAATCGTCAAATCCGGGCGCATATAAATTTTCACTCAAAAACATGCATGTACACCCTCTCCACTGAATTTACAAATAGCGAAATATGAATGTGTCCGGTAGAACTTAGAACATCAAATAGAAATTTAATGTCTAGCTAAGTCTCTAAAGTATCCCTTAAATCTGATGATAGGATCCTCCTAGCACTATTAATCAAGGGATAATTGTTGTGTTCCTTAGGAGCTAGGTATTTCAACTCACCCTTACAATGAAATAAAATCCAATTGAAAGCAAAGCAAACAAACTAATAAATTCTCGCATTACTATCCAATCTTAAATCAGTACTGGCAATTGTTTTAAAGGGCGTCATTATTATCATCATTCATCATCTCACACGCTAAAGCAGGACAAAAAAATTCTTTAAATAGAGTATTGCGTATCCAAATAGCTCTTGTTCGTAGTTTCTACAATAATAATTCATTGTCCACAATTGCACTCTAATCCTTGATGGTAACCCATAAATATAACGATGTATACGTCACCTGGAAACAGTGATTGAAGTATCAAATATATATACATCCCCCTAAATGCCAGATCGAGAACAAGTATCAATTTGATTGGACTTGAACTTAATTAGTAGTAATATAATAATTATACAGACGGATGAATTATTTGTGCGCACGGTCCTGACGGTCTAAGTTTAAACTCATATCGAATATTCAAAGACAAATTTAAATGATGTCGTTATCGGTAAAAAAAAAATAAAATGGAGGAAAATAATAAACAAGGAAAAAAAATCCATTTAAAAATTAAATTGTAAAATAAGGTATGATTTAAGAAAATAATGAAGGTATATATGTAAACACCAAATTCAATCACGCAAGTTATGAATCATTTGTACAGAAATTAATAAGATAATAACTGGAAATCAATTGTCTTCAAGAGGAATAAGATACTGCAAATTTGATGTAATTAAATGGAAGGAGAGGATACCAAGGCATGTTCCATGTCAACGTCTGATACAGTACCTTTTTTTTATTTACCATGTAAAAACATTGATGGATATATATTATTGCAATAGTTAATAAATGACAACAAATCATACCGAATCTTAATAATTAATTTTAATTTAATCTTAACCTCCAAAAGATGGTGAAGAAAACAATGTGTATTTTGCAATGCAACTGTCATGACGTAAAAACAAATGCGAGGCCTCACCTACCCTCCTCATATTAAAATTGTCACCACAAGCCTCGACACACAGTGGCAGTACAAAAACATAAATTCTATTTACTTATACTATCATTCTAATTAATTATTCTATTAAAAGTCCCATCCACGTGATTGCTGTAGCGCAGCATAATTAATCACAATTAGCCAATAATTACCTTCTTTATTAATACATTACTTTCATAGCACAGCTAGATTAAATTGATTAATCAAGAAAATTAAAATTTCCCCTTAGGCGGGTCTGATTTTTCAAAGCCTAAGCTTTTTTGGGTTTTTATAATATGGATTTATAAGAAATTAAGGGCTTATCGACTCTCTCACTAAAAACTAGGATCCAAAAACAATGGGTTTAGCCGGCAGCAGTCGCTATCTGTGACCAACAATCTAACCAGAAAAGAGCCGCGTGGTCTGGCTGACGCATAGTCTAGGACAAATACGATGCTGACATGGCAAGACACATGGACCCCCATTGTCGGCTCTGTTAAAGCAATTCTTACGCGTAGTGGGCCCCTGCTTGTCCGTTGAATGTTCCCCATCATAAACTCATAGACAAAATATTTTCCCATGTCGCTCCGTCAACGTCTTTCCAAAGTAGTACCGGTCCGGCTTTCCACGTTGGCATCAGTGACGTGGCACTAAGTTAGACGGGGCTCACTGCCTCCTCTATATAAAGCAATGTTTTGTTATCAACAAATATCGCCCCATATCTTCTTCTTCTTTGTTTTCGAGTCTTATTCGATCGGTTAGTTATTATGGCAATCGACACAGCTCTCTCATCGTCTCCACTCGGCGTGCCTGCCAGTGAGAAAGATGCGAAGGCGCTTCAGTTTATTGAAGAGATGACCAGAAATGCTGATTCCGTTCAAGAGAAGGTCTTGGCGGAGATATTGAGTCGTAACGCCGACACTGAGTATCTCCAGCGGTTCAAGCTCCATGGAGCCACGGACCGAGACACTTTCAAGTCCAAAATACCTGTTGTTACTTATGAGGATCTCCAGCCTGAGATCCAACGTATCGCTAATGGCGATCGATCTCCTATCTTGTCTTCACATCCTATCTCGGAGTTCCTCACTAGGTGAGATTATCAAAAGCAAACTATAAAATATATTATTGTCGTTATTAATTAATTTTTCTTCCATGCTAATTGGAAATACTAAAATTTATTGCAGCTCGGGGACTTCTGCTGGTGAAAGAAAACTGATGCCGACGATCGCTGAAGAGTGGGACCGTCGTTGCATATTATACAGCCTTCTAATGCCTGTGATGAATCTGTAAGTTCAGTTTTTTTTTCTCTCTTTAATATATTTTCTTTTAAATATAAAGTGATTACTGATTAGGTTTTGATTTTTTTGTTTCTTTTATAAAAACAGGTATGTGCCCGATCTGAACCAGGGGAAGGGGCTATACTTTTTATTTGTGAAGGCAGAAGCCAAAACCCCAAGTGGACTGGTGGCACGCCCAGTGCTCACAAGCTACTACAAGAGTCAACAATTCCGGACCAGATCATATGACCCTTACAACGTCTACACAAGCCCAAACGAGGCAATTCTCTGTGCCGATTCCTTCCAGAGCATGTACACGCAAATGCTCTGCGGCCTACTTATGCGCGAAGAAGTTCTCCGCCTCGGTGCAGTTTTCGCCTCTGGCCTAATTCGAGCCATCAAGTTCCTCCAATTGAACTGGAAAGAGCTCGCACAAGACATCTCCACTGGCACCTTAAACCCTAAAATCACCGATCCTTCTATCCGAGAATGCATGACTAAAATCCTCAAACCGAACCAGGAGCTCGCTGAATTTATAACCAAAGAATGTTGTGAAGAGAAGTGGGAAGGTATAATCACACGAATCTGGCCCAAAACTAAATATCTGGATGTGATTGTGACAGGTGCCATGGCCCAGTACATCCCCACACTTGATTATTATAGTGGTGGATTACCGACTCCTTGCACTATGTACGCTTCGTCGGAGTGCTATTTTGGCCTGAATTTGAAACCAATGTCCAAGCCATCAGAGGTCTCGTACACAATCATGCCAAACATGGGCTACTTTGAATTCCTACCTTATGAGTCGCCGGCTCCGGCTCTCTCTCGCGAGTCTCCGCCACGACTGGTAGATCTCGCGGATGTTGAGGTCGGAAAAGATTATGAACTTGTGATTAGCACTTATGCTGGACTCTGCCGGTACCGAGTCGGGGACATCCTCCGAGTCACAGGATTTCACAACTCGGCTCCGCAATTCCAGTTCATTAGAAGGAAGAACGTTTTATTGAGCATTGACTCAGATAAGACCGACGAGGCTGAGCTCCAAAAGGGAATCGATAACGCGTCGTTGCTGTTGAAGGAATGCAATACCAGCGTAGTGGAGTATACGAGTTATGCGGACACGAAGGCGATTCCGGGACACTACGTGATATTCTGGGAGTTGCTCGTTAAAGATCCGGAAAATGCGCCGAGCGACGAGGTTTTGAATCAGTGTTGTTTGGCAATGGAGGAGTCGTTGAACTCGGTGTATCGACAAGGACGAGTTGCAGATAACTCAATTGGACCGTTGGAGATAAGGGTAGTGAAAAACGGCACGTTTGAGGAGCTAATGGATTACGCAATCTCTCGCGGTGCGTCGATTAACCAATACAAGGTGCCACGGTGCGTCAGCTTTACGCCTATTATGGAACTACTTGACTCGCGAGTTGTTTCGGTGCATTTCAGCCCAGCTTTGCCACACTGGACCCCAGAACGCCGTCGTTGAATGCATGGAAACCAAAGTATCTGTGTGGATATCAACAAAAAAGGGATAGACCAACGTACAGTGACTGTCATGGTTTTAGCTTTGTTTATGTGTCTAGAACTATATCTCTTTTGCTTTTGAAATCTGCAGTACTGTCTCTCTGCATAATAAGTTGATAGAACCTGTACGCGCATGATGTCTCTTTTGTTTGTCTGTCTTTTGTTAAGGTCAAGAAATTAAAGATGTTAAAGTGTGCAGGTGTGTTGGAGTAATGCTTTCCGTCCCAAAATGCTAAGAATCCCAATATTATTTTGTTTCAAAATTATATCACCTGACATTATTCATGTAAAATCGCGGGCTCCACATGCCCACATGAAATCTCGTGTGCCTATTTCAATATTTGGAGTATTTGAGACGAAAAACAACGGGATTCGTAAGACTACTCCCTTCATGATTTCATTGTTTGGATACTAGCCGTTCGTGGCAAAAGTAGTAAAACTTTTCATGTTTCGAGGGTGTTGTGGGTGAATATCATTTTATACCCTGTGAGGTTTATGTGCATGGATTGTAGTGCACGTGATAGATACTCCACTGAAAACTGGCCACTAGATATGCTTTCTTTTTATGATGGTTTGGTGGATCTGACTGTGAAAACTAGGTTTTTGGTGGATCTGATTGTGAAAACTGAGTTTTTATTTGCATCTTCTGCTTGGAAGCATATCACGACTCCCGATATATATCCTTGAACAGATGGATGGATGCATACGTCAAAGTGGGTTGGTATAGTTTATGTGCTATCATGCATAAAAGCCTGTTATATTGATATTTAAGAACAATTGTTAAGGTCCTTACGGACTCACAGTCTCATCCTCTCCTATCAACTTTACATACGGGATTAATTATAGTTGGAATAAAATATAAATAAAGTGGGGAAGCAATAGAGTATTGGCCGGTTTATAGCATATATCCACCCTCTCTAATCCTCTAAGTTACATCATTCTTATTATTTGATTTTCAAAATGACAGGAGGTTGTTATTGGTATAAATATACGGGTGGAGGATATTAGGAAAAAAAAATTCAAAATGCATCAATCGAATTCCATATTTATTTGATGGTGATTTGATTGATATTACACAATATTAATTATTGATTCTCTAATATTCTTAATTGATTATCTAATAATATTAGCATTTCCCAAGTCAAAATCATTAGATAATTATGTTCAAACATTTAGAATTAATCTCAAATAATTATGTTTGGATCATCAAATTGAGATTATGTAATTATGCCACATATTTGAATAAATATTATTTGTCAACTTGAATACCACATTGATATATTGATCGACTCTCAAGACATATCTCATACTTAAAAAAAAATATGATTCGACGGATTTGGTGGCTTCGCAATTCCTTAGAGTTTACAATTCGCATTTAATGGTGGAAAAAAAGTCACATAAATTTTAAAAATGGAAAGACAAAAATATGATATGATGTGACATACCTCACAAACTCCAAATTATTTAAAATTGTATACTCTATAATTTTAAAGGAGACCCAAATCCCGATCCGACATACAAAGCTAGTCAAATGTGTTGGGCATTCATAATAGGTTGAGTCCAACTTGAATGTCTGCATAATTCATAATATCCGAAAAGCTATATCATTTTAAGTGAGGTGATGTTTCATCCACGACCACGTGATAAACAAATGGCCGGTGACTTGACTTAGCAATCTAGCTTTTCAACCCTGTATGGACTACTACATGCATGCATCAACCACTAAAATTAGTAACTAAAAGGTAGAAGGGTTTAATATATTTTATATATATACATATATAGCTTTAAACTTTAAAGTGATCTAATGCTCTTAGAGTAGGCCTTTATGCCTTTTAGAGGTCACAAAGTGAAAGTAGATATTTGACTGTCGAGGTCTCTCAGCTCATTTAACCATGTGCATGATAGATATATAACAAAAGGTCATTAACAATTCCAATGGAGTTTCTTGGGTGATAAACCTTTGTCAATGACATGTAATATTGGGTAATTTCATGTCTATTAGGGTTTTACAATTTTAGTATTTATAGGGTTATAGTTATATGAACCTAAAAGTTCAAGTCTTCTGTTTCAGCTTGAATATTGTCCAACCATCATTGTCTCATATGTTTTTTTTTTATCATTTACTAGTATTTTTACACTTAAAAGAGATAAGATTTCAATATTATTAGTGCATGAAATTGCATTGAATATGCCACTACAAATACAGTAATTGATTGTAATAGAAATTTTGGGTTAGTCGGCAGACGACATAGACCTTGATTTTGAACAGTACTGGGATAATTGTGTCGCGGGTCTCCCACATCTCAGACATTCTTTTCCGCGTCAAAAAAGAAAAAATGCTGGCTAATGCATGGCATAGTCATTAACATTTACAATATTCAATACCATGACTTTACTGTAACTGTGATTTTCCTCTTTTATGATTTAACATCCTTATACATTGAATCTATCATCCAGTCATGAATCATGACTAATCTAATCTCCACTTTCTTACATTACTAATTATTTGACATTAGAATCTTCTAGTCCTCTTACCTCACTAATGATCATCAGTACTTACCTTCATCTTTACAGGAATGTTGACACTCACAATTTAAACAACTATTCCAGAGAGATCGCTATTTACACACATACTTCATCTCAAACTCTCAATACACACACATTTTTTAATAAGATTTAAATTTATCAAATTATCCTTAAATGAAATTACCTTACAAACTATTTACTTTTTGCAACCATATTTGTTTCTCAATAAGTCAATATAATTAATTGAATTAAATTTATTTTACAAATAATACCATATCTTCTCCTCCTTTCCCATCTTCCCCAACAACGGCCCATCAAACAGTGACAGTAAAAAGTAAAAAGATCAAAAAGCCAAAAAGGGTTTAAACTCTGTCACAAAAAGAGAAAGCACTAAATGTCTCGGGGTTTGTGTTGTTAAGTGGTGGGATTTGAATCATTTGATTTGATTACTATGATTGGGTTTTGTTTGTTTGTGCCATATTTTAGGGCTTAAATAGCTAGGGGTTCTGAGTATGGAAGATGATGAGCTACTACGAATCAGGTACATTAGCATAAATCATCATCTGTTGAACAATAGATGAGGAGACAGCCTAAGAGTGAATGCATCAAGAATCACTTTGACAGCTTCTCCTGGTTATTTCGATATTTTCTTTTCAAGGAGTAATTTAGGAATTTCAACCGTGTGTATTAAATAAATTTTGAGATTTGTTCAGTAGGAGTGTGCATTGAATTTAAATACGTGTACAAATAGCGACTCCCCCTATTCCATGTTGCCGAAATTTACAGTTTTTTTTGAATTGGGCTGTCACTTGGTTTGTCTGATGTGTCCAAAAACAAAAGCTTGCGCCGGGCCATTACAATGCAGGACTTATAAAGAAGGCTTAACGAGTCTAAAAAATGCATCCTGGCCTTATATTTTAGGTCTACAATCCAACAGAGGAGATTGTTCAACCCAAAAGAAAACGACCACATATTTTAAGCATTCAAGTTAGATACTAATGTAGTAATTAAGTTACATCTTCTGTTTCAGCTTGAATATTATCCAACCATGTCTTATATGTTCTTTACCATTTAGCTAGCATTTGTATACTTAAAAGAGATAAGATTTCAACATTATTAGTGCATGAAATTGCGTTGAAGATCTGCCACTATAATGATACGACATATCCTAGAATGTAATAGGATTTAATTTTGGGTTAGTCGGCAGACGACATAGATCTTTGTTTTGTAAACACTAGGAAGATTGTGTCGTCACTCGTCTCCCACATCTCAGACATTCTTTTGAACACCATGACTTTACTGTTGCTGTTGCTGGCTTTGTGTTGCAGCTTCTCGGTGATTTTCCTCTTTTATGATTTTATCATCCTTATACATTGAATCTATCGAGTCATACATGACTAATATCCACTTTCTTAGATTACTAATTATTTGACGACTGAATCTTTTATTCTCTTACCGCACTAATGACCTTTATTTTGCAGTTAGTGTATAATTATTAGGCTTAGGCAGGAAACAAAGTCTCCCAACTTGGTTATTCAATCATTGATTGATGATCTATATATATATGAGCTTGTGCTTGAGCTTGAGCTTGTGCTTGAAACTTGACTCAAGCCTCTGGGTTATCTGGAATTCTTTTGAATTGGGCCGTCACTTGGTTTGTCTGATGGGCCCAGAATCAAAAGCTTGGCACGGGCGATGGCCCATGGCAATGCAGGCCTTATAAAGAAGGCTTTAATTACAAGTAATTGTACGTGCAAGCATGGGCCACTCTTTTTGTTTCAATTTCTTTTTGGAGCCTTTTATGTTGACGGCACTTGTAATGGACCAGACTTCTTGCACGGCCCAAAGAATCAATGTCCTAACCAAGAAACACACGGGCCTTTCAAGAGAGTGATTTGTGCGATGTCAAAGATAAAGAAGATTATTAGTAGTGACTTTTATCATTGTATGTTTAAAAATAATAGAAAAAGGATTCGGACTCAAATTTTTATTATTTATAAACCTCTTTTGATAAGATATTACATAAAATATGTGGCACTGTAAATTATTCTTGTGAAAGTTTTTTGAGGGGTGTATTTTCTAATACACTAATGCTCCGTTTGTTGGGCAAAAAATCACTTCTTGAAAAACTTGTGTTCCTATCTATAGGTGTTTGTTTGCAGAAAAATACTAAAAGTACAAGAAAATGAATTCAAGTTGAATAAAAAACTAGACATAAGGACCAGAAAATGACATCCTTTCTACTTCTCCGGATGTTGTTTTCAATAGTGACTGTAGAACACTCCCTCACAATTAATAATGTACGCAAATGATTAGAGTTTATTACATTTATTGAAAGAGTATTGCTAGGTAGTTCATATAGTGATAGTCCATGAGAGCCCAAGTATTTTAAATGAAATTTTAAAATATTTTAACTCTAAATATACACGTTAGATTTTAAAAAAAAAATTACATATTTAGAATCAGTGCATAAAGCTCTTTCTAAAAATATTTTTGTCGATAAGTTTTATCGGGTAAATCTTAATTCCATTGTTTTTTTCAATGGAATTTTCAAAAATAATGAATTTATAACTAAAATAATGAATTATAAACTGTGCTTTAAACAATAATAGAATCTATGTTGAAACAATAAGTTTTGGATAATGAATTTTGGGATAAAAAAGTGGAAATAAAACTATTATATTGATTAAATCAACAGAATATACCTGATAGGCTGCCATGGCCTACCAAATTGATGGGCTACATGTAATTTTTGTTACTGAAAATATTCAAAACATTTATACTCTATATATGTATGTTTTTTATAGCTACAACATCTCTCTTTATATCTAAAAAAATATCTTTTACATCTGTAGATGTATTTCTCTCTCGATATATATTCTTTACATATGTACATATAAATGTATTTCTCTCTCAATTTACAAAGATATATATCTGATATATAATAGATACACTCGCATGTATACAATATACATATACATATATATATTTATATCCTCATGTATTATACATCATTCTATACATAAATAAATAAATAAATAAATATATATCATATCATTATATCTCAAGTTTATGTTTTTCACCAAATAAATAATGAAAAATATTAGTAATTTTTTTGTCCAAATGTCTGTAATATTTAGTGGCTGAAAATAAATTCGAGGGGTGTTTTTCAAAACATTTCGAGGTAGAGGGAGTGCAATTCAAAATCACCTAAACTAAAAGGGGTGTAGATGACTTTTATCCTGTAAATAAATTATAACGAATTTTCTTATACTTATCTTCGATTCTCCACATTTCTTCTAGCCTCTCACTTTCAGACATGATGGATATCGTAATCATAAAGCTACGTACTATAATATTTGGTAAAAATAAATGCTTACGAGAGGAATATTAGTCGTGAAGTGAAGAGGCGTGCGAACATGGAATTGACATGGCCGAGACAACCGAGGACCAGTTAAAGATAATTAATCCAGGACAATAAGGTTTCAGGTTCTGTCGTGACGTGGGAACACGAAAACCCGTGCAACCTGAGCGCCACACGAGTAAAACGTCCGCTCAGTTGTTGCCCTACACACGTGGCAACAGCATTTAAAGCCGTTGCTCGTGTTTTACCCCTATGCCCCGTCACCTCTGAAAAAGCCCGCAACCTCAGACCCCCTGCACTTCACGAGCGTCGTTGTGTACTACCCATCTACTTATCCACGTCACTATCCATGTATACCCAATTGCTCGTATCTATACACTCGGGGCCCGCCAAACGACTTTAGAACGAAAAGCGGTGTCGTATTAACTGGCAAAATTCCAAAATTACGAATGGTAGGTGATGATAATGCTAGAAATTCTTCCACCACATAAAATAAGGATAATTTTTTTACCATTAATTTGAAATATATGGGATCTAAATCAGTGAATTTCACTCCATTTTATTTAAATCAATAATCAAAAAATTGTCATTATTTTATGTTCTTACTCTTTGTTTTCTGGAAGAATTTTGATGATAATACACTCGATAAGGAATTAAGGATGAATAATAAAAAAAAAAGTGAAAGAATATTCATCACATCTCGTATATGCTCTAATCAATTATTAACAAATGAGTTTAGGACACCTGTTATCAATACGTAGCAAAAGACACATGAAACGATGAAGCAGAAGAAAATTTTCACCTTTCCTTTTTTGAGGAATCCACTGCCGCATAAACGGAACTAACAAATCATTTCAAGACTTGTTTATCTCGTGAGTAGTCAGAATTGAATTTCAGGTTCACTAATCGCATTGCCTGCGTAATCACACAGTCTCCTCTGTAGGCTGTACACCACCCAATCCTCATCATGCCAACACCACAGGAGCAGGAGCAGGAGCAGCCACTACTGCTCGACCCGGACCAGGAAACCGCATATGATGAAACAGAGAAGGTCCACATCGTCGGAATCGACTCCGACTCCGAAGCCGACGACGCGATGCCGTTCTCGTGGAGGAAGCTATGGCTCTTCACTGGGCCGGGTTTCCTCATGAGTATCGCGTTTTTGGACCCGGGAAATCTGGAGGGGGATCTTCAAGCGGGTGCGATTGCTGGATACTCGCTGCTATGGCTGCTATTGCTGGCAACGGCCATGGGACTCCTCGTGCAGCTCCTGGCGGCTCGGCTCGGAGTGGCTACTGGACGACACTTGGCCGAGCTTTGTAGGGAGGAGTACCCCACGTGGGCCCGGATGGTGCTGTGGGTCATGGCGGAGCTGGCTCTGATCGGGGCTGATATACAGGAGGTTATTGGAAGTGCGATTGCAATCAGGATTTTGAGTAATGGATTCATTCCTCTCTGGGCTGGTGTTATTATTACTGCTTTTGATTGGTAAGTTTTGTAACTTTTGATTCGTTTGATTTGATGTATTTTGGGCTGTGCTCTTGTTTCTGTGTATGTTTTTTCAGCACTTTTGCCTTATATTAATTTTTTTTTAATGTATTGTTTTGTTTATTCATCCATAGATTGAGCTTGATTATGAAGTAATTATTGGAAAGAGTTTTGAATGAATAATTACTTTATTATTTGTGGGTGTGACCCAAACTTAATGCATATGTCATTCGTTCTTTGTTACTGGAGCAGTCCAAAATTGTTAGGCTGTCTGGAAAATCTGGAAAAAATAGTAAGTATGCGATTAGCTTTGATAGTTTGTCTCCTAGTATTTTAGTCTTTTTAGCACTTTATTTTTAAATATTAATTTCAGTATTTGTGTTCAGTTTTGATTGCACAATCCTTTTGGTTAATATGACACTCCTTTTATTCTGTCTTGTTACAGTTTTATCTTTCTGTTCCTCGAAAACTATGGGGTGAGAAAATTGGAAGCCGTTTTTGCTGTTCTGATTGCAACAATGGCACTGTCATTTGCGTGGATGTTTGGGGATGCAAAGCCAAGTGGCATAGACCTTCTTCTTGGTTGGGAAATCTTATGCAAACTAATATTTACTTTTAAAGCATAATAATTTGTTTAGAAATTTTCCTAATGAATCACTATACTTCTTGCAACTAATAGAAAATTGACTGGCTTCTCTTCTGCAGGCATTGTGGTTCCCAAACTTAGCTCTAGAACAATAAAGCAGGCTGTTGGAGTTGTGGGTTGCATTATCATGCCCCATAATGTATTTTTGCATTCTGCTCTCGTACAATCAAGGGAAATTGATCATAGCAAGAAATTCCGTGTTCAGGAGGCCCTCAAATACTATTCAATAGAATCTACTATTGCCCTTTTCGTTTCTTTTATTATCAACCTGTTTGTGACAACTGTGTTTGCAAAGGGTTTCTATGGTACAGGCCTGGCCGATAATATTGGCCTCGAAAATGCAGGGGCTTATCTCCAAGAGAAATATGGCGGTGGAATTTTCCCAATCTTGTATATATGGGGTATTGGGTTATTAGCGGCTGGACAAAGTAGCACAATTACTGGAACATACGCAGGGCAGTTTATCATGGGAGGTTTCCTAGACCTTAGATTGAAAAAATGGCTTAGGGCATTGATCACTCGAAGCTGCGCAATTCTTCCAACTATTGTGGTCGCGCTTATGTTTGATTCCTCTGAAGGCACACTAGATGTTGTGAATGAATGGCTCAATGTACTTCAGTCAGCTCAGATCCCTTTTGCACTTATTCCCCTTCTTTGTTTGGTTTCCAAAGAGCAAGTCATGGGGACATTCAGAATTGGGCCTATTCTCAAGGTATAATAGTACTCTCTCTATTCTGCATATTGACAATGAACTATCACTGCATTGGAATAGATATTGTTATCGATTCATAATTTCTCTGACGAGTTTCAGAATTTTTTTTGGCCTATACTGTTTTATTTTGCTGTTTTTGCGGTGATTGATGCCTTACTGAAGATGAAAAACTAAGATATATTTTTTTGGCCATTGACTACTCATATTTTTGTAGAGTTTTTTTTCGGGAACTCACAGTTTATGACAGTTCACTCGTGCTTATCATGTAATATAATTGTCTTTGCTTTGGAATCAAAATAGTGAGGATGACATCAGTAAAAGACACTTATCAAAAATTTCACTTGTTTAGTAGAAGTCGAGGGAGTAGTTGTCTAATTGGAAATCTTTTTCCTTATGAGTTATGACTACTCTTTCCAGGTTGTAATCTACATCTGCTTATCATGTTACTTGGAGTCTGTGACATTATAAAATGTGTGGTGCATGTATTTTTCGCCCCCTTTTTTTTTGTTTTTTCTCCTACTTTTATGTCTTATATGCTTCACCAGCTGATTTGATATACTATTCCCTTGTGTCTCTGCGTGAGGATCCTAAAAATGAATCACATGATTTGCATAGACTGAGACATAATTATATTGGAGTGGTTGCATATCCAGTGAACTGGAACATCAAATGTTATTTCATCTTTTCGTACACACTGAGTTGCTATTATTCTTTGCTTAATTGGTTGAAGCCAGCTGCAAAATGGCATTCAGAAGTTGTGGCATACCTGTGGATTTGCTTCCTCCGAGGGAATGGCTTGGATAAACAAAACTTCTTCCTGACATTTATTTATATCAATCATGGAATTTATGATTGTTCTCTTGAATTTCAAACCTTGCACATGCTTTTGAGGAAATCTTGTTATTTCTCATCGAGTCATTATCTCCTTTGTTGAAATTAGATAAAACAGGGCACTGCAGTGAAGTTAGAAATACAAGGATTCAAAATTTGTGATTTTGATATTATGCTATAATATCCTGCTTTGCGCTGCTGCTTTGTCTTCATGTTTTTTATCAAGTATTTTGAGGATAAGTTTTGTGCGCATGACTTCTTTTTTTCCCCTGAAACTTCTTTTTGCAGATGGTTGCATGGTTTGTTGCTAGCCTGGTGATCGTTATCAATGGATATCTGTTAGTGGATTTTTTCTCCTCTGAAGTGAGTGGAACGATCTTTACCACTGTCATGTTAGTTTTGACAGCCGCATATATTGGATTTATAATTTACCTTATTTCCCGAGGCATTACCTTCTCTACTTGGTGCGGTTTAAGACAGTCGAAACAGGCACAAGGAATTGAATAAATCCCTTTGTTTTAAAATGTTCACTTCAGACCATACATTCATTCATTTTCGCCGCCGTGATGTTGGAAGCGCAAAACACATGAATTTGGCATGTTTAAGAACAGTGCTTAGTATGGTTACTTCTAGCCTTAGTTACTAGCTGTGTACAAAATCGAAGTGTGAGTGGGGAACCTTATTTCTTTTTTGTATGAGCAACTGATGGTTATCGTTCCTTCCGTACGGAGCCCTTGTATCATGTTATAGAATCATTATATATGATGCATAGGGAGGACAGGGACCAGCAAAAGACTAATTTAGCAATGTGATCTCAGCTTCAGTTGTGAATCAGATGTTATTGAACAATGCAACTTGAGATTTGGCTTTTCTGTTTCTTTCAAACTGCTGTCTGCATTCTTTTAGGTTCTCTACCTGCTGTAATGAATTTACAGTGGAGTCTGCTGTAATTTTTCTTTACTTGCTGTTATAAATTTACTTTGTGCTGGGGTTGGATCCGATTAGACAAATCAAGTGGTCTTAAGGAAAAATATAGTCGTCCATGTGGTGCACAGAAAAAATCCAATCAAGATAAATTCAAATAAATAAATTTGATGGAGATAAAATTAGGGATAATATTCAAAATTAATTAAATCTCTTGAGCACCCTTGGGGTCAAGCGTAAAAATAGACAAATTGGCAAAGCCTGCCATGCCTGTAAATATCAAGCTTCTAATGCTTTTCAGCCAGGGCTTACAACGAAGGCAAAGAAGAGCAAGGACGAACGAGAAAAATCAGCATCATCAGATCAGGTCTAGTGCTTACACAGAGCGAGCAGAGACAATACTAGAGATGAACATATCACAGCTAGATCTAATTGTCAATTGTTCCAAACCTTCAAAAAAAACTATGTTTCAAATGTCAATTCAAAGTAAATTACAATTAATCAACTATAACTATAAGTTATGGATACGAAGCGGGTTGGATTTCGACAAACCTGTCTCTGTACTCGTTATTTTTCTATAAAATACTCGTACACGTCCTGATCTGTTAACCAAGATTTGGGGCCGTTAACTAATAGAACTATCCGACTGATTTGAGACAAGTCATACGATACGAACACGTGGAGTACAGATAGTTTTGACCTCCCGACCCTAAACTCGTCTACCTTATATTATGGAAGTCTTCGTTTATGACAATTGGCAAATATACGACCGGACTACTTGGCGTCTACCTAATGAAAACCCAATCCGGTCAAAGTCTCATACCCTGTAATTAATTACACAGAAAAAGAAAGGGGAAAAAAAAAAATAGAGACAAAATCTTTAACTATTCGCCCGACAATGGAAAGAAACTTAAAACCAGCAGAGAATAAGCAAAATCTGAGTTGGCCAGAGTTTCTCGGAGAGGGACGAGCGGATGGCCATCTCTTCTGGTAATTGACCATTCACTGCGTTGAGGTGCTATTTCTTTTTCTTTAAATTTGATCCATCTAGGGTTTGAGTTTTACATTTCTTATTCAGTTTCTTATTTTCAACTTGATTGCGGAGGCGGCTCAAATATGCAAATATGCTTTGAATTTGAATAATTAGAGTCCCGTGTCTTGTTCTATGCTCTTAATTTTCTCTTACCGTGACTAATTGTTTTTTTCAATTGAACTCAAGGTGTTATCTTCTTGATTAGTGTCGTGGTTTTATGGGGAGATGAAATGGTGTAATCTTTATTTTCCATATATTTATACCTGATTTGTAATTTTTCCCGGCATTTTTCTATGATGGATTTGATTAGTTTAATGAACGGCTACCGAATTATGGCACCAGTGGGACTCTATCCCTATCTTTGTGCTTCTTGAGGTGGATACAGTAAAAGTGCTAATTTTGGAACCTTTTTGTAGAAGGGGAAAGTGAGAAATCGGTTTATTATTTGGCAAGCGTTAAAATTTCGACACGTATGTTGGTGAAAACTGGAAATCTAACTAAAAAGAAGTTAAACATCCAAAGACATGGGAATGAAAACAGAAAATGAATAATGCCATTTGCAATGTGCAAAAATACTGACTTGAATAGTTGAGGGAAGAAAAACTGTGTTGAAGTGTGCAGGAGTTTTAGGAAGAGAAACATATATGAGAAAGGAAGAGTTCTTTTGGAAGTTAGAAATATGTACTGATAGTGAGCGGAGAACTGGAGCTTCCGTTTAAAAGATTTATGGCACGAAGCGGAGTTCTATATTTGGTAATGAAAAGGTTGATCTCTTGCATTATCTTTTTCTTGAATATTCATTTTTTTATTAGTAATACAAATAGTTGACATCAATGCAGACATATGCACATATATTTATGAATGTGTATGTAAACAAACATTATGAGTCACCATCTAACAGACCCCATCATTGCTTGGGATAAAAGCTTGGATGATGATGATATTTGGAGGTATGGTTGTGTGCATCTTTTCCTTCCCCGACCCTGCTTCCACTGTGTGAGCCTTGTGCATGCGAGTTGTTACCTCTTTTACCTACGCATTTAACCTATAGGTACAAGTATTGGGAATGTTAAATTCTTAGACTCTTGAGATAGAATCTAGATGCAGGGAACGGCTGTCCTATGCATGTTTGCTTACATGTGAGAGAAGGGAAATATTGACCACTAATCTTACTGTTAATTGAGAAGTCACATGTTTTCTTTTCTGTTTGACATTTCGAAGGGTATTGGGAAAATTTGTTGGCTTGACATGTCTCCAAGGAAATTATGTAATTCTTTCTTGGTGGAAGGGCTGTCTGTTTAGAACAGGCCAGATTGGTTGTGCAAATTTTACCATCACTACGTACAATCTATGTCCAATTTCTAGTATTCTAATTCTGAGGTATCATAACTCAAAGTTTCAGTTCTGCGCAGGTATTGGTAGTCGGTGCACTCCATTGAATATTAATGAGTGACGATTAGGCTTGTACTCCAGAGTCCAGACCGAACCTTTCTTCATTCTTCGGAAGCTGAAGAGGCCTCCTGATTCCCTGATGCTTCCTGCCTAAACTCTACCCTGGCTGATCAGATACCCCTTTTCCAACATCACCTTGCTAGAAAAAGTATTGATATTGTGGAAAGTATTGATATTCCACGAACTGTGTTGATATTGTGGACTGTGTTGGTTTAATTATGGGTCTTGACGGAGGAGTTCTTCATTTTTATGGTCTCAATTCTCTGAGGTCATTAATTTGACCATTTACTTTTGACGTTTGAATTAAGAGTTCGTGGTGAAAAAGGTATTCTTCATGTCCCTCATTATTTTTCATTTGTTACGTATAACTTTTTTCCAGTGGGATAAATTTATGGATGTGTTGCTCCTAAAGAATTTGAAAGAGATGATAAGATACAGGATTACAAAGAAAAAAAAATGGTTATTACATTTCTATATATAGAACTAATGGAAAAGTGGAATCATGTGGTTGAAGTTAAAATAACTGTTCCAAATGGTTTATCAAACATCCTTTATATTATTGTTGCCTCTTTTTTCATACAAACATTACCTAGTACTTATTAGGACCTAGCCACCAAGTTCGTATCTCATTTTCTAATCTTTAAGTTTTTTTCTGTTACAACGACTAAACCATTGGCCTTTCCATTGGGTGTATTTTGGTGTTCCAATCTGCTTGATAGTTTTTGTTTTTCTCTTGGTTTTGTTGTCTTTCCTTCTTTTCTTGAAACAATAAATGATTTGATTCGTTTTAGATTCCATTAAATCTTCCTTGCATTGTTGGTTGTTGTTTATTTTTGCGCTACCACTCTTGGTGTTGAATTGGTACAAGAAGTATTCCTCGCTACATAAACACACTTACAAACACTGTAGGCTTTCCACTGTTGTTTGAATGCCAAAAACCAAATGGGCATGCATAGCTTGGTGAATAGTTTTTCCTTCCTTTGTTTGCATGACTGTTGGACCAAGACATGACTTTCATCTCAAAAGATGGATCTGTTACCTCAAGCACTCCCATGAGATTAAAGGCAAGCTCCCTAGATATTCCTTTGTTCTTGCACTATGGAAAAGTATGACTAACCAAATCCTCCTTTTCCTCACAATACAAGTATATCATCTATTTTTCATTGATTACCTTCTTTTCTTTAAGTTGTCAATCTTCAAGATTTTACCTCCAGCCACTTTCCGAAAATCTAGAGCATCATCTTGAGCTTGATTAATATGCCTTACATACTAAACGGCATGCTCTGTTAGTGTTGATGTGGATTTTATACTCCACCTGCCAAAAGACATCAAGGCTAACTCCCAGTTGAAGCCTCATCTAGGGAAGAGTTTTAGTGGCAGCAAGAAACATATTGGGAGTGTGGGCATGAGAATTCTGACTTATCGCGCCCTTGAAGAATTCTAAAATTAAGTTGACCTTAGGATAGGCTGCACATAGAATAAGTTAAGCATAATGCCTATCAATTTGTTATTATGTCTCTTTTGTTTAGGCTTTGAGAAGAAATCTTTATAGCTGAAGCAGCGGAACTTTCAGGTTGGTGGTTGAATAATACTTTGATTGCTTTTTTCTACTACTAATTTTGGTAGTCCTCCTAAAGAAAAAGAACTTCTTCTTTTTTTATTGGCTATTACTGAAGCTTGGTTCACTTAATGGAATTTTTTTAAACCTAATTCTTATCCTTCAAAATATTTATGATGTGAATATGATTCTGTTACCCTGTGTTGTGGATAATAGTAATTCATGCATATCATTGTTGCATTTTAAAATCCTTAAGTACGCTGCTATTATTGCATATAGCCATAGGTAACTGGTTGATTGATATCAAGCACTTCTTTGGTGACATTCGGCATGTAGACAGACTCTGAAAAGGGCTAGTTAACACGATAGATTTGCAGACAAATGACAGCAACGGTGTTGTTTCCATAGATTAGGCAGAAGAGAACAGGTTGCCTTCAAGGCAAAAAAAATTATGACACTTGAGTAGTCTCTGTTTCCATTGGTATGATAGGCATTTCAATTTTAATTAATGGGATGTGTTGGTATGAGTCCAATTCCATGATCAAGATGGTCTTTTGCCAAATACCACTGCTGTAAATAAAAGGGAAATCTACTACACTTTAGCTTACCATTTATTGGTTGTTGCTGTAAATTATTTATCAATTCAGCCTGAACATATAAGATTGGTAAATTTTCTAAATAATTAGCATTTGGTTTTATTTGCATTGGATGTTTGTCATTCTATGCGTAACATGTTGTTTTACTACTACATTTCTTCAAGTTTTCCTATTTTTGGGGGCTTTTTAAACTTTTCCACGACGCAGGTACAATGGAGAAATCATTGTTGAAAGCTCTTCTTAATAGTATATCCACCTTTTCACATCTATCGTCTTTCGACAACATAAAATCGGATCCAATGCAGAGGTCTTACCAGAAGGCAGAAGAAGTATTGAAGTTGTTGAGGCCCACTCTTGGTGCCATTGTAGATTCTGAAATAGCTTCTGATGACATACTCAACATGGCATTTGAGCAATTAGGTCAATCTGTTGATGAGTTGACGGAGCTTTTCAGAAATTGGCAATCATTGTCGAGTAAAGTTTATTTTGTGAGTCAGAAACTATATTTTCAGTTAAATTTTTATGGTTGTTTGGAACGATTTTATTTCTCTCACAAATTTTACATTAAGCAGTAAACCATTATTGTGCTATGTCTGTTGGACTATTTCTAAATTTGGTGCACCTTTTAGTTTTTTAGTAGAGTTGGTAAAAATTCCCTTTAATGATGCAACTAATATCTCATAGTTCAACATCACTCTTTTCAAATGCCGAAAACTTGAAGTGCATTCAGACTTCACTTCATCATTGTGTTGTTGTACCAGTAATCTTTATCAATTTTACTTTACATATTACTTGAGCTGGGATGAGATATATGTCTTCAGAAGTTTATATTACCACTAGGTGAGGTACTCACCCTTATTTACTCCTGTTATATTTAGTCCCTCCCAGAAACCGGTCTCCAAAAGGACTTTCTAAAAGTTGTTCTTTTCCATGTAGACGTACACTGCATTTTTTTTATCACTTCTCCAAATGTTAAATTATTACATAAGTGCTTCTGCTTAGCAACTTTGAAAAGAGTTTGTGGCTTCAGATATTTTTGCAAAACCTCCTCTTTCCTGTGGCCTTAACCTTCTTGAGACAATAATTTCTCCTCATCAACACTTAATTTTATTTTGTTGGAGGGAGAGGGTGTAGAGTTATTTAATATCTTATGGTTTATCCCCGCACAGCACACCCTTTTTTATTTCCTTATTATGAGGTCCTGGTTTGATTTTCCAGTCTGGTTCAAGAAATTATTGGTTTAGGAGTAAACTTGTGGAGGCATCTCCTTGGTTTTTTACCAATAACTCCACATGCATTCATTCTTGTTGCTTCACATGCATTTATACACGTTTCGGGTTAGAATGCTCATTTTATAATCCTCACCTTGCTTGCTTATATATTATTCTAGGAAAATTATTCCTTTGACCACTTAATCTTTTTTGTGTTGTCTAGGTTCTGCAAATTGATACATTATTGGTGAAGATTGAGACCTCTGGCCTGGATATTCTTCAGCTGTTGAAATTGTCCCATCAAAATCTCCCTGATGAATTAAGTTCATCTTCTCTTGAGGTACCTTGCTTGACAAGTATTTGTTGGAAGTTTTGCCATTTTGAGTATGTTATTTCGTGCTGCAGCATGGATTGTGTAAAATCAATTGCAAGGCTTTTGATTTGATTGATATGTTAGGATCTTGAAGGAGCTGTATTTCTTTTATTGTGGCTAACTATTGCCGGCATTTAATTGCAGCACTGCATACAAAAAATTAAGCACATGGGATATGAACAAGTGTCGACAACTATCAAAGAAGCTTTAAGGGATCAATTAGAGGGTGTTGGACCAAGCTCAGAGGTTTTGGTGAAAATTGCTGAGAATCTCGGCCTGAGCTCAAACCAGGAGACTCTAATTGAAGCCGTTGCCCTTGAAAAGTTGAAGGGGAATGCTGAACAAATTGAGAAAACATCAGAGACTGAGATTATTGATCAAATGATTGGTCTTGTGACTCGCATGCATGATCGTTTTGTCACAATAAAGCAGTCGCAGAGCTGTAACCCTGTCCCTATTCCCACTGACTTCTGTTGTCCTCTTTCCCTTGAGCTGATGACAGATCCAGTTATTGTGGCATCTGGGCAAACCTATGAGAGGACTTTTATTAAAAATTGGATTGATCTTGGGCTTACTGTCTGTCCTAAGACTCGGCAAACACTGGCTCACACCAATCTGATTCCTAATTACACAGTAAAGGCACTAATTGCTAATTGGTGTGAGTCAAACAATGTGAAGCTCCCAGATCCCTTGAAGTCCATGAGCTTAACTCAACCCTCTCCACTTCTCACACATGCTGACTCCGTGCCACCCAGGGATTTACAGATTTATCCTAATTCCAACGGCAACTGGCCATTGTCACCTGAGTCAATATGGTCTGGCAGTCCTTCTGGTAAGAGCTTGATTTCCTCTGCTGGAACTAATGGAGAAAGAGCTTCTCCGTGTCATCCCCGCTCTACTTCTGAGGGTTCCTTGTCAGGTGTAATTGGGAATGGATTGGGTTTGGATATTGATAGACTGTCACTAAAAAGTTATGAAGACAAGGCTACTGACTCAGAAGCAAGGAGCACGGATTCAGTTGGTGAAAAGTCTGTGTCACCAGTGAGAAAAGACCCTTCTAATACTGCCGGACCTTGTGAGCTTTCTCAGAGCCATAAAAGAACTGTGTCGGCTTCCAGTGTGCTTTCAAGTGCAAATCTCAATGAAAGAGTGGATGCCAATGGGACTTCAGATGTATCAAATCATCGTACTTCTTATAGCAGTGATGCCTGTGGGGAGGTGAAAGCAGAGCCACAGGATGCTGGTGCCTTGAACACTCCACAGAGGGAACCTGAGGTACCCCTCCGTTTGGCGGAGACACGATCCAGAAATCAAACAATATGGCGCAGGCCGTCAGAGAGGTTTGTTCCAAGGATAATTTCTTCCCCAGCTATTGAGACGAGGGTAGATCTTTCTGGTCTTGAATCTCATGTTCGGGAGCTGGTAGATAACTTGAGGAGCACTTCGGTTGATGCTCAAAGAGAGGCAACAGCTGAACTAAGGCTACTTGCGAAGCACAATATGGATAACAGAATTGTAATAGCAAACAGTGAAGCCATTAGTTTGTTGGCTAATCTGCTTTACTCAGCAGATGCTAAGATTCAGGAAAATGCAGTCACAGCACTCCTTAATTTGTCGATTAATGACAACAACAAAATTGCTATTGCTAATGCCAAAGCTATTGAACCTCTAATTCACGTTCTTCGGACAGGAAGCCCCGAGGCCAAGGAAAACTCAGCTGCCACTCTCTTTAGCCTCTCTGTGATTGAGGATAATAAGATTAGGATTGGAAGGTCTGGAGCCATTGGACCTCTGGTTGATTTACTGGGAAATGGAACTCCAAGGGGGAAGAAAGATGCTGCTACAGCGTTGTTTAACTTGTCAATATTTCATGAAAACAAGGCCCAGATTGTGCAAGCTGGGGCTGTTAGGCACCTTGTTGAATTGATGGAACCAGCGGCTGGGATGGTTGACAAGGCAGTAGCTGTTTTGGCAAACCTTGCTACAATCCCTGAGGGTAGGACTGCAATTGGTCAGGAGCGCGGGATTCCTGTTCTTGTGGAGGTTGTTGAACTGGGTTCTGCCAGAGGGAAGGAGAATGCTACAGCTGCTCTATTACACCTTTGCACAAGCAGTGGTAGGTTTTCCAATATGGTTCTTCAAGAAGGCGCTGTCCCACCTCTAGTGGCATTGTCTCAGTCTGGCACCCCAAGGGCCAAGGAAAAGGTATTGTTCTTGATGATAGATATTCTATATATTTTTTTTGTTCTCTCCATTCCGTGTAGGAAAATCAGTTTTCTTTTTCTTGCAGGCACAACAACTTCTTACCCATTTCAGAAATCACCGACATGGTAATGCTGGCAGGAACTGATTTTAGAAAAGCAACCCAAAGTGTCATTGAAGGTTTTGAGTCGAGTTTTATACAGAGCGTGTGAACACTTGATCTTACAAATAATACAAATGTAAGGCAAAGGCTTTTTGTGGTTTTATTTTCTTATTATTTGTAAAGGTAATTGATTGTGGAGGATTTGATTGAGTCCTCTTGTGAAGTATATTTTTCTTTCTTAATATTCAATGTAGAAAGGAGAAGTTTCATTTGTGAGTGAGTCTACCCGTTATGACCTCAGGAAAGATTGATGATTGAATTTTTATGTTTGATTTCATGTCCTAATTTGTGTCTTTCTAAGCATGTGATTTGTTTTTGTTATCCAAAAGTTTGGTCGTAGTTTCTTGTCCTGCTTATATGCTGGTGTTCAGCTCAGTTGGCTAATTATTTGTGTATTTTTGTCCATGGTGTCGGGTTTGAAATTTTGAATCCTGCAAGTAGCATATTTGTTTATATTTACGAGTGTTGTTGCATGTGTATGAGTTCTATGTTTCATACAAATAAATTTGGTACTGCTTGGGCTAAAATCATATGGGAGTTCTAATGTTCCATCATCCGTGTGTAGGGGGTAACGGCACAAGGTATCATGATGGGCTAGGAAATTTCAAGGTTTGCACATCCACTGGCCCAGGATCAGGCCCAGGCCCAGGACCAGGCCCAACCATTATGACGCATCAGGTTTAGCCGTTTAGGTAGGAAAAGCCGGCTTGGTTTCCCAATCCGATGGTTGGTTTGATCTCGTCACGTATGGGCCACGATCCGATGGCCCACGTTTCTTTAAATCTGATTTTTATTTTATTTTATTTTATTTTTGACAGCGAGGTGTCTGTTGGGAAAGGTTCTAAAAAAGTAAAGAGTGACCATGGGCTATATGGGGTATGATTCATGTTAAAATACCAAATACATAGAGAAAGAACAATGGAATCGCGTACTAAGACGATTGAGAAGACAAGTTGATTTACTGGTATCGAATTCGAAGCCCAACCTCTGCGACGATTACAGTATCATTGTTCTCCTTCTTCTTCCTCGTCGAATTTAGTCCTTCAACAGGTATCTTCATTCTCCTGTTTCAAATCGCGGATAGAAATCTAATCTGTCCTTTTGAAATCTCGATTTCTTTTTTGGTTTGTGAATTGTGATTTCTTTTTTTTTTGATGCTTTGATGAGAGTGGGTTTACTGTGATGTTAGGGAAATTGGTGCCCTGGCTTGTATTTATAGTCAGCGACAACTATTTCAATCAGTCGTGTGTTTTTTTTTTTCTTAATCAATCTAATTGATGTTTAAGATCGCTCAGGGGATTTGCTCTGTAGAAAATTATTTTTTTAATTTTATTATCGGTTTATGATTGGGCGTTACGTATATAAACTCAGGGCGTCTGACACTAATTCTGCACCATCAATATATTAATTACAAGATTGATTTGATATATATTTTTTAACCACGTAGAAGAATTCCGGCCAAACGACCGGGGTTTCTTTCAGATTCGATTGCAGAGTGTCTTGATGCCTTAATAAGTCATTAGTACGATGGGTTTCTTGTTGTGCAGGTTATGTGTACTGGAATTATTTGGCTATTGCTAGGTCATATGATTCTTATTTGATGATATTAGTATGGGCCCCGACTTAGACTTCAAGGAGCCGTCAGAATTTCCAATGGAAGTTTCGGCTAGAAAGAATGGGAACATATCACGGGATGCAGAAGATAAGCCCATGCAATGTGCAAGTAACTATGAGGACAATAACTTTGATATGGATGTAGTGAATAAAGACCAGAATAAGTTACAGTATGGAAGTCAGGATGTGGAAGTTAATGTAACTGAGTGTACAAATTCTAGTGACATTGGGAAGGTTGAAGACAACTATCAGGATGCAACTGAAAGTATGAGTTCTTTTGGGGACACAGTATCCAGTACTGAGAATAATTCAATGTTGAGTGATACTGAAGTTGAGTCAAGTTTACGTTATCGGAATACGTCTCCATCAATAATCGATGGCTGTGGGGGAGCATTTCAAACCAGGTATTAATTATTTTTTTCTCAAAGAGAAAGTTATTAAGGGGCTTGAAATGGTTTACAATGCATTACTAATATGGGATGTTACAAGTTTGATGAAGTTGTGATCACAAAATAATGTATAAGTAATTGGGTGTGGGTTGGGATATGTATTCTGCTATTTAATTTTAAATGAGTACAACTTGACTTAAAGGTTTGGTTGTTCATAAATGGTTTTATTGAATGTTAATACGATTGGATTTTTTACAGTGTGGTAAGGTGATTGATAGTTTTTGAAGGCCAACAATTCTCACATCTTCTGGTTGACAATTACATAAAGAATATGGCCAGATTAGTTTCAGCTGTCAAATTTTATTTTTAGGAATTTGCAAATTGTTGGAATCATTGAAGCCCTTGTCCTTTTGGCATAGAGATTTGGGACATTAAATATTAATAATTTACTTACAAACCCTTTGGGATTTTCAACATCATTGTAACGATCTTTAGAGAATGCTGTCGATTTGCTCAATTCTAGGCAGTGACATAATTTTGGTTGTTTTGGTGCTTTTGTTTTCTTTCTTGTTTGTGGCTTACTGATTTGCTTTGATTGCATGATAATGGGATAATGATTTTGCCATGGATGCATCCAGTTTAAGTGATGAATAAACTCACACGTCTAGAGAGAAGTTTTACTCATAATAAGAAATTGTATAAGTAAACAAATCAGTTGTTTGATTTACTTTCATGCTCTAAATGGGTTTTTTTTCCTATGTCTTTCTTGAGAGTGGTAGACTGTGTTGGTTCCATGACACGGTTTTGGTTCATGCATGTTTATATTTCTTAGGAGGAAAAAGCTGACAGATCATTGGAGGAATTTTGTTCACCCTCTTATGTGGCGTTGTAAATGGATGGAACTTCAAATTAAGGAATTGCACTCTCAAGCGCTGAAGTATGACAGAGAACTTGCCGAATATGATGAAAGAAAGCAGTTTGATTGTGAAAAGTCGGCTTTAGAAGGTTTTGACGCAAAGTCACTACCATATTCGAGTTATATTCAGAGGAAGAAAGTCATGCAGAGAAAGAAAAGAAGACGAATTGAAGATACTGTTGATATGGCATCATATATGCTGCAACATAACGTATTTTCCTATTATGGTATAGGATTCACGACCATTGCTTTGTGCTGCATCCCTTATTTCTGCTGGAAATGGTGACTTTATCAATTTTAAACTTTTTATTTCTTTTCGCTCCAGTGACTAAGAGACCCACTGTTCACGGTGCTTCAATGGACAATTCTTTCGGTAGTTTAAGTAAGAATCTTGTCCTTTTCTCTCAGCTTGGTTTTTTATGGGTTATAACGTAAAGATGAGAAAGTACTCTTCCTTTTATGTTACATATCTATAAAAGGGAGTTTAAAAAAAGAAGGAAAATGCTTAGCAAAATCATTTCTATAATTGTCGCATCATTTGCTTGTGGATCTAGTATTTATAAGTTTTGGTTGGTTTTTTATTGTTCAATAGCAGTCTTGTCAGACGCGCCTACGCACTCAGGTTACACATTCCTGGGCACTCTGGTTCAGGGAAATTAGGCGTGCACCTACATGACGTTTTCAATTTTGGATTGGTTTTAGGCCTTAAATATAAAATGTGGATGACTTCAAAACAAAACTAGGCTGGGGTTGGAAAGATATAACTTGTAATTGACCCAGAATCTGTTGATTAAAAAGAACTAATGGGCAAATCTATAATCAAAAGAATAGAAGTTGCCTGACAGATGCACTCCAGCCTTTGAAAAAAGCTCCATGTGAAACCTTTGACTTTATGTGCGGGCGTATTTAATGTTGTGAAAGAGGAGCATTATTCCATGATGTTAATGAGGGTGGTGATGATGAGGTGGGTATTGATGATATTGGAAGACCACATCAAGAATCTTTACTAGATCATGTTATTGATCATGAACTAGGATATTATATGTTTTTGTTGGTCTAGTTGTGAGTTATGACTTTCTTTGAACACTTGAAAAAAAAATCTTTGCTCATTTTATCCTTGATTTCCTTATGTGTATCTGGGAATTTGTGGACTTAGTACCTTAAGGTTGTTTCACTTCTGATAACAGTGGTGAAAAGAATTGATGGATATGGATGGATGAAAGGATTGTGATTTGGGAACTTCTTTGATTCAAGATGAGATTGAGTTTCGCAGTTCGATATGATTCAATCATTCTTGTCCTCATCTTTTTGAAACTTAAGTTGACCACGCTAATAAAGTTAGCGATGGAGTGAAGAAAATGATTTCAATTTCTATATTGTAAAAAAAAAAAGAGCAATTCACAGTTGTTATGTTTATATTCAACATGACTTTGCTGCTTGCATTTATTGGAAATTTTTATTAATTTCATTTCTCTAAAGTAATTGCTTTATTGCATTTATTCTGTATTGTTGTCTTGGAAGACATTGGCCTCAACATGGAGTTGCGATACCTCATTTATATGCTTGTTAGATTGACTTATAACCTTAGCTTAGTTTTTTTCCCCTCCCGCTCTAGCTGTTTCGTATATTAGATTATGTGAAGCGACCAGTAATAATTGAGATTTAACAACACAAATCTTGACATGATGTTATGATTTCTGACTTTCAGTTGTTAAGTGCATAATGCCACGATCTATTTCTGGAATAAGAGATTGTCAGTATGTATGTACTAAAAAATTATATTTGAAGAGTGTTCATTCTGCCCTGAAAAAATCTATGGTACCTGATAGGCTGATATCTTACTTAGACATGCTTAAAACTTCATGATAATATTGGTAGAGTTGACTCTCATGCTTTGACTGCCCAATTTTTGGTATTTTGATATTTTAAGAGTGTTCATTCTTTGTGAAAAACTCTCAGGGGTACCTGATATCTTACTTAGACATGGTTAAAACTTTTAGCACAATATTGGTTGAGCCGACTCTCATGGTTTGACACTTTGACTACCCAATTTTTCGTATTCTTGCAGACAAGACTGTCAATCATAATGATGAGTTTGGGTTTCATGATAGAGGGTCATCTCTTGAATTCAGAGAGGATGACAATACTCTGGAGCCAATCCTAAAGAAGGTTGAAATGATGCAATCACAAGTTCATAATCTTAAGTCCCGAATTGATAAGGTTTTGAGCGAAAATCCTGGAAAGTTTTGCTCCATCAATGATTTGAGCTTGCTTGCATCAGTTGATGCATCTACCAGTTCTGGTCTTGCTGCTTCTCGGAAGAATGGAAATAAGAAGGATGTCAAGGCGTTGAACACTTTTTCTGAACATATGTCCAATTGTGACGTGGGCGATCTTATGCCTGAAGCTGTGGTTTCAAGTCACCGAGAGGTGAACCCATTTCCTGATATGATTGAAAGGATGGGCCAGCCTCAGACTGGGGTTTTATGTGAACATGTATGTTTCTTTTTGCCTTCTACCTAGAGCTATTTAATAAAACTAGTTTTTCTCCATTGGTTAAGGAACACTGTTTAACCTCATGTTTATGTGAGTATTATTCCTGCAAGTCATCTGAAGGCTTTTATACATGCAAGCACGCTCATGAAGTGGTGTTGAGGATGACAATGCTAAAGACATTGAAGTTTTAGTTGAGAATGAAAGAAATAGATATAATTATTCTTATTACACGTATATTTCATAGTGGTAAACTGGTACCGTGTCCACATGTGCGCACCTTTCATTTTGATGTGCATCATTTGTATATATTTCATATGACCCTACTCTTTTTCCCCAAGAATTACTTGGTTCATATAATCAACCTAGCTCAAACTCTTTATATGCCTTGCAGTTGCTACGAAATAGCCTTGTTGTGAAACTTTCCTTTTGCCAGCTACTTCGATGAAATGTACATTAGTTTTTTTCTCAGGAGGATTTTCATTGATGATGTGTTTATCCTGCTGGTTAGGTGGGTGAATGTTTGGCTGTTTGCCTGTTTGCCCTACCTGCATGTTAGCATTTGACGAGGAAAAGAACTCCGATTATGGATGTCTACGTCCTGTAGATAGTATGGCTGCGTTATCATGCCATTGAAATGCTTATACTAGTCTATTGCCGTTACCAATAATTCCTGCGGACTCTTTAATTTCGAAAAAAATTGAACAATAATGTAGAATGCTATGGACTGTGATTCTTAGGACTTGCTGGAATGTGCAGTTCATTTAGAGTCATCGCAACACTTACAGTTGTGCTATTACATTTTTGACATATTTAACTGATGTGCTTGGTGTCTGCAGACCGGGGAAGGACTTGTGTTACACAATCAGGCAGCCAAGGAATTATTGCAGAACTTTGACAGCACTATGAATTTGCTGACTGAGACGCCTCTGGAACCAACTAAAGAGCAGACAGTTTCAGCTCCAGGAGTTGTCTTGGCATTGGAGACTTCTGTCCCTCATGAACAATCGAATGTGAAATCACTATCCAATTCCAGATCACGTGTCTCTAACTCAAAGCGAAAGCAGGGTAGGCGAAATTCTGGAATGGGTGGACAGAGCCGGAGGTCTTAGGTGAACCGAGTAGAGGATAAAAATATTTTTACGAGAAGTGTATGGCATTGCTCATGCACAGTTGATGAAATGTTTTTTTAGGCCCTCTTGTGTAATGGAAACACCTGTATTCTGTTTATATTTCTCCCATAATTCAGTTATTGTTTTGAATCTTTCGATAGCTTTGGAAGAAAAGTGTATTTTCTGGAAAAATTCAGATATCCATGCCTATATTAAGACTTTGATCTACCATATCTACTTTTTAATTTCTCAATAATGTTGCGGGCCTACTACCTGTCATTGCAGAGCTGAAATTATGGTGAGTTGGGTCTTCCTGGTCAGGGTACTGAGTTTTTGGATAAAAATTATGGTGATATGAAACATATTTCCTCATATTTGAACTTGACAGAAGAAGATTCTACAAGGAAAGAATGTTCTGGTACGGGGAAGGAGTTGATTGATCTTGAGGGCTATGTCACAATTCTGCATCTATGCCAAGGTTAGGTTACCGCTTTTCCACATTGTACCTTTTTTAATCATCTCTAGATTATGTGCTCTTTGATTGCATGAATTATAGATTGTACCTCTTACCTTGTTAATATTTGTAAATCCTTTCAATCACCAATACCTGCTCGTTTTAGAGAGAAAGCAAAATGAGTTCAGTATACTACACATTCCAATCTGCTGAAATAGTAACAATTGACTCACACACAAATGGTAATTACATGTAATGTGCACACATTTTATGCTATATTTTATGTCGGCCTGTTGCAGATGCTATATTTTCCAGGAACATTCCTTTGTTAACCTGATAGACCTATGACCTATCACTAAGAAATATAAGGAGAGGGCGCAAGCAGCAAGGAGGGACACATGTTTAAGTGGGAAAGGAACACTGGTGGTCTTTCTATTAGTGTCAGCTATTATTCTACCAATTTCTATTAGGTTTTGGAGTCAAGTCACAAATTGGAGGTCCTATGCTCCTCAAAAGCTAGGGTTGTAACTTTTCTATTTCATTTCTCTGCAATTTCAGTTTGATTTACCATTATCACTGCCAATTGTCTCATCAATCTCCTTGTTTCTAGTCTGAGATTTGCTGGTTCCTGTCATAACCTTGGTGAAGACGAGGGTCAACACTGTTGCTGATGGCACAAAAATGACATCAGGTATAGTATAACCTTAATTTTCTTTAACTGAGGCACATCTCCCCAGCTTTTTTGGCTTCCATGGCTGCTGGGGATGTTACTATTCTGGTTATTATGGTAGAATCATCTAGCTTGCTAAGCTTCACACTCTTCTTCATGAAGTCAGTAAATTATTTCCTTTTCTCTGACTCTGTTGCTTTCTTCCAATTTTTGAACCATTCCTGCATGAAATTATATTTAATGGAAAGTAGTGCGAGATTGGAAATGAAGATGCTAAGCTACTGCTGACAGACCACTACTTCCTTGCTTGATGGTACATCGTCGTTTTTTCCCAGGCACTGCTGAGTTGAAGGTGCTGGATAAGATACGTTTAACAGAATAACAGGTAATAATCAGACAGTTGTGTTTGAGAATTGTTTGTGTTTGAAACTAATGGTCAGACCTTTGAACGATTTCCCTCTATTAAGCAGCTGTAACTGTGATCTCTGACTCGAAGATATCAAGAATGGCAGTTTGGAAGTCGAAGTCTTTGATATCTTTATCCACAAATTGCCTGTAGAGATGCTCCTGTCACGAAATTCAGCATCTGTGTAGAAGGCAAACCTATCACAAAAGCGACGAGTTCAGTTCACGAACGCAGGTAAGAATACAAAGTCCTAAAAGGATTTTCTATCAGGGATTGCTTACCTTTTCCCACGAAACTCGTGAAATTACCCATTGCGCAAATGTCTTGAACATAATAGGTTCAATGGTTGTGTCTATATATAAATTAGTAGAGGAGAAGGTGCCAAGGAAGAAAGAATGACTTGTTAATTCAATTTACTAATTTAGGGAAGGAATATTCATCGTCTCGTTTTGATTTTTTTTTCCCTTTCCTGAAGCCAGGTTCCAGGCTTGAAACTAGACATAAACGTGAATTAGGTGGTCCTGTCATCAAATCCCTCTAGGCTCTAGTTCTATCTATCCGCCTCATTGATCCGTACAGCATAGCTGTTTAGACCCTATCGAGTCCATTAATGGATTTTCTTTTAGTTTTTCACAGTTTGACGTTATTGAACCTGTGCGTTCTCTATTGTCGTCGCCACCACTTGAGTCGCTTTGTTCTTATTTCTCGTTAGTGAACGTTCATTTTAATTAGGAATTGCCCAAAGAGAAGATTTTCGTCCTCTCACGCTTTCTCCTTTAATCGTTTGTAAGTAGAATGTTTGTCGTTGCTATAAAGTAGATTCCTTGTGTCTTTCATCATCTTGATCTTGAAGATGAACTCAGAAGAGGCCACGGGTGGGTTTCTCTTTTGATCGTCACGATATATAATAGTATCACACTAAAGAGTCTTAGCTCCTTCGGCTTATAAAGGAGCTCTGTGTTGGGGTTTTGCTGCAGTGGACGATACATACTTAACCCGACTAAAGTTCACTCCCTGGTACAGACAAAAAAAAAAAAACAACGCTTGATATGATTTGCTGAAACATCTTTATTGGTAGGAAGTAGGAACTGTTCTTTATCATGTATGGTAAGTAAAGAATGCAAGTAACAGATGATGCAAAATCAAGCAAGAAAAAGTAAACACCATAAGTAACAAAAAAAGAGTAAAAAAACTGGAAAGTTCCTCCAATTATATCTCAAAGAATACAAGCAAATGTGGTAAATCCCCTCGTGATACCAGACAAAACGAGCTGGTGAAGAACAACAGTTTAGACAAAATAAATAAATATCAAATGTGACCTCGATCGTAATAACGAAGAGAACAGGGGTGTTAAAGATTAAAAATAATAAGATTATCGTTCAATAATTAACACCACCCGCGCCAGTATTATTACAGTATTGCTTAGAAGATAAACGCCAGAACAGCCAATCCCAATCCACCGACAAGGCTCCTCATCCTCTCTGCTCCACTCTGCCATTTGGTTTAAAAAACTAAGGGTTAGAACTCAATTCATTTATACAATATTGACTAAAAATTAAAATACTCTTATATGTAGTATTTCTTTAATTCTTTATACTCGATTTCAGATCCGATTCTCTCATTGGCTAGGGAGGTCTGGCGCAAGAAGACACACTTGCGCCACCGAGATGCGTGTACCCCTAACGTGGCTAACGTGCACCATGAGTATACGCTTACCAGAAGTGGCAAGTGTTCAGTGTTCTACACTTGAACACTTGTTTCACAATGCATTATCACTGGTTAGGGCAAATGCAATGGTAAAGTGGTATTGGGCCAACAAAGATGTTGTCTTTTGCTGATGTGGCTGTATTGTAAAATGTGTTTTGCTTATGTGGCTGTATTGGGATAAGTGTTTTGCTGATGTGGATGTATTGATATTTGATGTTTTGGTGTAGTTTTGTTGTGGATAATATGGAGGAATGAAATGTTGTTGGGTTGGGTGGAAAGAGAAAGTGTGTGGGAAGAAAAAGTGTATAGAAATTTGTGTTTTGCTGATGTGGCTGTATTAGAATACGTGTTTGACTTGACTTTTTGTGTAATAGAGGTGGGACCGGGACAACAAAAATATTGGCCCAGTAAATTGTTTGTCATTGCATTTGCCCTTACTAAATAAAACATCAACGCACTGTTAATGGTGAAGCACGAGGCACAACGCGCTTAGAAAATATCATATGCAACAGTCAACAAGTCTTTTGTGCCGGCTTTAGCCTAGATCTTCTATGAGAGTTCCAGATCTGGACGGGCATTGCACTCTAATAAATGTGGGAGACTAAATAAACCACTACATATGAACTGATCAACTGAACATACCTGATCATTCAATGCAGGGCCGGGAGAGGCAGCAACGTCCGAGTTAGGTCCAGGAGCCTCCGCTGGAGGTGCGGGAGGGCTGAGCAACGTTGGCGAAGGAGCTGGTGCGTGGTGCTTCTTGGACTTCTTCTTACTCGGGGCCGGAGCAGGAACCTCCGCTGTCGGTGCAGTGGCAGGAGCTGGAGGTGCAGTGGCTGGTGCGGGGGGAGAAGTGGCAGGTGGTGTACTGACAGGAGCAGGTGCGGGAGGAGATTTCGCTGGAGGAGAGCTCACCGGAACCTGAGCGGGAGGTGAGCTCACTGGAGTCACCGCCGGGGGTGTAGATGCGGAAGGTGTAGATGCAGGTGTCTGTACAGGAGCAGGTACGGCCTGCTTTGAAGGAGAAGCAGCCGGAGTAGTAGCCGACGGTGCAGATGCAGGAGTTGTTGCGGGAGCAGGCGTAGGTTTGGCTGGGGCTTTTGCTGGAGCTGCAGGAGTTGTGGTCGGAGCTGCAGGAGTTGTGGTCGGTGCCGCTGCTGGCGATTGACCTCCAACGCCGGCTACAATGAGGCATAACAATGCAATTCCGAGCACGCTATTACGATCCATCGCTTGAAGATTTAGAGACAGGGAAAGACAGAGAGAGAGAAACGCACGGAGAGAGTAAATTATAGATAGTGGCAGAGTACATATATAGAGCAAGAAAATGAGTTCGATAAACGGTAAGGTTCAGGTAGATCTGGTTCGTCCAGTGGTGATGGGACCTACATTCACATGGGTCCAGATTAGCCGTTGATTAAACGTATAAACTTTCAGGCCCCACGCAGTGGTTTCAGACCAAGCGACACCGTAATGTGCGATTGATCCAGTCTGGCTGGGCCCAATGGAGTCCATAAGAGCAACTACATATTTTGTTGTGGATGGGTTTTAAGTAATTTTTGTTGGTGTTGGTTTTGAGACTGAAGGTGATACGAGACAGCTGGATAAGTAGCCGGGGCGCAGAGTTGTAAGTTCGTAACCACCCACTAAAGGATGGCCACGTGCGTTGTTCCAGCTGTCATTGTAGGTGACTGTAGTTGGATCATTAGGCTACCGTCAGAGAATGGGGCCCAGTCCAAAATAAGGAAAAGAAAGAAAAAAAAAACATACCTTGCTTGTAAGTTTTAACTCCTGCTTTTGTAGTTACAAAATAATATGTAAGTATATGTAGACCTCTATTAAGTGATAACAAATCCAATAAAGCGAATACCTGCTCCCTAAATGTTATTAGAACATGGGCCCACTTATGGGCTTTACTTTACTTAATGATTGTTATTAATAATACTGCTGAGTGCTGAGGCTTTGTTTTGGGTCAATTGACAAACCCCGTGGCCAGAACCATCAATACACATTCAATGCATTGCTCTGTCATGATGTATAGTCAAGATACACCTAAAAGTAACGATTGAAGAGAATAAAAAAACGAAAAGGAAACAAAATTTTGTTTGCCTGAATTATTGATGCATATGATTTACCGGTGATTTTTTTCATACTTAAATAAGAGAGCAACAGAAACAAAATAGTTGAGCTTGAAGGGCCACAAGACAACATGCTGGTGTGGGTCGTGATTTCTTTGTTTCTACGTGTTTATTGTTATTATTTTCATTTTCATGAGATAGAAAGGTTGTGGTCCCAAGCCAGAAGAGAAATTATACAAGGATTAGCAACTGTTTTCGCTTTTTTTATTTAATATACGGAGGCTATAGAAAGGTTGTGGTCCCACTTGGGACAAGTCGTGTGCGTGACTACAAGTGTATTGCGCTAAATGATAATCTAATTAGGTAGAGTCTATATGATTTCACCTATGAAAATGATTTATATCCCTAACATTTTTGTCCATAACTGATCATAACAATATTACATTATTTAATTACATTGAATTTCGTTATTACATTGTTTAATTACATTAACTTTTATTATTACGTTGTCTAATTACATGTTATGACTGAATTTGTTAGGGATACGTAATGCTTCCATTTTGCCTAAGAGAAATTTATCACTATGTTATCACTCAAATAATTTCATATTACCTAATTTAGTTTTCATATGTTTTGTATCAAACCTAACCCACTGATTATGTTTTTATATTCGGATTTTACACTAAAACAACAATAAATTAATGCTCAAATCTAACACACTACCACCAGCATTCTCACTGAAAAATTAGCGTTAAGACGTTTTCGACTGGGATGTGAGGCATATTTGTCTTTTCCATTTGGAGACCAAAAGTACTTTCAAAGTTCGAAATTCGTTAAAGCTGGGAAGCAACATAGACCATGGATTAAAATCCAGTATAATTTTTATTCCAAGCAATTCTTCTGCATTGTTTTTTTGAAGGATGAGCAACCACCAACAGAAGCGTTTTGTATCTATGAATTGGCAACCTTCTTACAAAAAAGAAAAAGAAGAATGAATTAGCAACCTCTTGTAGGCAACATGTAAATAAGTAGGAAAAAAGATACATAATAATAACTCATTGTTGTTGCTATAGGAAACAAAGTGATGCATTCTGGGTAAAATTTTCCAATTTTGAGGGAGGCAGACTAGTACATCAACTCAACTCATTGGATCTGGAATTTAATTGTCAGAAGTGCTCAGAGCAGCAACAACCGATCCTGTTGTATAAAAAGTTGTAGAGACATCTGGATAATCTTTCCACGATGTTGAGACCTTAAGTGATGGATACAGCCAACTTTTAACAGAATCCACAAAGGAGTCTGGATCAAGATTAAGAAGGGCTTCCCAATCCACCTGTATACCTTGTGGAATATTTCCCGTAAACTCCATATTAGCGGCAAGAAGTAATCCAAGCAAGACTATGAACCCAACAACAGCAGAGCCTCTTGAAAGCGGCATAAAATTATACCTGAAAAGCAATTCAGTTAAATCAGACGAGTAACAATTTTCAAATTTCAGGCTCTTATCAAGTAAAATTACCAGTAATAGGTCATTTTTAATATTGCATCTCTAACATCTTCAAGCATACTGAAATCAGTAGACCCATAAGTTTCACCACAGTAAGCATTGCACACAGCCTGCAAAAATCCAACTGTGAGTATGATACTAAGATTTTAGACCCGACTCAGCCATGAAATTATATTGTTTCAGGAAAAAATAAGATTCTATATCAGCATATGATGGCTAGTAAACTTCAAAAGCATCCTAAATCTAACTCATAGGCAAAGAAGGGAAGAGTAGAGAGTGCTCTCCAATGGTGATTACACTAGTCGTCTTGTTGAATCCTGATCATAGCAAGCACACAAGTTATAATTAAGGATCCTAAAAGGAGAAAAGGAAAGGGGACACAGTCACTGGTGTTGTACCAATGTTCATATACACTAATGGATACAACCTAAAAAAGAACCCCATAACTCACATATAGCATAAGGGAATCTTATCATACTTAGATTATTCAAATGGGTCCCAGAGGTCTAGAGTCTAATTTCTACAAATATTATTTCTTAGAAGAAAATTTTCAATAGTTGTATTCTTTTTGTATACCGAAATAAAAACCACACGGGTGGCTGAACCGGCTGAGAATCTGAGGGACCTAAGTTCATTACCAGGGTACTTCGAGAAAGTGGTGTGACCCAAGTACTAGAGGTTTTTATGGGCCAAAGACCATGATTCCTAATCATAAAAAATGTATACATAAAGAAAATCAATATAAAAAATAACAATAAAAACCTGAAGACCGCGTCAAATCTTATTATTCTTGAAAATATCAATGAAGTGTAAATAATCACCACTAATTGAACATACAAGGACGGAGCCAAGAGAAACTAATGGATGATGCACCCGTAAAAACAGACACCTAAAGCCATCTAATAACATATGAAGTAGTAGATAATACGCGCTAGACAACTAGAGCTATTGGTAACAAGGTTATTTAAGAAACCTAAGCTCAGTATGAAAGGATGCTTGCTCTGTAAGAATGGGTCATCAAACCAAGCAGGGATTCAAACAGATTTATCTAATGAAATCATGTAGCTGGCCCCAAACTGTTTGGGACAAAAATTTTGATGACGACAAGGAAGACAAAACCAAAGATGATGCGCATGACTCAAGACTTGTAAAGGAATTTTATGTGGATAATTATTGCAGGTTAAAACTAAAAGTACCATTCAAATTTGGCAAAATAAGTATGTTCGATTAGAAAAGTGCAAATAAAAAAAGAAAATATTATTGGCTCATATCAAGGTCTAAAGCAACTTACATCCCATGCCATTGCCATTTCTGCATCATAATCATCCCATCTGGAAGGTGTACATGGTGTTCTGATTGCGAAGTCAAATCCACACTCTCGCCTAAAATATTAATATTCCATGCAAGCAAAAAATCTCAGAAAAGGAATATTAAATAATTACACAAAGTGAAAGAAATGAAATAAACTACAAACATGAGAGCAAAAGCGGAGTTTACATTTTTACTAGGGTGATCCTTGTGCCTTCCAGCTGCTTTCTGTACAACATCATAAACAACCAGAAACCATGTCAAGTCAATAAATAATAGGTGTCCAGGACAGTGTACAATTGCTCACAAGCGGATTACCCCTCAAATGCAGTGCTGCTACAGCAAGTAGCCAACCAGAAGTCTTCTCCAACAGCTTTGTAAAGATCTGAGCAGGTTTTTGCATGCATAATCTGTAGAAACATATTAAATTAACCTTTATATAGCTTCCATAGTTCAAAAGAGCTCAAATCCTACCCCTGTCAGAAAACTTACCTATAAAAAATAGCATTTATAAAGGCAATTTATTAATCAGTGGGCACACAGCATTGCTTTTAAAGAACAGTGACATAGATGTAAATTATTGAAGTATTAACTTTATACATTTACAAAGTTCAGAATAATCTGTGCGAAATTAAAAGCAGGAGAACAAAATGCCTACATGGGCATAAAATTATATGCTCATCCAGACCAATAAACCCTATTATGAAGCTAGGCACAATTATTCTACTTCGAAACTAATTACCTAGATTCCATTTCAAATGTGTTTTTCGGGACTTGAATGAAATTTAATGGATATCATGCTGCAAGGGGAAGGGATATCTTTGAGAAATTACAATAAGATAAATGCAATATCAAGGCAGATTCTAATATTTCATTTGAGTTCTGCGAATAAATGCTTATAGAAGATGAGTGATACACATTAGATCATGAATAAGTTCCAAAGGATTAGATACCATCCACTGGAACTCTGACATTAGTTAAGCACGAGAGAGAGAGAGGGGTGGGGGGATTGGATTGATGGAAGAAAAATACAAACATAAGTTTTAAGGTACTAACATCTTCCCATTTCTCATCCTTGGATAAATCAATAATTCCATCCGCTTTGTTGTGCACGTACCGTTTATCCTTCATGATGGTCTTTGCAATGTCCAATATTCTACAGCATTGACAACGTTAGACATTAGCTTTAGGAAAAAGAAAAAAAAAATTCTTTAAAATAGAAGTAGAAGTAGGTTTTTCACCTTTCATAATTGGGGAAATAGCGAACAACTTTTGCTTGTCCAAGAATCAATGGTGTGTGAGATCCAAACCCAGAATTGAACTCTTCACTGAATCGCACATGAATCAATAGGAAAAAACGAAACTAAATATTCATTCTTTCATTGATTGAAACCTCTATAGAAAATATGAACTCTTCACCTTTGCATCATAGGCAATGTAAACAAGGGAAAAAAAACACACACATGCATATAAATACACACAGCATACCTCAACTTGTTAACCCAAACAACTGGGTCACAAGGTTCAGAGATCTGTCTCCATCTTACAGCCAGTGAGAAAACATCTTGCCATGACATCATAGAGCGACCAGAGGATTCAGTAATGCCATAAGAAGTTGATGTTTCCAAGGAACTGCTGGTACTACAACAAGCACCACCTCTATTCTGGCTTGCGATGCTAAGTCTTTCTTTTCTTCGTGTTCTCTTGCCATATTTTGACGTGCTTTTGTTAGCATTCTTCCGTTCAGCTTGTAAAGAACGCCACGCTTTAGAAACTTTTTGAGCAATTTCAATAGCAGCCAATCCTGCCATACGATGCTGGTACAACAGAACATCTATATTAATATATGAAACGAATAAGAGATCAGTACTAACTTCTTTATGAATATTAGCATGTGTTTAAAATGTACCATGTGTATTGACTGGCTGTGTCCTGACTAAACTAAATTAGAATATGAGGCGATGAAAGGTGAAATGATGAAGTGCAAATTGACTCGCAAACACTCGTAGATAACCGATCAGTAACCTATGTTACAATCTGACACAGTGGAAGCATGGAAACTCAAAAGTCTTTTGCTTGAAGTCCAAAAGTTCTTTGGTTACAACAAATTTAAATTTGTTTAGAAGTTGTGTATCGTCTAGAAAATAGTCATAGCTTTAACACTAGACTAATTATAAATCTATCCATAAGAGAAGCAGTTATCCATCCTTTAATATATATATATTTGGTTGATCATTGCTCAATTTTTCTTCTACACTTGTTATAACATCTTTCAATCTATCACTTTTCTAAGCACTGTCATACATTATGATCAAACTCATTTGAAGATTTGAACCCAAATTTGTTGACCCTGCTACCAACTGCCAGCAGACTGAATATATTAGCAGGCCTCCCATCAATGTTAAGGTCATTGAGGTGCTGGATGTGTTGCTTCTGACACATTCATCAGAACATACCATGACAGTACTCCTGACAAAGTTGCAGACACCCTTCTAACATAAAGGTAGAACATGGATCAAAACTACAGTAGTTAAATGAAGCATACAAGAATGCCAATACCAAATGTAAAACAATGAAAAATTATTTCTTCACTGAAATAATATCACTATAACAAAATTTGGACTGAGAACAAAGACAGCTGTTTTGTAAGAATAATATAAGAATATGAAATGGAAGTAATAGACAACTGAAACAAGATGAGAAACAGGCCATAAAACCACAGAGAGAATATTTAAAATCGTTTCACAATTACCTGACGCCTATTGTGCAAGAATCCAGGACAATCATACTGAATTTTCTTGCCAATTGAATCAGCGGCCAACAGAAGAGCACTCTTCTGTTTTGTCATCGTAAAATCCAGCTTTCTAAGGTTCCCTTTTTTCTGAGATTCACGCAAGGGAGGCTGTCTGTAGACCTTTTCACAAACATTATTGGGGTGCAATCTTTTGCACCAGTACTCCTACATAAAATCAAAATATGATATTGGAAGCGAAAAATACAGGAGAAAAAATAAGCACAAAATCAATAAACTTCAGTTTAGCTATATGCTTCCATACTGTGTTGCAGAGTAAATTGTTTTGTTATTAAAACTCATTGTATTATCAGATAAAGGAGAAGCCTGAATCAGTGGCAAAGCCAGATTTGAGATTTCTAAATATCCGCTAATTTAAGACCTGTTTAATGACTGAAAGAAATGCATGTTTTTCCATGCTTCTAGAAACTAAAGCCAACACACAACCATTAAACTTTAACAAAAGTACTTTTACCAGTAAGTTTGATAAATCTACAAATGAAATACAACATGCAAAACTTTTGAGCAATAGAATTCTCCACTGACAGGCTACATTGCTCTCATGCCAGCTGCACACTATCTGAACTGAGAGCTGTGCACATCGCTTGCACATCTTACTTGCCTTGAAATAAATGAACAATAAGTAGGCGTAACAGTAAAGCAATTAAACAGAGGCCTGAATCAGCAAAGCGATAATGACGATATCTCAATAAATGCGAATGGGAAAGCAAGAAATCTCACGGTCTTACCTTGAAAAGGGGATTGATATCTCTATCAATGTCAAACCAGCAAAACTCGCTGTTGATTCTTGAAGCTGTGTATAGAGCAATCTCCTTCTGCAAAAAGAAGAACTAGGATTACCAAAACTTATTACCAAAGCTAGGGTTATGTTACTTTTTGGTAGCCAGAAGCAATTAAACATGTTTAGATAGTCTAAAGGTGAACTTATCCCTAGGACGTTACACCTTCTGTCTAGGGAATTTTACAACTTCAACTTTTGGAACGGGTCCAACCCAAGGAGACAAGGCTAGCAAATAGCCTCCAATTCTATTGATATTGGGTAGTACACACTTCCCACATAAACTTTTATACACGTGAAGCATGGCGACAAAGAAGCGACTAGATTTAAATCCAGTGTCAATAAGATATTATAAGAAGCAAATTACAAGGTGACACGAAGAGAGGATAATTTGCACGGATTGAGACTCAGATAGAGCTGGATGACAAGAGGTTAGATGCTGCCACCATATTTTATTGCGAGCAAGGGATTAAGTCAACTTTTACCATGATTAAGAACAGGAATATACTGTGCAACCAAAGAATCTAGGTTCAACTGCCACATAAAAAGGAAACCTGATAAAAGGCCAAGCATTGGAGCGGAAACTTATCCATCGAGTCCAGTTCCAATTCCAGTGTAGTGTCATAGTCCTTGACCTGCATCCATTCAATCAAGTTAACCAGATTAAGGATAAAAAATACGAACATGCAGCTAGCCAACAAATTTTTCATACCGCCTGGCCATATTCTCCAATAGCATGGTGGCATGAAGCACGCAAATACATGCACTCAATGTTTGAGCTCTCAATTCGCAATCCAATTGATAATTCCTTGATAGCCTTCCTGCATGGTTTAATTCACATTGTCAACCGTAGTTAAGAAAATGTTATTAACAGCTTAGATAAAGAAATCAACTTGAAAAAAACTAAGAGTGTGCGCAAGTTATATTAGACTTCACAGCACCAACTATCAATATAAAGAACAAATAATTTTAATTCACTTGCACATTTTTATTGGTCATTTAGGATGACAAGAGTGCAAGTGCATCATAAAATGACTCTTCATATTACAATTGATCTCAAATTACCAATAGATTTAGCAACACAAAATGATAATCCACTAGGTCCTAGGGCATACTTGCGACATATACTAACAAATAGAGCAAACTCAGTCGTCTTATATTTGAACGACAGCGGCGCATCTTGAATTTAAATTATACTAGTGGTTTAAAGGTGACAAATATTCACGGGTTTACTCCGCAGGGTTGGGTCTAACGTGGCCCTTCCTTGGAGAGGCTGCACGTTCTTCGGAAAACAACTGCATTGTGGGACAAGCATCCTTGATTGATCACTAAAGAGTGGAAGTTTATCAATCACGAGTAAACTTGTCATGTCCATTCAAACATCAACTCTCACAGTAGATCAAAATTTTGTATAACAAACCTGTGTTCTCCCATCCCATGAAACAGTGCGCCACGCATGTGATATGCTTTTGCAAACCTATAGAAGACATAGTATAATCAAGGACAACTTGAGTGGAAACATAAAAAGAGAGCATTTACCAGAAAACGTACCCCAATCACTAAACAATTTACCTCTCATCAATTTGTAGAACTTGCTGAAGACATTCAAGAGCTTTTGTAGAGTTTGCCAAATCTTGAAAGAACTGTCAACCAATTCATGCAACATAATGGAGCAGGGAAAAAATAAACATAGAATACCTAAAATAAATTAAATGTACTGTCATCATAGACATTATATGCTTGAAATTTTGATAGGTTAACATTATAATTTCACGTAAAAAAGTATGCAAAGCCTCATACAAGTGAAGTTACGGAAGCAGCTATTTATTGGACAACTGTATAGGAATCAACTTACATGAGCTAGAAGCCTAGAACCCCTCTATGCCAATACAAATGTTCTCTAAAAGATTCTTTTTCCTTTTTTCTTTTTTCTGGTTTCTTTTTTTTTTTTTTCTTTTTTCTCGTGGGGGAGAGGAGAGCTTCTTTATCCCTCTTCCTACAGGCTAGTTTCGTATATTATAGAATAAAACTCCATCATAAGTTTCTGTGATAAGCCTTGCATGCCAATTGAAAAAACAAAATTAATAGTTTAATATGTTTTCAATGTGACGTATATGGAGAGGGTGCTCATTTTCAAACTCCTTTCCAGTGCAAGGCGCAGGCTGACAGCACACATAAAGCTTTTGGAACCAAATAAAGAACCTTCCTCATTACCATCTGGTTTGATCGAGAGCAAATTTTAACATAAAATTTGCATCATTTCAGACATTGCTCATTGCAAATGATGTAATTTTCTTAGTGTTTGTAATTTTGTATGATTGTAATTATCATCAAACAGTTTGCAATGGGTAGCAAAAAGAGATTGATAAGACATTCTCCTTGGGTAAGAAAGCAACCCTCATAATTACCTGTGCACGATGAACCCATCCCTCAACAAAACCGCGATCAAGTTCGATTGATTTCCAAAGGGCCTCCTCAGCTCTTTTATAGTCACCAATTGAAGATAACGCAGAACCCTATAATATTCAACTTATAGATAAGGTATAAGTAGGCAATCATTGACTCAAGTCTAGCTCAGCCAAGTTCAAGCCTTCAAGGTATTGAGGACTAACCGAATAGGTGTATGCAGAACTGTTATTCTTATCAAGTTTCACACATGCAGAGAGGTCTTTGACAGCAGCATTGAAGTCCTTGAACTTGAAATTAACAATTCCTGCAGTAACAAGAATACATTGATCAATTGTCTGGCATAGAGTAGTCGCTGTCTTGTTTTTAAGACAGAGCAACTTTTTTTCACCACTAAAAGTATACGGTCAAGCTCACAACTTATACGCATTATACTCAAGGTTTCCAAGTGCTTAGCTGACAATAATAATAATGATGATGAAAATGTTCAAAGTACCCTAATTTACACACTGTCATATCAAAGTTAGATGAGAAGACTACAAGTTCCTAATAAAGTATCTAAACTTTAACCCTGGGAAACCAGGTGATGAAGTAGATCACCATCAGAAGCAATTGGCACCAACTTCAGAATTAATCAGTGCTAGAAAATATGGAGGATAAGAAGTTCAAGAAAATTACCCCTTTCATGTAATATGTCGGCTGAGTTTGGCTCAAATTCTAACGCCTTGGTCAAGTCTTCAATGGCCTGGAAGCAAAGAGGCAATTGAATATGTTGGAGATATCAATTTCTGTGGGTATAATGCCAATTCCTAAGAATTTGAAAAACTGTGTAATAACATGCATTAAACCTTAAATTTTATAGTATCAATAAAAAGTACAAAACTACCATATTGCATCAATTTTGCAGTTTGGTTGATACCTTTCAACTGTAACTTTTGCATATAAGAGAATATATACCGGCCATTGAATATAAGCGATTATATAGAAGTAAATGCAAATCATCATCTAGCAAAAGTAACCGTGTGTGGTTCACAGTGTCAACATTTTGGGGCAAAGGCATGCAATATAAAAAAATATATATAATTTAAGAAGAGAACCTTTAATGATTAAAATAAATGGATATAATCAATAAAAAGAACCATTCTTACCTCAGAAAATTCCCCTAAGGCAGCTCGGGCCTGCCCTCTTCGCTTCCATGCCTCACCAGCTGATGGGTTTGATTTGATGGCCTAAAACATTAACCACAAAAATTATTCAAAAGGAGAAGCCAGAAAAGTTTAAGACAGCGTCAATGTACTGAAAATTTGAATACCATGGTAAAATCAACTATAGCAGCTTCAAGTTCTCGTTGGAATGCATATGCTGTCCCTCTTCCTATCAATGCCTCGGGATATATAGGATCTTCTCTTAGAATCTGTGCATATATATAGTAGGAAGAGCCTATGATTCAGAGGGTGAATGATAAACCTCAATTTTCTCAGTCCTCACCAATCCAATACCCAACAAAAAGGTTAAAAAGAGAATCTGAAAGAGGACTATGTAGAATCTGCTGAACAGATGAGCAGTCAAATCACTTGTATGGGAAAATTTACCTGGTCAAATATAGAAATGGCTTGGGCATACTTCCCTTCGTTAACCTGCAAAACAACTAAATTGTGATGCTAAACTCCATGCAATGCTTAAGACACGTGTAAATGATACAAACAACTAATCTTGGTAAAAACAGAAGTCATTATCTCACCAAAAGCAGAAGTCATTCTGAAGTAGAGGTACTAAAACATACCTGCGCTATACCTCTGGATAGACGAAAGTCTACACTAATTGATTTGGTCTTTGAAATCCTTGTAACACTGAACTTGCTGTTTCTCTTGGGTTCATCCCTTGCTTTAATATGTATGTCTTTATTACTTGATTCACCACGAGTTTCACTCTCATCACCCAAGTTACAGCAAATAATAGATGACGTAGCACATGCTTCTGATGTATTGCTTAAGTCATTGCAAGATCCAGAGTCATAATTTAGTTTATCAAGAATGTCACAAGTTCCATTCTGTTGGCTTTCAAATATCCCATTCTCCTCGGATTTATCTCCGAATCCATCGCCTATGTCAAACTCATTACCAGAATTTCCTATCATCACTGATGTATCTCCTAACTTGCTATAATATCTAGATTCACCATTCAACTTGGTATGATCCATATGTATATCACTTGATTTGTCATTGATGAGATGGTCCGGTTCACATGGAGGAACTGATAAAATCCCTGCCACTTTATCATTTATTCCACTGTTTACTTCAAAACTATTACTAGATTTGACATGGATCTCATGCTGATTACTTGACTCACTACATAAATTGGACGAATGGCTCCGCTCACTTTGGCTTACACATGTTTCAGCATGTTTGTCACTGATATAAGGTTCAGCTTCAGATAAAGGCTTAGAGGATCTCGAAATCACCATAACGTTGTTACATGAAACATTTCTTTCTTCCTTTACATTTGTCAAAAGTTCTTCAAGTTCTAACAATTGTTTAAGATCAGCAGACTGACTCAAAGCATGTTCATAGCCTTTCTCCCAAACCAGAATAGCATCCGCCTTCCTACCCAAAGCAGATAATGCATGACCTAAATAACAAAAAAAATAAAGACAAAATTTGAAACTGAGTGCAAGAGCGAAGTCAGATTAATACTTTGACAGGTTTGGCATTGAAGAGAAGAGTTACTACTATTATGTCCTTCAGATGTAAGACGCATATATTGGAGAATACTTAACAATTGAAATCATCTTAACCGTCACAACCATCATCAGTAAAATAAATCATATGAACAGATTACATCTGAAGAATTTTAGGAAATGGAAGTCACGTTTTATACTTCAGATTGTTTAAGCTGAGGAAGTCGTCATGAACTATTAGTTGCTAGTTTAATCAGGTAATGCATCTCCTGACCAAAAGGAATTTATATTATTTTCAACAAATTGTCATAGTTATGCAAAACCAGAATTATCTTAGATCAAAGAGAATTTCAATATTCAGTGAATGAAGAAGCAAACTGTAAAAATCAACTATTATTTTCTTTGCCAATATGACATAATGTTGTAGACTCATCCTCAAATTCAGTATATCCAGCCGCTCCAACAGCGTTATATCTAAACTAAATGCATCTCGTCACATAAAAGAAACCATGTCTCATAGTCGGTCCCTCATCAACTCAAAAACCTCATTTCAAAATTGATCCAAGTATTCGAGATTTTATTCTTAATCAACTACTCCAATTATCCAACCATAAGATTAAAAGGAAATTCAATTGTGTTAATAAGAACTGATAAAAAAATCAATTGCAGTTGAAATTTAAATAAAGAGAGAGAAAAAAAAAAACGAGATATGATCACAGAGAGGAACCTTTAAGGATATAAGGTTGAAGAAGCGTCGGGTCGAGCTGTACCGCCCTATCACAGTCCTTAATCACGTGCTTGTGCAACTCCAATCGACTATAGCAAAATGCTCTATTGCTGATCACCAACAGAAAAGTTTAACAGCTCAATTAGCCACAGAACGAAGATCGAAAATGGCTTCATAATAATAAAATGTCAAGTACCAGATATCTTGGATGGAGGAGGATTGAGCGAGAATTGAGTCAAGGACTCGGATTGCCTTAGACCAGTCTCGGGAGCGGCAGAGCTTGGCGAGCTCCACACGTTGGGAGGTAGCTGAGGCCATCACTGAGTCAACGCGGGCGTGCTTGTTGAGCTTCACAGATCACACCTCCTCACTCTCCCTCCCTCCCTCTCTGCATCTCGATTTCTTTGTTTTCAACGTCTTTGGGAAAATTGATAGGGGTAAAACGAGGTACAAGGAGCAACAAGAATTATATTTTGGGAAGTGCGGAATGGCAGAAACGCAGAAATTGAGAGCGGCGAAAGGAACGGTGGTGTAGATGTGGTGGACGGGCTCCGCGTGCGCGACACACGTGTAGGTTTCGAGAGCCAAGCTCTATAATACGTAAACGTGTGATTGCTTTAAACGCGTCGTTTGACCATTGCCGTAGTTGTTACTTCATTTTTGCCCTAATCACTCTGCATTTTTCACCCAACTCAATACTGAAATTGCAATATGCCATAGGGAACATGAGGGAGTCTTTTTGTTCTAATCACTCTGCATTTTTGCCCTAATCACTCTTCATTTTTGCCCTAGTCAGTCTTTTTGCGCTTTAACAAGATGAGTCCTCTATAGACTTGTAATATGCCACAGGGAACATGAGGGAGTCGATACAAATGCCGTGTAACAATGACTGTTGGAGAGCTTTGTTGCTTCGTGATCTGGCAACGCGGGAATGATGGTGGAAAGAGATTCTTCCCCACTCTGCAAGTATGCTTTGAAGGATTCTTTACCGAAGGAGGAGGAAACCTGAGAGAGATAAAATTGAGTAGATGCATGGGTGTGTCCTCATATTAGCAACTGATCGATAATTCAACAATTGCACATTATTATATCCGAATGTAAAGCAATTTCAGTCCTGAATTGGAAGTAAAATTGATGCAAACATATGATACAACATATACACGATTGAGATGCACTATCTTTTGCAAAGTTACCACATTTGATCAACGGAATGGGAACTACTTGGTTTTTTTTTATTAGAACAACTTTTCTTCTAAACAAGGCCCATAATTGGGCTTAACCCATTAGGTCAATAAACCCATGAAAAGACCTAGTTCAATATAAGAGAGGGGCTTTACCAACATATATCACTTGATTGGGTAAGACTCAACCAATGTGGTCTATTTTGGTCTTAACAATTATATCCTAATTTAAAACTATTTTAGTCCTGAATTTGAAATTAAAACTAATGCAATTATGCAAATATATGATAAAACAAATACACGATTGGCATGCACCATAAGTGGTATTTTTGCAATGTTGCCACATTTGATCAACGGAATGTGAACTACTTGGTTATGTTTTATAGCAAATGTCATATAAGTACCATTTTGACAATTTATGGACACATAGGTCCACTTGAAAATCTTTTATTCCACATAAATACCTTTTTTCCACATCAGTGCATCTTTTAAACAATTAATAATTTCATCTTATCATATTTTTCTTTCTTCTTTGATCGACATAGACATAAGAATACCTAAATTTAAGAAATCTCCCCTCCATTTTCACCACTGTCACCTCCGCCTCCACCATTGTCATTGTCCATCTCCACCACTGTCGCACCTCCACCATCATCTTTTTCGCTTTCTTATTCTTCATCTTCTT